>NC_138748.1:75806755-76285916 GCF_965113315.1 Podarcis vaucheri | reverse complement strand
CTGGATGCAGGGGAGACTCCGGGAAAAAGAGAGGGGGTCAATGACGGGGGGGGGACGGGAGGAAGGGCAGCATTGGCGAGGGTGAGAGAGCTAGGCAGACCAGTCTTTGGGGACACGTCTCCATCGTGGCTTCCTTGGGAATTCTCTGGAGGGGCCGCCTTGGCTTCTCCCTCCCGCCCAGAAATCGACACCCCCCTTCAAGGCGACCAGAGAGGGATCCCTGGAAAGTGGGGGTCCTGTCCCCCCATCTTTCCATCCTGCAACCTCCATCCTCTTCCCACCCCATAAGTCTCTGCCCTGTCCGGATGCAGCGCTTCTGCCCAGTCCACCCATTGGTCCCCTGGAGAGGAGAGGAAATCCCCAGAGGAAGAGGGGAGAGGAGGGGCCTTCTCAGAAGCGGCTCTTGGTTTCCGCAATCCCACCCAGGAAGCAGCCAGAAACCTTTCCCTCTCTCTCAGGCTTCCATCTTTAAGTGTCTTTTCCACTGAGAATGAGGATAATGTACACCTGTCATCAGAAACAGGGGTGCAGAGTCCATGGAATGGCTTTCAGGATTGATATAGAAGTTGCACCTCAAAAGCATTTCTGTTCCTCTTATTCTTCATAGGCCATGTCAGAGTGACTGACAAGCTGAGATACAATCCTTCATCATCTGATGACAGCGACTGCATGAATCTTCCCAGTCAAAGGACCCATTTTCATGATAGACAGTGCCTGGGGCTGGAGGCTCTACACACCGGGTGTGCCTGTGCAGGCCAAAGACTGCCAGTATTAGCACAGGTGAGGTGTGTGTCATTCCCAAATTTACAGACTGTATGTGAATGAGAGTTTGTGGGTGGGATTATAATTTACGGCAACCCTGTGATTTTCTCCACCCATAATATTTCATAAGCTAATTTTGCAGTAAAAAATCCAAAATAACTACAAAAAATCTGTTCTTAACCTGGAGCACCACTTTAGCTAATGGGGCCTCCTGCTGCCGCCGTGCGATTTCTGTTCTCATCCTGAAGCAAAGTTCTTAACAAATGGTACTATTTCTGGGTTAGCAGAGTCTGTAAGCTGAAGCGCCTGTAACCCGAGGTACCACTCTAGGCGTCATAGTATTCTTCTTTTCCCACAGCCGCTCTGGGCAGCTTACAGTACATATAGGTAAAGGTAAAGGGACCCCTGACCATTAGGTCCAGTCGTGGCCGACTCTGGGGTTGCGGCGCTCATCTCGCTTTACTGGCCGAGGGAGCCGGTGTACAACTTCCGGGTCATGTGGGCAGCATGACTAAGCCGCTTCTGGCGAACCAGAGCAGCACACGGAAATGCCGTTTACCTTCCCGCCAGAGCAGTACCTATTTATCTACTTGCACTTTGACATGCTTTCAAACTGCTAGGATGGCAGGAGCAACGGGAGCTCACCCTGTCGCGGGGATTCGAATCTCCGACCTCCTGATCGGCAAGCCCTAGGCTCTGTGGTTTAACCCACAAAGCCACCCACGTCCCTACAGTACATATACATGACAGTAAAACATCAAATATTAAAAACCTGTCTTCTACAGCTGTCTTCTACAGCTGTCTTCTAAATGTCAGATGGTTGCCTGTTTCCTTGCCCTCTGAAGGGAGGGCATTCCATGGGGCAGGAGGCCCTCTGCCTGGTTCCCTGGAACTTCACTTCTAACAGCAAGAGAACCAGCAGAAGACCCTCGGAGGAGGACCTCCCTGTCCAGACTGAGCGATGGGGGTGAAGATGCTCCTTTAGGTCCACAGGGCCAAGGCAGGGGCCAAAACAGCACTCAAGTAAGAAACAGACAAGCAGAGTAGAGTAATATCAGAATAGGAAGTGGGAGCAGGCGCATTTCAATACTGTAATTCATATATAATTCAATGTCAGAGTAACCCTGGGACTAGATAACAAGCCTCCAGGTGGACGTGCCCCATCTGCCCTTCTCTTTCCTATTCCGCACGGGCAGAATCTGCCTTCTGGACTGTGGGATTGACTGTTGTTCTCCTCCTCTCCATCCACCAGGGCTTGACTTCAGGTGCAGCAGAATTCCCCAGCCCCCCAAGGATTTGAGACCCATCAGCTTTTCCGTGTGCTGCGCTGGTGCTGGCTCGCCAGAGCAGCTTCGTCACGCTGGCCACGTGACCCGGAAGTGTCTCTGGACAGCGCTGCCCCCCGGCCTCTTAAGTGAGATGGACGCACAACCCTAGAGTCGGACACGAATGGCCCGTATGCGCAGGGGTACCTTTACCTTTACTAAAGGGACCCCTCACCATTAGGTCCAGTTGTGGCCGACTCTGGGGTTACGGCGCTCATCTCACTTTATTGGCTGAGGGAACCAGTGTACAGCTTCCGGGACATGTGACCAGCATGACTAAGCCGCTTCTGGCGAATCAGAGCAGAGCACGGAAACCCTGTTTACCTTCCCACCGGAGCAGTACCTATAAATCTACTTGCACTTTGATGTGCTTTCGAACTGCTAGATTGGTAGAAGCAGGGACCGAGCAACGGGAGCTCACCCCGTCATTGCGGGGATTTGAACTGCCAACCTTCTGATCAGGAAGTCCTAGGCCCTATGGTTTAACCCAGAATGCCACCCGCGTCCCTACAGTAAACAAGACAGTATATACAAGACAGTAAAACATCCAACATTAATAACCTCCTGATACAGCTGTCTTCTAAATGTCAGATGGTTGCCTACTTCCTTGCCCTCTGAAGGGAGGGCATTCCATGGGGCAGGAGGCCCTCTGCCTGGTTCCCTGGAACTTCACTTCTATCAGCAAGGGAACCAGCAGAAGACACTCGGAGGAGGACCTCCCTGTCCGGACTGAGCGAAGGGGGGTGAAGATCCTCCGTCAGGTCCACAGGGCCGAGGCTGTTGAGGGCTTGAAGTTGCAGATCTTGCTCCTCCATAATGATCGATGTATAGATAGCAGAGTAGGAGAAAACACAGAGGCAGCAAAAAAACAATTCAGCTGAGAAATTTGTTACCGAAGACAGAGAAGCATAACAGGATCCAAAAAATAGCAAAAATGTAACTCACAGTAAAACCCTGACTTAGCAAACCAAAACAGCACTCAAGTAAGAAACAGACAAGCAGAGTAGAGTAATATCAGAATAGGAAGTGGGAGCAGGCACATTTCAATACTGTAATTTATATATAGTTCAATGTCAGAGTAACCCTGGGACTAGATAACAAGCCTCCAGGTGGACGTGCCCCACCTGCCCTTCACTTTCCTCTTCCGCACGGGCAGAATCTGCCTTCTGGACTGTGGGATTCATGGTTGTTCTCCTCCTCTCCATCCACCAGGGCTTGACTTCAGGTGCAGCAGAATTCCCCAGCCCCCCAAGGATTTGAGACCCATCAGCTTCCCTCACCTGGTTTAGCCGGCCAGTTGAAGCCGTTGCTTGAACCCCTGTTGCATGCTGACAGCTTCTGGAAGCCACAGGTGAGAGCTGAGTGCAGGGTGGGGACCAAGGGTGGAAAAATGACCCCAGGAGGTGCAGGACATGCCCCCCACCAAAGGAACTACTGCTCCCCAACACCCCATGACATCTAGATTCAGGTAGGTAGCTGTATTGGTCTGATGTAGTTGAAATAAAAAATAAAAAAATAGTCCAGTAGCACCTTAGAAAACAACTATGATTGTTCTAGGTATAAGCTTTCGTGTGCATGCACACTTCTTCAGATACACTGACACAGATGTCACCAGAGCCTTGTATATCGTGGGAGGGTGGGGTGGGGTTTTTCTCAGAAGGTACTCCTACTACCATCTCCTACTACCCTTCACTATATGAAGAAGTTTGCATGCACACAAAAGGTTATACCTAGAACAAACTTAGTTGTTCCCTAAGTTGCTGTTGTTGTTTTTTATTTTTATTTTTTAAATTTTTATTGGGTTTTCCGCTTTTATAAAAACAAAACACACACAAAAATAACACAAAACAAAAACATGTATAAATTCAGCAAATCCTCGTTTCATAACCTTGTTCCCTGACTTCCCCCCACCCCCCCTCGTGCATCCCAATTCCCAAAGTTATATCAGCAAGTTGGTATTTCTCCTCTTAACCATCTTATTCATCTTATTACCTCTTTTATAATAAAAAAAAATTGATTTTCCTAAGTTGGACTTAAGTTCTCTTCCATCGATTTTTCATTTTATCTTAATTAAAAGTCATAATAACCAAACCTAAAAGTCTTAAGAGTTTTTAAGAATCTCCTCTTCCCTCCCTCCCATCCCCGGTTTTTGTCCTTTCCCAATAGAAATCCAAAGTCGAGATTCTCAGCCTGGGTTCCTCACGTCCGAGGCTTTCAAGTCTCTTTCAGTCCCTCTCCGCCGGTCTTGTTGGTAGTCCTTTATGTCAGTCGTCGAGTCTGGAAAAAGTTCTTTCACCATCAAAGTATATTCTCTTCCCACAAGGAGATTTGAAAGCAACTGCTGGAAAATTTCCACAAAGCCTGTATCTTCAGAATCAAAGTCCAAACGGAGGCCCCAATCATATTTCTTTGTTTTAAGTTCCTGTATTCCATAATGTCCCAGGGCCTCCTCCTTCTTCTTCTGCGTCTTTCGCAGACTTGTGGTAGATATGTTCCCAGAGTCTCCTTGCTTGTATTCCACAGATGTCAGCTTTTGGTTGTTGCTTCCCAAGGTTACTTTCTCTTTTTCTTGTTTAGTCTCTTCCACCTCTGTAAATGTTGTTTCCCATTCAGCTGTGGATTCTTTCTCATTCAGGTCCTCAATACAGACAGCAGAGTTGCCTGTTCCCAAGGTCATAGTCATAAGTTGTTTATTCATGGCCAAGCTCTGCTCTTGTAAAATTCCCACCAATTGAAACATCCTTTCGATTTCCACTAGTAACTTTCCATCCACAGCCATTGTATCCATTGTAGTTTCACAGAATTCCCCCTAGGGGGAATCTGGTTACTTATTAGTCTTTTGTCCAACAGCCCTTTAACTTATTATTATTACTTTGTTTCCAACAATTTTGGCTCAATTATCTTAGTCCAGAGGGGTCTTAGATAGCGATTTTTCCACTTTAAACTGCCCGTTTGACAGCTTTGACAGCTGTCAAACTCCGCAGCTCTTACACAGGCACAAAGGCAGGACGTTCCTGAGCCTGGGAGGGGGGGTTGTTTAAAACAAAAAGAGGGTTTCCAAAACTCCACTCTCCAGCACAAAATTTCCTCTAGCTAAATCTTGAAAGTTAGTGTCCTTTTTAACTCACCCCACCAAGGGTAGGCTCTCCAGCTTAGCTCTTATGTCGTTGCTTAGATCGTCTGCAAGGGAGGGGGTGCGGACTTCCTTTTAGCACACACCCCCCGGTCGTCTCCAATTCAGGGTAAAAATTTTAAAGTCCCAATCCGTCTTACTCACGGGTAATTCTTTCAGTCCAGATTTTCAAGGAAGGAAGTCAGCGCTCTCTGGTCATGGCTCGCGGCTTCGCCCCACCGAGGTAGCGATCGACTCTCAGTGCCACGCCACCCCCGTATCCCCTCCGCAGCCTTTAAAAAGGCTCTTCGTGGATCAGGGGGGGCGCTTGAGGCACCCGCCGAGTCTTCAGTCCGCAGGCTTCCGCGCCTGCGGTTTTTAAGGGTCCCCGCGTCGCCGGCGCGGCAAAGACCCGTCCTCGGTAGAGCCGATTCCCTCCGCAGCTCGGAGGGAATCCGCCATTTCCAGATCGCGTCAACCCGGAAGTCCCGCTGTTGTTGTTTTTTAGTCGATTAGTCGTGTCCAACTCTTCGTGACCCCATGGACCAGAGCACGCCAGGCACTCCTGTCTTCCACTGCCTCCCTCATGCTGGTAGCTTCAAGAACACTGTCCCACCATCTCGTCCTCCGTCGTCCCCTTCTCCTTGTGCCCTCCAACTTTCCCAACATCAGGGTCTTTTCCAGGGAGTCTTCTCTTCTCAGGCGGTGGCCAAAGTCTTGGAGCCTCAGCTTCAGGATCTCTCCTTCCAGTGAGCACTCAGGGCTCATTTCCTTAAGAATGGATACGTTTGATCTTCTTGCAGTCCATGGGACTCTCAAGAGTCCCCTCCAGCACCAGAATTCAAAAGCATCAATTCTTTGGCGATCAGCCTTCTTTATGGTCCAGCTCTCACTTCCATACATCACTACTGGGAAAACCAGAGCTTGAACTATAAGGACCTTTCTTGGCAAGGTGATGTCTCTGCTTTTAAAGATGCTGTCTAGGTTTGTCACTACTTTTCTCCCAAGACCCTAAGTTGCTACTGGACTATTTTTGTTAATTTTTTTACTTCAACTGTGTCAGACCAATATGTCTACCTACCATTAAGTACAGTTATCTCCTCGCCTTGAATATCCTGCTTTTCAGCGCCAGATTAGGATAGTCCTCTGTCAGAAGACAAGCACAGGATCAGGCAGCACATCATCATTATAAAGAACCATTGGGTGGGTGTTTCCGTCTGGGATTCCCATTTGCCAGCTGCTCTCCTTCTGCTTCTCCTGTTCTCTCCATGCAATGCAAGGCATGTAGACAGAGGTCCATCTCCAAGAACAGGAGCTTCCCTGAGCACCCATTCAGCTGACCCCAGGCACCAAGCCTTGTCACTAGTTCTCTGACTGACCCAGACCAAAGTCCCTGGAAGAGATGAAGGCCTGGGTCTCCCAAAATGGTCCATAGCGACCTCCTGAGGTCAGTGGGACTGTGCAGGTGATTCATGAAGAACTAGAGGTGGAAACAGGGGCAACCACTTGATTTGAAATGCAGTCCCACAGGACAACAGTATTCCAAGATGATGATGTGTTATTAAAGATGACTGAGGATTATGAAAGGTTCCTGATGCATTACTACCATTAGACATCATACCATTTTCAATTCCTAAAAATTGGGAACATGGGTAGGACATGGGAGAATGTAGGAGATGTTGAAATAAGAGAAGGTGCTAATGGCGATTGATGCATCCTTTTTTTGTGTGTGTTCTTTTTCCTGAAGCCCAAACAGGATTTCCTTTCTGCCCACTCTGAAAAAGGGGATGGAGAAGACAGAATTGCAGGGGACAGGGCACCTTTCGTTTCATTAGGAATAGCCATTAAAATGTGTGAAATGTGGAATATGCTACACTGAATGAGCACACATAGTTCACATCAACAAACACAAAAAGGAAATTACCCACTTAAAGGTATGGAGTGCGGAAAGAGCTTCTCTTTCAATGCAAAACTTAGAACACACCAGCGGACTCACACAGGGGAAAAACTATATTTATGTACGGAGTGTGGAAAGAGCTTTAATGATAGTGGAAGCCTTAGACAACATCAACGGACTCACACAGGGGAGAAACCATTTCAATGCATCGAGTGTGGAAAGAGATTCAGTCAGAGTGGACACCTTAGACAACATCAACGGACTCACACAGGGGAGAAACCATTTCAATGCATCGAGTGTGGAAAGAGATTCAGTCAGAGTGGACCCCTTAGACAACATGAACGGACTCACACAGGGGAGAAACCGTTTCAGTGTATGGAGTGTGAAAAGAGTTTTAGTAATAGTGGAAGCCTTAGAAGACATCAACAGACTCACACAGGGGTGAAACCATATAAATGTATAGAATGTGGAAAAAGCTTCAGTCAGAATGCAGACCTTAGATCACATCAACGGACTCACACAGGGGAGAAACCATATAAATGTATGGAGTGTGGAAAGAGCTTCGGTCAGAGTGGACAGCTTAGATCACATCAACGGACTCACACAGGGGAGAAACCATATAAATGTATGGAATGTGGAAAGAGCTTCGGTCAGAGTGAACACCTTCGAAATCATCAACGGATTCACACAGGGGAGAAACCATATGAATGTATGGAGTGTGGAAAGAGCTTCGGTCGGAGTGGAGAGCTTAGAAGACATCAACAGACTCACACAGGGGAGAAACCATATAAATGTATGGAGTGTGGAAAGAGCTTTAAAGAAAGTGGAAACCTTAGAAGACATCAACGGACTCACACAGGGGAGAAACCATTTAAATGCATGGAATGTGGAAAGAGCTTCAGTCAGAATGCAGACCTTAGAAATCATCAACGGACTCACACAGGGGAGAAACCATATAAATGCATGGAGTGTGGAATGAGCTTTAATGAAAGTGGAAGCCTTAGAAGACATCAACGGACTCACACAGGGGAGAAACCATTTAAATGCATGGAGTGTGGAAAGAGCTTCAGTCAGAGTGCACACCTTAGAAATCATCAACGGATTCACACAGGGGAGAAACCATTTAAATGTATGGAGTGTGGAAAGAGCTTCAGTCAGAGTGAAGAGCTTAGATCACATCAACGGACTCACACAGGGGAGAAACCATATAAATGTATGGAGTGTGGAAAGAGCTTTAAAGAAAGTGGAAACCTTAGAAGACATCAACGGACTCACACAGGGGAGAAACCATTTAAATGCATGGAGTGTGGAAAGAGCTTCAGTCAGAGTACACACCTTAGAAATCATCAACGGACTCACACAGGGGAGAAACCATTTGAATGCATGGAGTGTGGAAAGTGTTGGCTATTTGCAGTATGGTAGTGCTGCAGAGAGCTTGCTGGGGAGACCATGCAGTTAAAAAAGGACTCAAAAATAACTTAAACAAGGTTTTAATTACAAAAACAAAAACTCCTTATACACTAAATACATCAACAAACAAACATGACTCAACCACCACCCCATCCCCCAGGGTAATGGGAGAGCTAGGTGCTGCTCCTTATATACTACACCCAATTGTCAACACAGCTTAATCAATACAACTCAGCAGCACCTGCTATGTTTCACAGCTGTAAAGCTGGGTCTCGTTATCTTGCTCCGGCCCCTTAAAGACATACACATCGGGTGGAACAATGATGAACCTTTACATTTAAAGTTCAACATTTCCCCTGTGGTTCATCATTGTGGAACAAAAACATAAAGCATATTTTGTACATGTCTTTCATGTGTAACCTTTGGAAGTGCTTTTGTAAAAATGTCTGCAATTTGATTGTCACCTGGAACATATTCAAATACAACCATTTTGTCAGCAATTAGTTTCTTTACAAACTGTAAACGTAATCTTAAGACTCTAGTGCACTGCGTATTGGTCTCTGAACACAGGATAGCGAGTCCACTCTGGGAATCAAGGTAAATTTTTACTGGTAGTGTTACTTGCACCTGTAGGTCTGCGAATACCTGCAGATACCATTCCACATCACGAGTGGCCTGAACACATGCACATAATTCACTCTCTGCTGTGGAGAGACAAATAATTGTTTGTGTCTGGGACTTCCATTCAAATGGACAACCGTTATAACAAAACACCATACCAGACACATCCCTGCAATTATTTTGTACCACTGCATGAGATGCTTCGCAGAAAATTTCAAAACCTTTGTCAATACTTGATGTAAACTGCAACCTATAATGTTTGGTATGTTTAAGGTACATCACCACTCTCTTAAGAGCAGAGAAACATTGCGTAGTGGGCTTTTCCACAAATTTTGCCAGAAAGTGAAAAGCATAAGTTATATCTGGTCTTGAGATTCTTTGAATAAAATTTAGCTTGCCTATAGCAGAACGATACAGAGTTTTGTTAGGAAATGGCTTATCTTCACCTGTAAAGGTGAAACCACACACCATAGGCGTTTGCTCCCCATTTGCATTTTCTAAACATAGCATTTCAACAAGGTCATCAATTTTTGCAGTTTGACGAACCAGGAAAGATCCATTTTTGCCTTTCTCAATTTGCATGGATAAGTAATTTTTAGCTATGCCTAATTCCACCACTGAGGGACGCGGGTGGCGCTGTGGGTAAAAGCCTCAGCGCCTAGGGCTTGCCGATCGAAAGGTCGGCGGTTCGAATCCCCGCGGCGGGGTGCGCTCCCGTTGCTCAGTCCCAGCGCCTGCCAACCTAGCAGTTCGAAAGCACCTCTGGGTGCAAGTACATAAATAGGGACTGCTTACTGGCGGGAAGGTAAACGGCGTTTCCGTGTGCTGCGCTGGCTCGCCAGATGCAGCTTTGTCACGCTGGCCACGTGACCCGGAAGTGTCTCCGGACAGCGCTGGCCCCCGGCCTCTTGAGTGAGATGGGCGCACAAACCCCAGAGTCTGTCAAGACTGGCCCGTTCGGGCAGGGGTACCTTTACCTTTACCTTTAATTCCACCACATCAAATTTCTTCTGTAACTGTGTTACTACCTGTTCATATTCCTGTTTAGTTTTTGTAGAAATTAACACGTCATCTACATACACACATTTTTGCTACAGAGTTTGCCCTTTCCTTTTAAACACACAATTGTCTGCCTTTCCTTGTGAAAAACCAATATCCAGCAATTCTTTTGCTAAAGTTTGGTGCCAATTCCTTCCACTTTGGTGCAGACCATAAAGGGATTTATTTAATTTGCATACCAAACCTTCAGCGGCATCTATGCCTTCAGGAACATGCATAAAAATTTGTTCTTTTAAATCTGCAAACAAATGTGCAGTTTTTATATCTAGGTGATAAACAGAATGTCCACATTGTGATGCATCTTTTAACAAAAGCTTAACTGTTTCATATTTTACACTTGGTGAATAACACAAATCATAATCTTTGCCTGGAATTTGTTGAAAACCCCTAGCAACTAATCTAGCCTTGTACCTTACAATTTCATTTTTGTCATTCATTTTAACTCTATAAACCCATTTTGAATCAATAAGTCTCATATTTGGGGTTTGTGGTACAAGAGACCAAGTGTTGTGCTCTTTTATTTTATTTTTTTATAATAATCTTTATTAAATTTTCAAAAGGTTACATAACAAAGCAGAGAAAAAAATAGAAAAATGAGAAAAAAGTAAGAAAACCAGAAGAAGAAAAAACAAAAAACAACAAAGAAAATTTCCACCTTTTAACACACATTTTCAGTAACTTCTTTTCAGAACTTCCCCACGTTTCCCCTTATTGTTTTCCAGCTCTGATTATTTATTCAAGCAAGTTTTCCCCTTAATATCCTGAAACTTAGTTTATTAAAATCACTTAACCCTAATTTAATTAAAATAGTTCTTTATAGTAGAATTGAACTTTAATTCATTGTTATACCTTAGCATTTTATTAAAATATATACCTTAACCCTATATATAGAAAAAAAAAAATGTAAGTGTAAAACTAAAAAAGATACCTTTCCTAAAGTTGCCACTATTTCCCCTCCACGAATTCCCCATTCTTATAATAATAAAAAACCTATAATTTTTATACTGCAAAAGCAAAAAAAAAATACAAACCCCCTTCGGACTGTTAAATCCCACCCTTCTCTCCCCGGTTTCAATCCTTCACCAAAATACATTTAGTCCATCTTTTTAGCCTGGTGATCTTACGTCCGAGGCACGCAAATCTCTCACAGTCCCTTTCAGCCGATTTCTTTGAAAGTCTCTCATACTTAACTCCCAGGATCGAAGAGGTATTTTCTCCATGCTGACCATAATTCTTCCAACGAGACCTACTTGTTTAAAGATGGTGCTCCAGCGCTGTTTCATAAATCTAAATGTCCCAAATAGTCCAACTTTCACCTTGGTCAATTTGAGTTTCTTCTTAGCAGATCTCCGTCTCTCTTCTCTCTTCTGTGATGTCTCAGCCATCCCTTCTTTCAGCTCCTCTTGCTTGGCAGATGTCTTTCCCTCCTCAATCTTTGGTTCTTTTTCTTGTCCAGCTGCCTGTGTTTTGGACAACGAATCCCTTTCCAATTCAGTTGGTGTATTTTCAGATAACTTCGGGTTTGAAGGGCTCGTAGACAAAACAAGGCCTTTCTCATTCATCTCTAACAATTTTCCCACGAGAGAAGTCAGCTTCTCCAAGCCAGCACGTATTTCCTGTATTCCCCGTTTTAGCTCCATTCTTGTAATGTCCAAGGATCCCCTCTAGAGGGATTCTGGTTACTTAGTGTTCTTTTCCCTTCCGATCCAAAAGTCAAATTTGTTTGTAACAATCTTTCTTTGTTTTCAATATTTTGTAGCAATTTAATCAGTTAGAGTTTCAATTTTCAGTTTTTCCAACTTTGACAGCTAGTTTGACAGCTGTCAAAGGTTCCTGTATGTCCTCAGCAGGCTCTTAACTCGGGTTGCTCCCGGGCTTGAGAAAAGTGGTACTTGATTCAAACAAGGTAAACTCTAGTCCTCCAGCACATTAGCTTAGTCGTTTTAAATCTGTGGAATTAGTATCCTTATCCAATCACGCAACTTTAGTTGATAAGTCCTTGCTTTGCACTGTTTACAATAGGGGGGAGACGGACTTCCTTTTTTTTCGGCTCCCCCGCTCGTGCCAAATCCAAGACCGAAAATATTGTAATCCAATTTTCAAATTACTCACGGGTTGATGTTCTTGCTTTTAAGTCCAAATTTAGCAGGAAGAAGTCAGCGCTGACCGAAGAATGGCATGCGGCTTCGCTCGGCAGGGGGAGCGGAGGACTCACAGCACCACGCCGCTCCCTGGCACCCGATCCGAAGCCTTTAAAAAGGCTCTTTCACGAGTCGGAAGGGCGCTTACGGTGCCCGCCGAGTCACTATGTCCACGGGCTCCGTGCCCGTGGTTTTTAAGGGTCCCCGTGTCGCCAGCACGGCAAGACCCAGTCCCCTGCTAAGCCGATTCCCTCCAGAGCTCGGAGGGAATCCGCCATTAGCCAGTCGCGCCAACCCGGAAGTCCAAGTGTTGTGCTCTTTTAAAGAAGCTATCTCAGAGTTCATAGCTTTATACCAATTCGCAGCTTGGTGCTTAGGTAAATTCTGAACATCATTGTAGCTTTTTGGCGCAAAAACCGCCTTATTGGCATACACAGTATTAAAATGTTCATCTGCAAAATGTTGTGGCTTCTGCCTCTTTCTATCTGAACGCCTCAGTCCGGAAGGAGAGTCAGACTCCTCAGACTTAATGGGACTAAGTGAACTACTAGTTTCAGGTTGTAAATCATCATTGTCAGGCTGAAGAGATGCCTGTGGGCTAAGCCCACGGTCAGAAAACTCAAGAGAATATAACCTCCCCTCGGGTGCCTGTGACTTTAAATCATCAAACAAATTAGCAAATTCAACAGGCTTTTCATCTTTTCCCATTAATTCAGAAGCACCATTTCCTGCGGCTGCTGTTGCTTCTTCCTCTGTATTATCTATACCATTAGTATCCTGGAAAACAGCAACTCCATTCCAATTTACAGTTTGTATCATGCTTCTGGTAATATGAAATTTGCCAGTTGCTGGTATGTAAATTCTGTACGCCCCCTGCTGGTAGCCCATTAATTTTCCCTGAACACTACGCTCACCCAATTTCTGCTTAGCGGGATACTGCATTATTACATCTGAACCCCAAATATGTAGGTATTTCAGATTAGGGCATTTTTTAAACAACTTCTCATAGGGGGTGACATCTAAACCAGAATAACTGCGATTTCTAACATAACAAAAGGCATTGAGCGCTTCAGCCCAAAAGACTTTGGGCAGACTGGCATCGTGCAGATAAGTTTTAACCCCTGCCTGCAGGTCACGCTGCACAACCTCAACAAGCCCATTTTGCCAGGGACTTCGGGGGCAAGATAACTCATGAGTACTCCCCTGTAGTCAGTGTGGTGTAGTGGTTAAGAGTGGTAGTCACGTAATCTGGGTAACCGGGTTCGCGTCTCCGCTCCTCCACATGCAGCTGCTGGGTGACCTTGGGCCAGTCACACTTCTCTAAAGTCTCTCAGCCCCAGTCACCTCACAGACTGTTTGTTGTGGGGGAGGAAGGGAAAGGAGATTGTTAGCCGCTTTGAGACTCCTGAAGGGGAGTGAAAGGCGGGATATCAAATCCAAACTCTTCTTCTTCTTCTTCTTCTTCTTCTTCTTCTGCGCTTCCAGGAATTTCTCAAAATCCGCAGAAACAAATTCCCCGCCCTGGTCAGAAAACAGGTTCTTAATAGGTTTGTTAAAGTGCGTTTTTACCTAGTTGCAAAAAACTTTGTACTTCTCAAATGCTTGGGACTTCTCAACTATTGCATAAATCCAACAATATCTGCTATACTGGTCTATCAGGGTAAGCCAGTACTTAGAACCTCCTAATGATGGTGGGAGTGGTCCAACTAAATCACAATGTACACACTCAAATGGCTCAGTTACTTTCCTATCTGAGCACTTACCCTTGCGTGCAACCTTAATCTTATTCTTGCAACAGGATAGACATTGCATAAAGAATTTACATGGTTTTAATTTGAGACCATTAACAATATTCTTTGTCTTAATTACACCAGCAAAATTCAGATGTCCCAGAATTCTGTGTGCCTCATGGACACACCCGGAATGTGGCCTTACATTCCTCAACCCCTGGCTTGACTGTGCTGCTCTGCAATTTATAGGCGATTGTGAGTAGGTGCAAAAGTACAGTCTATATGAACCATCAGATTCCCGGGCATACAATAGACATTTGTTCCCCTCGAAAAACTCAAACATTGACTTTAAGAAACGCACAGTTATGCCTTGACGAGCAAAGCACCTTACTGATAATAAATTGTCCACTGATGGGCAGTAAATGCAGTTCGCTAGAGTAATGTTTAAAAAGTCAAGTTTAACAGTACCCCTACCAAGCGACTACAGAGTACCCCTACAGAGCAAGAGTTTCCGTTGTAATACAAGCCTTAGATCAGATCAACGGACTCACACAGGAGAGAAACCATTTACATGTGTGGAGTGTGGAAAGAGCTTCAGTTATAGTGGAAACCTGAGAATACATCAACAGACTCACATAGGTAAGAAACTATTTAAATGTATAAAGTGTGGAAAGAGATTTAGTGAAAATGGAAGCCTTAGGAAACATCAACAGACTCACACAGGAGAGAAACCATATAAATGTATGGAGTGCAGAAAGACCTTTGGTGATAATGGAAAGCTTAGATCACATCAACGGACACACACAGGGGAGAAACCATTTCAATGTATGGAGTACAGTAACTGCTTCACTCAGAGTGGAAATCTTAGAAAACATCAGCAGACACACAGGGGAGAAAGTATTTAAAGGTTGCATGAGACTTTAATGGACTATCTAGACTATAAAGTAGTAATGAAGCTTTTATTTCACTTATACCAAAAACTGAGACTGAAAAGAACCAGGTTAAAAACTACTGCCCTATATCACTACTTAATGTGGATTACAAAATTTTTGCAGACATTTTGGCAAAAAGACTGAAGAGAGTGCTGATAGGGGAGATTCATAAGGACCAAACTGGCTTTCTTCCAGGGAGACATATGTCAGACAATGTGAGGAACATTATAGACATTTTGGAACTGTTAGAAGTGGACATTAATAGGAAGGCTGTTTTAATTTTTGTGGATGCGGAGAAAGCCTTTGATAATATTTGCTGGAGCTTTATGAAGAAAAATCTCCAAGGGATGGGGGTAGGCCAAGGTTTTGAAAACGGTATAGGTGCAATATATTCTAAACAAAAAGCAAAGTTAATTGTAAATAATGTGGTTACGGAAGAAATACCTATAGAAAAAGTTACATGACAGGGATGCCCAATATCCCCTTTACTTTTTATATCAGTCCTGGAGGTTTTGTTAAACATGATCAGAGGGGACCAGTTGGTTAAAGGAGTTCAGGTCGGAGCTAGACATTACAAGCTAAGGGCATTTGCAGATGATCTAGTATTGACCTTGCAACAGCCAGGTACTAGTACTAAAAGAGTATTAGAACTAATTGAGATATTTGGTCAAGTAGCAGGATTTAAACTGAACAAACAGAAAACGAAAGTGTTGGAGAAAAATCTAACATTGACTGAAAAAGAGAAGTTTCAGAGTGAAACAGGTTTAGTGATAACGAAAAAAGTGAAGTACCTGGGGGTAAACTTAACATCTAAGAATGTGAACTTATTTAAGGACAATTATGACAAATGTTGGACAGAGGTAAAGAAAGATCTAGAAATATGGTCAAGGTTGAGACTCTCTTTGTTAGGCCGAATTGCTGTTATCAAGATGAATGTATTGCCTAGAATGTTGTTTTTATTCCAGACGTTGCAGATTTTGGACAAGATGGACTGTTTCAAGAAGTGGCAGAAAGACATATCTAAATTTGTCTGGCAGGGCAAAAAGCCCAGAATAAAATTTAAGATTTTAACTGATGCAAAAGATAGAGGGGGGTTTGCCCTGCCGGACTTAAGACTCTACTATGAATCGGTGGCTTTCTGCTGGCTGAAACATTGGCTGCTTCTTGAGAATACAGACATTTTGGATCTGGAAGGGTTTGACAATAGATTTGGCTGGCATGCATATATATAGTATGATAAGGTAAAATTGCATAAAGGTTTCAAAAACCATATTGTTAGGAAAGCATTATACAATGTTTGGATGCGGTATAAAGACTTATTGGAAAGTAAAACTCCCAGGTGGTTGTCACCAATGGAACCTAAAGAGGTGAAAAAACTTAATATGGAGTCTAAATGGCCAAAATACTGTGAAATTTTAGAACAAGATGGGGGAAAAGTTAAATTACAGAGTTATGAGAAATTAAAGTCCAAAGTACGAGACTGGTTGCACTACCTTCAGATAAATGAGATATATAAACAGGACAGGAAAATAGGCTTCTAGATGGAGAGGTCAAAATTAGAAACAGAACTGCTAGAACCCAATACTAAGAATTTGTCGAGAATGTATAACTTGCTGTTGAAATGGAATACACAAGATGAAACGGTGAAATCAGCTATGATAAAATGGGCACAAGATATTGGCCATGAAATTATGTTCGCTGACTGGGAAAAGTTATGGACCACCGGTACTAAATTTACGGCATGTAATGCCTTAAGAGAAAACATTATGAAAATGAGGTACAGGTGGTACATGACCCCAGTCAAGCTTGCAAAAATTTATCATTTGCCCAATAATAAATGCTGGAAATGTAATGAGACTGAAGGTACCTTTTACCACCTTTGGTGGACCTGCCCGAGGATAAAAGCTTTCTGGGAAATGATCTATAATGAAATTAAGAAGGTTCTTAAATGGACCTTCCCTAAAAAACCTGAAGCTTTTCTCCTGGGCATCGTCGGCCAATTGGTGAGAAGGAAGGATAGGACGTTTTTTATGTATGCGACCACAGCAGCAAGGATTCTCCTAGCAAAGTATTGGAAGACACAAGAACTACCCACGCTGGAAGAATGGCAGACGAAGGTGATTGACTACATGGGACTGGCGGAGATGACTGGCAGAATCCGTGACCAGGGGAAAGAGACAGTGGAAGAAGATTGGAAGAAATTCAAAGTATATCTTAGAACTTGTTGTAAAATTCAGGAGTGTTAAATGTCAAGGGGTTGGGAAACAGAGAACTGCAGCTGTAATCAATAAGTTTAAGAAGAATTTAAAAGAAATTGAATTGAATAATTAGTTAACTGAGGAGTTGCTGAAGAAATATAAAACAAGGATGCAGAAAGGGGGAGGTATGGGGAAGTCCGGGAAGTAAGGTTTATGAAAAGACGGTTATGAAATTATACATGTTTATATGCGTGTATGTCTATGTATTGTATATTGTTTGTGTTTATTTTGTGTTTGGAAAACCAATAAAAATTTATTTAAAAAAAGAAAGAAAGTATTTAAAGGTATGGACTGTGGAAGGAGCTTCAGTCAGAGTGGAACCCTTGATTTTTGTCAACAAACTCACACAAAGGACAAACCATACAAATATCAAGAAAGTAGATAGAGGTTCCTCTTAGTGGAAGTTCAGAATCAACAGACTCACGGACAGGAAGAACTTTAAGAGTTGAAATCCTTCAAACCATCAACAGAGGGGAGAAGCAGTTTAAATGAAAAGATTGCAAAAAGTGCTTTATTTATAATAGAGTGATCAAGGAACATCCCAGGACTCTCACATGGGAGAACCCATTTAGATGTATGGAGTGTGGGACTTCTTCCTCTCAGAGTCCACTCTGAGCAATGAACTCAGCAGGAAATCATTCCTAAAAGCATGAGGTATATGTGAAGTTCTGGTGTTTATATGTAAAACTGCATAATAATGAAAGAAGGAAGCATCTCACAATCATGAGTATAATTTTAGATGAAAGTACCTTTGTTTTTCACCAAACTCTCTCACCCCCGCCCCACGCATGATCTCCCAGCACTGCTTCTTCACCAGAACTTCATCGCTGCCTCCTGCCATGCTCGTTCTGAAGAAAACTTGGAATACTGAAATTGAATGTTGGATTCCCCCCCCCCAAGCCTAATTTCAAGAGAGAGAAGGAGGGGCTGCAGATACTAGGGAAGTCTCCTGGGGGCCCCATGTTCACTCATGTACCCCGGGACAATTTACTGCCATCAGCAAACTTTGCCCCCTCCCTGCTCCCTCCTAAGTCTAGATCATTTATGAAGAAGTTGAAAAGCCACAAGTCCCAATACTGATCTTGAGGGGACTCCGCTTTCTGCTCCTCTCCATTCAGAGAACTGCCCGTTTACTCTCTTGGTGTTTCAGAAGGAGGGCTGCCTCCAACTGGGGAGGCGCATTTCTTCTAGGGGCACATTTCCGGGGTCCCCATGGTGCCCCCCAGCCTGGCTCCACTCGGCCAGGGCAGCTGCATTTTTTTTCGCTGCAAGTGAGCCTGCCCCCTGAAACGTGGGGTCTTAAAGGAACTTCATGGGGGGGGGATCAGCGAGAAGGAGCTTCTGGATCCTGTGCAGCCCCCTCCCCGCCTGCTCCCTTCAGGGTTCCTTAGCCCCTCCCTTTTTCATTTCAAGGATTGGGGGTCCCGCAGAGCCCTCAGGGCACCTAAGCATCGGGGGGAGCTATTTTGTTTCCTGAGGGCAGGAGTCACAATCCTGGCATACTGGAGGATGTCTGGGTTTTAGGTATGGGGCTGAGGCTCAGGTGGAAAAGAGGTGATAGGGGAAATATCCTGGGGTGTGGATTTTATTTTATTTTTAATAATTTTTATTGATTTTCCAAAAAAAATCTTGAGTGTTCACTGGAAGGACAGATCCTGAAGCTGAGGCTCCAAGACTTTGGCCACGTCAGGAGAAGAGAAGACTTCCTGGAAAAGACCCTGATGTTGGGAAAGATGGAGGGCCCAAGGAGAAGGGGACAAGAGAGGACGAGATGGTGGGACAGTGTTTTCGAAGCCACTAACATGAGTTTGACCAAACTGCGGGAGGCAGTGGAAGACAGGAGGGCCTGGCGTGCTCTGGTCCAGGGGGTCACGAAGAGGCGGACACGACTAAACGACTCAACAACAAATATCAAGATGTGGAATAATGGAAACAAAATGTGGAAAATATGGAAAGCACAAGGAGAAGCAGAACTAAGATGTGGAGATCTGCTCCAGAGATCCAGACCGTGGGGAGCCCCAAGAAATTGATAAATACAATTTGGACTATAATTTGATCTTTTTTATTTTAGTTTTTTTAGTTTTTTAATTGAAGTATTATGATTGGGTATTTAATTGGGGTGTGGATTTACTCCACTGCCCAGAGGTGAACCAAAGCAGTGGCGGTGGGGGCAGGCTGCCCCAGTGCCCACGCCTTTGCCACCTCGCTCTCGGCTGGAGGAGGCAGGCAGGGAAGAAGACGGGGCGGAACGGAGGCAGGCGAGCCAACAAGTGAGGGGGCAGAGTTGGCAGCTGGGGGGGGATGCACTTGAGCTGCTGCCTCTTGAGTTGCTCTGTCTGTCAGGTTGCCCTCCTGTGCCCCCCCCCCAAGCAGGGCTCCTGTGCCTTGTTTGTTGTAATTGAAAGCAGGAGCTGAAGATTTCGCAAGCGGTGGGGTAAACGATATGATAAATTAAGAAACTCCTAGAAGTAACAGATGAGGCTAAGAGATAGAGAAAGATCAATAATAATGATTATTATGGATTACAATTGGAAGTAAGGATAAGAAGTTTGTAATGAAAGAGGATATTGATGCATATATGTGTTATGATGGGAACTGCTAAATATGTGTTATGATGAAATTCAGATTGGAAGGTGTCGAGGAAGTCTTCTAGCAATGTAAATATACCAGGGAATAAGAAGAAGAAAAATTCTTCTTTTATCTTTTGCATTTTTATTGTTGTTAAGTTGTGTTAAATGTAATGTTCTTCTCTGTGTTTATCTTTATTTATTATAAGAGCCTGGCGTGCTCTGGTCCACAGAGTCACGAAGAGCCGGACAGGACTAAATGACTAAACAACAACAAAATTACAAGAGAAAACCAATATTTTTTTTTGTGTGTGGGGGGGACCCAGCACCTTCTAGCTTCGTCGGGGCAAGCATATTGTTAGGTGGGTGTGAGCTCCGTCTTCCTTGAGGCAAGTGTGCTTTGTGGCAGCTTTGCTTCATGAGAAGTCAAGCAGCAATTTGGAGCTCAATACGCCAAGGAGCAAACCAAAATTCTCAGTTTAGGGCTAAACTACTGAAGACCCTGCAATAAAACCCTGCATATGTTTGCCCAGAAGTATGCCAGATGGACGCTAGTGTAGACTTTCCCCCCGCAAGTGTGCTTAGTAAACTCTGCAGTTCTGCAGCCGAATCCCAACGCATAAATAATGTTGCAGTCCTGACCCCTGACTCCACTTCCCTGGGTATATTCTGCACCGGACTGAGCAGACAGGGGGAAGATGGCACTCCAAGTGTACCTAGGATTGACCCTTAAACATCTTCCATCCTGTTCTCTGTCATCTTTCTACTTTCCCTTTAAATGCCGACAGTTATCTGGTCTGGATAAAAGAGAACATGTTTCCGACAAGTGTGTGCGCATAAGTGCATGTGTAGGCTGGAATTTGAACTGCTGAGGCTGGGAGGTTTGCAAAAGAAAGCAAGGTGCAGGATGTCCAGTGGTAGCTGGCCAAGGGGATTGCTTGCATCTGAGACAGGAGACTGCTTGGGCATGAAGGTATCGCTGGACATGACTTTATAAGGGAATATGAAATTCTGTGAAGAAGCTCGCTGGTACAATTCATGGGAACAAACCAACTTCGTATGAAACGTGAATAGAGCGCTGTGTTTGCTCTGTAATCTTTTGACTCAGGCATGGTTCCACGCCACTCCCCCAAAAAACAATGATTTCTTTGTGAGGTCTCAGCTGATCCCAACTGGAGATGAGAATGTTGTGTGAGATGCACATGAGGAAGTTTCTCTGGTGATGCTTCAATCTCAGGGGTTTTGTTTTTCAAGCTCAGAATCTTAACTACTGAGCCTTGCAAATGATTATTGGGTAGTGAAGGTGTGGAGTGTGAAATTGTATTGCAGTCAAATGCAACATTCCTACAATGCACATGCTGGGGAATGCTTGTTTCACTCAGAAGAAGACTTGCTAGTTCGTCCTGAGCTGGGACAGACTTCCTCTGCATGGCACTTAGAATCACAGAATCATAGAATCATAGAATCATAGAGTTGGAAGAGACCACAAGGGCCATCGAGTCCAACCCCCTGCCAAGCAGGAAACACCATCAGAGCACTCCTGACATATGGTTGTCAAGCCTCTGCTTAAAGACCTCCAAAGTAGGAGACTCCACCACACTCCTTGGCAGCAAATTCCACTGTCGAACAGCTCTTACTGTCAGGAAGTTCTTCCTAATGTTTAGGTGGAATCTTCTTTCTTGTAGTTTGGATCCATTGCTCCATGTCCGCTTCTCCGGAGCAGCAGAAAACAACCTTTCTCCCTCCTCTATGTGACATCCTTTTATATATTTGAACATGGCTATCATATCACCCCTTAACCTCCTCTTCTCCAGGCTAAACATGCCCAGCTCCCTTAGCCGTTCCTCATAAGGCATCGTTTCCAGGCCTTTGACCATTTTGGTTGCCCTCCTCTGGACACGTTCCAGTTTGTCAGTGTCCTTCTTGAATTGTGGTGCCCAGAACTGGACACAGTACTCCAGGTGTGGTCTGACCAGAGCAGAATACAGTGGCACTATTACTTCCCTTGATCTAGATGCTATACTCCTATTGATGCAGCCCAGAATTGCATTGGCTTTTTTAGCTGCCGCGTCACACTGTTGGCTCATGTCAAGTTTGTGGTCAACCAAGACTCCTAGATCCTTTTCACATGTACTGCTCTCAAGCCAGGTGTCACCCATCTTGTATTTGTGCCTCTCATTTTTTTTGCCCAAGTGCAATACTTTACATTTCTCCCTGTTAAAATTCATCTTGTTTATTTTTGCCCAGTTCTCTAATCTGTCAAGGTCGTTTTGAAGTGTGATCCTGTCCTCTGGGGTGTTAGCCACCCCTCCCAGTTTGGTGTCATCTGCAAATTTGATCAGGATGCCCTTGAGTACTTCATGTAGGTGTGGCCTGTTCTTGGACAGAGGAGCACACGGCCTCCATGTTCTGCTCTTTTTCTCCTCCTTTTTGTGTTCCTACAAGTTAGGAAGAAGTGACTGCTCAGTTGCAATCACTTGAGATTATTTCCCTTATGGGATAGTTCATGTCGATATATAGAGTTATGTAACTTAAGTCTGCCTTCAGGGATATCTTATCATGAACTGGATGATTGTAAGTCAACTAGTTTTATGTTAACTTTAATCAGATAGTCGTGTCTATTCTTTTCGGAGGGATAGAAAAAGGGATCTTACCAGGAATCCTAAATAGTGAGGCTCAGACGAGCCTGCAACTAGCTAACTGCTGTGTGATTTCAAAGAGGGATTGTTGAACAACTCTGCTAAGTTATAGAACTTGCCAACGCAAGTTAGGAAGGATATCATAAAAGAGTATATCCTCTCCTGCCTCCCTAAACATTCCCACAGAAAGAGCCTGGGGTAGGATGTCACCTCCCTTGGCGCGAGTGACCAGCAGGGATGCCTCTGAGCTGCCTCCGTGTGTTCTGCTCGGCCCACCGTTCCCCATACAGACACCTCTGGAAATGGTTGCTGACGAGGGCTTACTGCCCGTGCTGCCTTGTTCAGAATAGGATGGGGGGCAGTCCTCTGGCAACTCACAGAGCTGTTTTCAGGATCTGGAGGGCAAGGACTGATGTAGTGTAGCAGTCAAAGTGTGAGATGTGAGTCAAACTCCTCTTCCTGCAACCTCAACTCTTCGTATCCATGGGGATTATAACACTGGACAGCCTTGCAGGGCCGTTGTTTAAATTACTGAGATAATATGTGTTATATTTTGTAATGCTTTAAATGTGCTACGTAATGCTAAATAAAGCTGAGTATTGGTTGGTGCAAAGTGAAAGGGCCGAGAGGAAGAGCCAGTAGAAGAAGACGAAATCCAACGAGTAATAAAAGAATAAAAAACCCAGGACCGGATGGATTTCCGGCAAAATATGATAAAAAAACTAAATCAAACCCTGATTGCACCCTTGAAAGAAGTACTGAACAGCATTTTAAGGAAGGGAGAAGTACCTGGCAGGTCAGACTCAGAGGTAGGAGGGGAGGGGGCCAGGAGACCCAGAGGAGGCCGGCTGCTGAAGCATCCAGGGAGACTCCCCCTCCTGCTGCGACCAGCTCCCCTCTCCCCGGTCTCCTAGAGCACACAGAGAAATCCGATTCAGACCCCATGAGCCTGTACATATTAGGGGGGGTATTTTTGTCACAACATGCATCACTTTGATCTCATTGACAATGAACTGTCATTACTGCCCATCCACCCCGTTTGGAGAGCTCTTTTATGAGCTCCTTGCAATCTCTCTTTGTTTGAACTGTGGGGTGTGAAACACAGAGCAGTCAAATACAACATTCCTAGAGTGGACATAAAAGGGGATGTCTGGACCAGCCAGTCAGAACATCCTGTTTCCTCCTGGGCTGGGACAAACTTCCTCTACATGTGACCAGAGGTGGGTGTGACCTCACCTGTGCAGGTAACAACATAGCACAGGGCAGGCAGCCATCTCTCTCTCTCTCTCTCCCTCTCTCTCTCTCACTCCATTCCTCGAAGCAGCAACATCTCCTTAGCCTGAGATGCTTCCAGCCAAGAGAGGACAAAGGAACTCTCTCCTTATGGGATAGGTTCCAGGTGTGTATATTTTGTAACCTAAGTCTGCCTTCTGGGATCCTTCTGTGAACAGAATGTGAGTAAACTATTTTATATACTTTTATTTTTTAAAAAAACATTTTTATTAGCAATTCAACAACATATCTTGAGAGTCCCATGGACTGCAAGAAGATCAAACCTCTCCATTCTTAGGGAAATCAGCCCTGAGTGCTCATTGGAAGGACAGATCCTGAAGCTGAGGCTCCAAGACTTTGGCCACCTCATGAGAAGAGAAGACTCCCTGGAAAAGACCCCGATTGTCAGGGAACTGCCATCGGAGGAACAGGTGGTGGAGGGGCTCAGGGAGGAAGGAAGAGACTCAACAGCCGAAGCAGGGACCAGCAGGGGGAGGAGTGGATCTCTGAGGGAATGCGAGCAGGAGGGAGGGCTCAGAGACGCTTCCAGCGTGAACAGTGGGGAGGTATCTGAGGCTCCCATAGGGAGACCCACGCCTCGCCGGAAACTGTCACGCCGTGAGTCCAGAAGGCGGGTGTCAGGGGTTCAGGAGCAGAGGCGAGGGCAAGGGAGGAAACAGAGAGCGAGGGGGAGGAGGCAGAAGAAAGGATGAGTGATGACGACGACCCGAGATCTCCGAGCCTTTCCAGTGAATCAGAAGATTCACAAAAAGGAGCACCAGTGGCCAGGGCAAGGGGGGAGACTAGGGGGACACCCCAGGAAGAAAGAGCCAGAGGGGACTCAGAGGGGAGCAGTTGGAGATCGGGACCAATGTCACCGCCAGAGAGTAGGAAAGAGGAAGAGAGCCAGGGAGCAAGCGCTGGCAGCTCGCAACAGGAGGGAGGGCACGAGTCAGGAGTGGCCACACCTTCATCGGGGAGCGAAGTGACGGTTAGACGGAAAGTGGAAGGTTGGGCGCGCACGCCAAGTTCAAATGCACAGGAAGGTGGCGCAGTAGGCAGCCCGGAAAGGGAGCCAGGTCCTAAAGCCCGGCGCAAGGAGACAGAAGGGTCCGGGGGGTCAGCGTCAGAAGAATCCCGGAAGGAAGAGACCCAGGGGGGCAGAGGGACCCAGAGGAGAACAGTCAGGCGGAAAAGGTGGAGCAGGCCTAGGATATTAAGTTGGTGCGCAAGGGGCGGAGACTCAGACGGAGCTTCGCCGATCTAAGCATAAGACGTAGGGTTGCACGCAGCAGCTCGAGAATGGAGACTGTAATTCAATAAAGACTTTTAGTTAACGATCGCTGGCTAGCGTGATCCTCTGTGAGCTCGGATCTGGAAGTAACCCTGACAGTAAGCTCCGTCTCTTCAAATTGTGGGCATCCACGGCCTCGCGGAGAGGAGAGAAAGCGGGTGCCTACAAGAGAGCTCACGAACGGCAGACAACATGACGGCCGAACAGCAAATAACGGAACTCAGAGAAGCAGTTTCACGACTGAATGCCGAGGCGCTGGCATCCAGGAAGAGAGAGGAGGACGCAGCTGCCGCCTACAGGGATCTCCAGGTCAGGTTGGACGTGCTTACGAAGCAAGGGCAACAGACACCCAAATCAGAGGGGATTGGGTTGGGGAGACGCACAGGCGGTCTGGTCTCTCACTTCGATGGGAATTTGCAACAGTACCCCAACTTTAGAGCAGACGTAATGTGTGCACTGCAACTACTGCACAAAGACTTTAGAGATGAACAAGAGAAAGTGGGGTTCATCATGTCCCATTTGCATGGAGACGCAAAAGCATGGCTGCGCAATTTGTGGAGAGATAAGGATCCTGCGCTCCAAAATGCAGACGCCTTTATTAAAGCGATGGATGGTTGTTTTTTATCAAGCATTGACGTGGATCTTGCCCGAAAGGAGGTGCATGGACTAAGGCAAGGGAGGGCCAGCGTAAGGCAGTACCATGCCCGCTTTTTCGCTTTGGTCAGTGCCCTGGAATGGGACAGAGATTCGGCTCCTGTCAGAGACCTTTTTTGGGAGGGCTTGCACAACTCGGTTAAAGATGAGATTGCGAGGGGGGAGAGACCCCGGACCACGCAGGAGATCGTTCAGAGGGCGCTGGCGGTGGGGGTGCGGCTGGAAGAACGTCCGTGGAGCAGGGACGAAGGGCGCAGCGGGCGCGAACCAGCCAGGGGCTCCTCCTTCCTTCCAAGAGAAGCAGCGCGTGCGCAATCCACGCCTCCAACAGGGGGAGGGGTGGAACCGATGGAGGTTGGGAGTGCAAGGGCTCAGTCAGCAGCCAGAGCCCTAGCACCGGCAGCAGTGAAAGCGAAGCCTCCTAGAGGGAACAGGAAGTGTTATATCTGCGAGGATCCAGGGCATATGGCGAAAGAGTGTCCCCGGAGGCTCCACAAGCACACTGCAGCCTCAGCGATGGTGACTGCAGCAACGCAGCACGGAGAACCACAGCAGGGAAACGACAATGTCTGGCTGGAGGAAGAGGCACTGGGGCCCAGCCAGACGTGTCAGTGAAGCAGTCCCCAGGGATTTTACCGCCCATGGACCCCCTCCCGCCCAAGCCAGTAGTGAGGCTCACCGCATCGCTCCAGCTACCCAATGGAATCACCATGGACGTGCCAATCACCGTCGACTCGGGAAGCAATGCAGACTTCATAGGGCAGGACTTTGTCGACCGGCACGCTATACAGTTGCTGCCTGCCACGCTGCCCCTGCAGGTTGTCACGGTGGATGGCAGGGAGCTGCTAGGGGGGCAAGTGGTGAAGCAGACGCCACCTATGGTGCTGCGGCTTGGGAATCACAGGGAAATCATCAGCTTCAACGTCACTCAACTCTCGGACACGCCGATTGTATTGGGCATGAGTTGGCTGGACAAGCACAGCCCGACGCTGGCTTGGTACCAGAGGCAGCTGACCTTCGGCTCTTCCTTTTGTGCTGAACACTGCATCATGCCTCAGCAGGAAGGGGAGCAAGAGGAGTCACAGCTGCTGCTAGGCACGCTGCAAGCAATTCCCCACAAGTACGCAGAATTTTTGGAGGTTTTCTGCGAGAAGGAGGCAGACAGGCTACCCCCCCACAGACCATATGACTGCAAAATTGACCTGCTGCCGGGGGCGGCGCTGCCCAAAGGGAAGCTGTATTCCATGTCTGAGGACGAACTGCAGGAACTCAAAGAGTTCATAGATCATAATTTGGAGCGCGGTTTCATCCGAGAGTCCAGGGCAGCGGGGGGCAGTCCGGTATTCTTTGTGAAGAAGCGAAACATGCCCCAAAAAAGACTCGTCGTGGACTACCGCATTTTGAACAGTGTCACCAAGCCATCGGACTTCCCCATGCCCCGAATCGACGACCTCCTCGCAAAAGTACGCAAGGGCAGCGTGTTCACCAAGTTGGACCTGCGAGGGGCGTACAACCTCATTCGCATGCGGGAAGGAGATGAGTGGAAGACAGCCATGTTCACGCCCCTGGGCACCTACGAATATAGAGTTATGCCTTTTGGATTGCAAAATGGCTCCCACGTTTTTCAAGCTTTCATGCATCACGTGTTGGCGGGGCTCCTCTACAAGACGTGCGTCTGCTTCTTGGATGACATCCTGATCTTTTCGGAATCGCAGCAGGAGCATGACAGACACGTCAGGGAAGTGCTGAGCAGGCTCCAGCAACATAGGCTTTACGCCAAGCTGGAGAAGTGCCAATTCGACGTGACGGAGGTGGATTTCCTGGGCTACAAGTTGTCTGACAAGGGGCTCGCCATGGACAGCGCCAAGGTTCGAGCGGTGTTGGATTGGAAAAGCCCACGCAACCGGAAGGAGGTCCAACGGTTTGTCGGCTTCGCGAACTTCTATCGCAAGTTCATCAAAGGCTTCGCTATGCAGACAGCGGCCATCACGGACACGCTCAGTTCCAAGAAAAAGAAGTTCATCTGGACAGCACAGGCGGAGCAGTCTTTTCAGGCACTCAAGCGTCTTTTCGCGTCGGAGGAACAGCTGCTTCATGTCGACCCCAGCAGGCCGATGAGAGTTGAAACAGACGCCTCGGACAGGGCCGTCGGAGCAGTCCTGCTGCAGAAGGACCCGCAGGGGGTTTGGAGGCCCGGAGCGTTTTACTCCAGGAAGCTCAGCAAGTCCGAACAGAATTACACCATCTGGGACAGGGAGTTGCTGGCTATTCATGCAGCGTTCAAAGCATGGAGGCACTTCCTGATTGGAGCCAAGCACACGGTGCAGGTCTGCACGGACCACAAGAATCTGGAGCACTGGCGCACGGCACAGTTCCTGAACCAGAGGCAGATCCGTTGGGCTGAGTTCTTTGCGAACTTCGACTTCCGGATAGAGTATGTCCCGGGGGACACCAACATCATGGCGGACGCGCTCTCCCGTAAGCCACAGTATCTGGAGGACGCCACGCCAGCGGCCGCCATGCACATCTTCGCACCAACAGTGTGGGCGTGCGCTGCGGCGACAGTGGACCTGGAGGCGGTGCGACGAGCGTTGCAGAACGACTCCTTCGCGCAAGCAAAGATGGCAGAGATGCAAAGGGGCACGGCAGCGACCGACGGGTTCCAGCTGAGAGATGGATTGCTCATCCGCAAAGGGGCCATCTACGTGCCGGGAGACGAACTTCGCGCCAAGGTACTGCATCAGCTGCACGACGCGCCCTCTGCCGGGCACTTTGGCAAGGAGAAGACGGTGGAATTAGTCGCCAGGGATTTCTGGTGGCCCGGAATGAGAGGGGAGGTCGCGGACTATGTGGCGAGGTGCGACACCTGCCAGAGGGCCAAACCAGTGCACAGACCGCCGGCCGGACTGTTGGAACCGCTGCAAACTCCGGTCGAGCCATGGGAGAGAGTCGCCCTGGACTTCGTCACGGATCTGCCCAGCTCGAGGGGCAAGACGGCCGTGCTGGTGGTGGTGGACTTGTTCTCCAAGATGGCACATTTCATCCCGTGTGCGAAGGTGGCCACGGCGGAACAAACCGCCAAACTGTTCATAGACCACGTGTTCAAGGTTCACGGTCTGCCACGGTCTATTCTGTCCGACCGCGGGCGGCAGTTCATCTCGAATTTCTGGCAGAAGCTGATGGGCTTCCTAAACGTCAAGATCAACCTGGCGTCGGCGAGACACCCGCAGACCAACGGGCAAGCGGAGCGGGTCAATGCCATCATGCAGCAGTACCTGAGATGCTATGCGAATCAACAGCCTGCGACGTGGGTGGATTACCTGCCGCTCGCCGAGTTCGCCTACAACAACACGAAGCACGTGTCCACGGGGGTCACACCGTTCTTCGCCAACAACGGGAGGCACCCCAGAACCTTCCCGGGACTGGAAAGACTGGTGAAGGGGGAGCCGCAGACAGCAGATACGTTCGCGTCGGAGTTGCAGGAGGTCCACGATCAGCTGCGGCGGCACCTGGAGCTGGCCAAACACGCATACAAGGTGCAGGCAGACAAACACAGAAGGGTTGGCGAAGAGCTCCATGTGGGAGACTGGGTCTGGTTAGCAGCCCACGCAGTGCCGGCCAGGTCGTTGGCCAAGAAGAAACTAGGGCATAAGCAACTGGGGCCCTACCAAGTCGAAGAGCAGGTCAACCCGGTGGCTTTCAGGCTGGCGCTTCCTGAGGCTTCCAGGATGCATCCGGTGTTCCACAGATCGGTGCTCACTCCCTACAAGGCACCACACAGGTTTCAGGAACCCGGAACGGCGCCGAGTCCGCTCCGAGAGGGAACCAGGCAACGGGGAGTGGCACAGGAGGTGCGCCTCAACGAGGTCACGGAGATTTTGGACTCCAGATGGGGGGGAGAGGGGGTAGAATACCTTCTCGCTAAGGAGGGCACCCCGGCCAGTGCCAACAGCTGGGTACCGGGCTACGCTCTAGATGAACCTCTGCTCAAGGAAGAGTTTCATGCCCTCTTCCCCCATAGGCCAATGCCAGCGGACTTTTTCGACGACTGGCTTTTCACGCCCACGCTTTCAGCCAGCACGTTCCGGGGGTTCGACTCGGATGAGGAACCGACACGAGACGCCCGTTCCCCGGAGGGCTCGCCCTCGGGATCTGCTTCGGAACCCTCGTATTGGTGGGATGATCGACCAGAGGAGCAGTGGCGCAGACAGTGGCTGGAGGGTCCAGGACGAGCAACGCCTCCAGAAGGAAGCGAGGGAGAGACGGACATGGACGTTTTCGGGGACGACCAGGGTCTCGAGCACGGCGGCACAGAGATGGAAGCAGAGGTGACCGTCGTCGACGAGAGCAGGGAGGAAGAACCGGAAGACTTCGGATGGAGGCCCGCCACGGGAAGCGAACTGTACCCGACATTCGTCCCCTTGTCACTGCAGCACCCAGCTCCAGCACCGGAAGGAGGGGAGGGGGGAAGAGGGGGCTTCGAGGGGGGGATGGATGTCAGGGGTTCAGGAGCAGAGGCGAGGGCAAGGGAGGAAACAGAGAGCGAGGAGGAGGAGGCAGAAGAAAGGATGAGTGATGACGACGACCCGAGATCTCCGAGCCTTTCCAGTGAATCAGAAGATTCACAAAAAGGAGCACCAGTGGCCAGGGCAAGGGGGGAGACTAGGGGGACACCCCAGGAAGAAAGAGCCAGAGGGGACTCAGAGGGGAGCAGTTGGAGATCGGGACCAACGTCACCGCCAGAGAGTAGGAAAGAGGAAGAGAGCCAGGGAGCAAGCGCTGGCAGCTCGCAACAGGAGGGAGGGCACGAGTCAGGAGTGGCCACACCTTCATCGGGGAGCGAAGTGACGGTTAGACGGAAAGTGGAAGGTTGGGCGCGCGCGCCAAGTTCAAATGCACAGGAAGGTGGCGCAGTAGGCAGCCCGGAAAGGGAGCCAGGTCCTAAAGCCCGGCGCAAGGAGACAGAAGGGTCCGGGGGGTCAGCGTCAGAAGAATCCCGGAAGGAAGAGACCCAGGGGGGCAGAGGGACCCAGAGGAGAACTGTCAGGCGGAAAAGGTGGAGCAGGGCTAGGATATTAAGTTGGTGCGCAAGGGGCGGAGACTCAGACGGAGCTTCGCCGATCTAAGCATAAGACGTAGGGTTGCACGCAGCAGCTCGAGAATGGAGACTGTAATTCAATAAAGACTTTTAGTTAACGATCGCTGGCTAGCGTGATCCTCTGTGAGCTCAGATCTGGAAGTAACCCTGACAGCGGGTTTCCGTTAAGGAACTCTTATGCTGGAAACGATTCCGAAAACAACCACTGTCGGAATCTGCAAGCGATTAGAGCAGACATGTTTGAGGAGCTCTGTCACACACAGAGGTTTGTGGAGTTGCACAAACTCTGAGGGACTACGATTTTACGCACAAGCAGCTAATCATCCCCTCACAGCAGTCTGACAGTCTTTGTACGCTGCCTGTGCAGGAGAAGGCATCATGAGCGACCCAGCCGGAACCGAAGGAGCAGGGGTTGGAGCTGGTCCAAGCTTGGAAGAAAGGTACCGAGCGTTGGAAATCCAACTGGCGCTGCAGACGGCAAGGCTTGAGGAGAGAAGGGCTCAGGATGCAGACAAGAAGGGGAGAGCCACCCAGTTCACCAGAAAGGTACCAGGATTGGTGCAGAAGTTTGGGGGGGGGGACCCCAAGGACTACCATGCCTTTAGGACAGAGATGCAATATGCCCTCAATGTGCAGTTTGATGAATTCCCTGACGAGGAATCGCGAGTGGCTTTTGTGATTGGGCATCTTGAGAGGGGGGCGAGGGACTGGGTTAGACCCCTGATGGCAACGCATAATGACGTCCTAAAGGACACCATGAAGTTCTTTCGTGCAATGGATATCATGTTTTCCAGCGATATTGAGGAGGGAGTGGTGCGCAGACAGCTAATGGCTTGCAAGCAGGGAAGCCGATCTGTCCGTGAGTACTGGACTGAGTTTACCATGCTGGTTCACAGATTGGGGTGGGACTTATCGGCGGCACCCATTCAGATGCTATTTGAAGAAGGTCTTTCTTCGGCTGTGAAAGACGAATTGTCCCGGAGCCCCAGGGCGGTTTCTATGGATCAGCTGACCAAATCTTCGCTGACCATAGGAGCGTGCCAGGAGGCGAGAGCCTTGGAGAGGCGGGAAGGTAAGGGGGAACGTTGGAAGGAGTTACGCATTCCAGACATTCCTGAGCCAGCTTTCCCGCCGGCAGAGCCGATGGAAATCGGAACAGCGCGCGCGCGCGCAGTTTCAAAGCCCAGCGAAGGGGGTAGGAAGGAGGGAAAAGGCGCCCGGAAATGCCATCTCTGCCAACAGCCAGGTCACTTTGCCAGAGTCTGCCCCCAGAGGAAGGAATGGCAAGGAATGGTGGGAGCTGTTGAGGGAGGAGTGGAAGAGATATCGGAGCAAGTAAAAGCCAACGCCTGGCTGCCACCGTCGGGGCACAGCAGCCAGGCCAAAGAGCAGTGAAAGTGCCCGCGCCAGAATCTCCCAAACCTGCCCTAGTGATAGAGGTGTCACTAGAGTTGCAAAACGGATACCCTCTGAAGATTAAGGCGCTGTTGGACTCAGGCAGCTCCTGCAATTTCATGAGCAAGGAGTTTGCAGCTGAACACCAGATACAGACGATCCCTTTAAGCAACCCCCTACAGGTGACCACGATCGATGGCAGGGAGCTGTTGGGAGGGGAAGTCAGCTTGCAGACTGTACCAATGACAATGAAGGTGGCAAGGCACACAGAACTGATAGCGTTTAATGTGGCCACCTTGGGAGGGGCTCCCATTATTTTGGGGATGAGCTGGCTGGCGTTACATGATCCACTGGTGGGCTGGCATCAGAGAGTGGTTTCCTTCGGTTCCGCACATTGCTTAGAACACTGCAGGGAGGGAAAGGGTTCAGCAGGAGCCCAAGCTACCCTAGCAGGAATGGAAGTAACGGAGAAGGTGAAGGTACCACGACAATACGCAGATCTCAGCGACGTGTTCAGCGAAAGGGAAGCTGACCAACTACCCCCGCATAGACCCTTTGATTGTCAAATCAATTTACTGCCTGGGGCGCAGCTCCCCGCAGGCAAGTTGTATGCCATGTCAGACAGAGAAATGCAGGAGTTACGAGAATTCATTGACAAGAACCTGAAGAGGGGTTTCATCAGAGAGTCAAGGGCAGTGGGAGGTAGTCCAGTGTTTTTTGTGGATAAAAAAAAACACGGACAAGCCGAGACTTGTGTGTGACTTTCGGGCCTTAAACGCAGTGTCAGAACCATTGGCCTTTCCCATGCCTAGAATAGATGACATTTTGAACAGGGTGCGGAAGGGAAAGATTTTTTGTGATTTACGTGGAAATTGATCCATTCAATTGCTCAATCCCAGCATTCCAAACTACCCCTATCACCATCTAGCATTTCCTAAAATTTACTCTTCTACTGTAATTACCATTATTATATTAATGTCATTGATACATGCGTATAAAACTTTAAATACAAACACCAAGACATTGCACTGAAACGTTCGGGAAATGCGCATGCATGCACTTTCCAAGAGTCTCATTCGAGAGCCAGTGGGGTGCAGTGCTTAAGAGTTTTGGACTAGGAACTGGGAGACCTGGGTTCCAATCTCCACTCAGTCACTGGGTGATGGCTTCACAGCCCAACCTCCCTCACAGGGTTGTTGTCAGGATTAAACCATGAGGGGGAGAACGACTTAAGACCACACTTAGCAACTTGAAGAAACAGGTGGTATATAAAGGCATCCAATAAATTTCACTAAGAAGAAAGGTAAGATTCTGCTCTTAGGCAAGACGAATCAGCTGCACAAATATAAGATGGGACATACCAGGCTTGCCAGTAGTACATGTGGAAATGACCTGGAGTCTTAGTGGACCACAAGACTAACATGAGTCAACATCAGCAAAATATGCTGTTATTCTAGGCTGCGTCCAAAGAAGTCAAGTGTCCAGATCAAGAAAAGTAATAGCCCCACTTTCTTCTGCCCACACCTGGAGTCCTGTGTCCAGTTCTGGGTGCCCCAATTTAAGAAGGATTTTGACAAGCTGGGAGGTGTGCAGAGGGGGGTGAGCAAGACAATTAAGCGTTGGGGAACCAAGCCTTCTGAGGAACAGGAAGGGCTGTCAGGTGGAAGATTGAACAAGCTTGTTTTCACCGGCTCTGGAGGCTGGGACCCAAACCAATGGCTTCAATATAAAAAAATTCCTTCCAGTAGCACCTTAAAGACCAACTAAGTTAGTTCTTGGTATGAGCTTTCGCGTGCATGCACACGAAAGCTCATACCAAGAACTTACTTAGTTCGTCTTTAAGGTGCTACTGGAAGGATTTTTTTTATTTTGACTATGGCAGACCAACACGGCTACCTATCTGTAACTGGAACAATGGCTTCAAATTAGAGACGCCCTTGGAAGGTTGTGGACTCTCCTTCCTTGGAGGTTTGTAAGGAGAAGTTTGAAGGCAATATGTCATGGAAGCTTTAGTTGAGAGTCCTGCAGTGGACTAGACGACCCAGAAGTCTCCTGCAGGTCTAAAATTCTATGATTCTCCCCTGTATGAACTCTTTGATGGGCCATGAGCTTGGTCCTCTTACTGAAGCTCTTTCCACATTCCAAGCACTGATATGGTTTATCACCACTGTGAATTCTTTGGTGGGAAGTGAGGTTGTCCTTCCGGGTGAAACTCTTCCCACATTCCAAGCACTGATAGGGTTTATCCCCAGTGTGGATTATTTGATGGGCCATGAGGTTAGTCCTCTTACTGAAGCTCTTTCCACAATCCAAGCACTGATAGGGTTTCTCCCCAGTGTGGATTCTTTGATGGGCCATGAGGTTAGTCCTCTTACTGAAGCTCTTCCCACATTCCAAGCACTGATAGGGTTTCTCCCCAGTGTGGATTCTTTGGTGGGATGTGAGATGGGCTTTCTGGCAGAAACTCTTTCCACATTTCACACATTGATAGGGTTTCTCACCACTGTGAATTCTTTGGTGAGCCATGAGCTTGGTCCTCTTACCAAAGCTCTTTCCACATTCCAAGCACTGATAAGGTTTCTCCCCTGTGTGAATTCTTTGGTGGGAAGTGAGACTTTGCTTCTGGTTGAAGCTCTTCCCACATTCCAAGCAGTGATATGGTTTCTCCCCTGTGTGAATTCTTTCATGGCAAGTTAGATTGGCCCTTTGGCTGAAACTCTTTCCACAATCCAAGCATTCATAGGGTTTCTCACCACTGTGAGTTCGTTGATGGGCCATGAGCTTGGTCCTCTTACCAAAGCCCTTTCCACATTCCAAGCACTGATAAGGTTTCTCACCACTGTGAATTCTTTGATGGGAAGGGAGACTTTGCTTATGACTGAAGCTCTTTCCACATTCCAAGCACTTATAGGGTTTCTCCCCTGTGTGAATTCTTAGGTGGGAAGTGAGGTTGACTTTCTGGCGGAAACTCTTCCCACATTCCAAGCACTGATAGGGTTTCTCACCACTGTGAATTCTTTGGTGGGAAGTGAGGCTGACTTTCTGGCGGAAATTCTTTCCACATTCCAAGCACTGATATGGTTTCTCTCCTGTGTGAATTCTTTGGTGGGAAGTGAGATCGGCTCTCTGGCAGAAACTCTTTCCACAATCCAAGCATTGATAGGGTTTCTCCCCAGTATGAATGCTTTGGTGGGAAGTGAGACTTTTCTTCAGACTGAAGCTCTTGCCACATTCCAAACACTGATAGGGTTTTTCACCTGTGTGAATTCTTTGGTGATGAGTGAGATTGACTCTCTGGCAGAAACTCTTTCCACATTCTGAGCACTGATGGGGTTTCTCACCACTGTGAATTCTTTGGTGATGAGTGAGACTTTTCTTCAGACTGAAGCTCTTGCCACATTCCAAGCACTGATAGGGTTTTTCACCTGTGTGAATTCTTTGGTGAGAAGTGAGATTGGCTCTCTGGCAGAAACTCTTTCCACATTCTAAGCACTGATATGGTTTCTCACCACTGTGAATTCTTTGGTGGGAAGTGAGACTTTGCTTCTGGGTGAAGCTCTTTCCACAATTCACACATTGATAGGGTTTCTCCCCAATATGAATTTTTTGGTGGGAAGTAAGACCAGTGCTCACAGTGAAGCTCTTCCCACATTCCAAGCACTGATAGGGTTTTTCCCCTGTGTGAATTCTTTGGTGGGAACTGAGATTGGCTCTCTGGGAGAATCTCTTTCCACATTCCGAGCACTGATAGGGTTTCTCACCACTGTGAATTCTTTAGTGGGAAGTGAGACTTTGCTTCCGACTGAAGCTCTTCCCACATTCCATGCATTGATAAGATTTTTCACCACTGTGAATTCTTTGATGGGAAGTGAGACTTGCCTTTTGGGTGAAGCCCTTTCCACAATTCACACATTTATATGGTTTCTCCCCAGTATGAATTCTTTGGTGGGAAGTGAGATGGGAGCTCACAGTGAAACTCTTCCCACATTCCGAACACTGATAGGGTTTCTCACCACTGTGAATCCTTTGATGGACCGTGAGAGTCGTCCTGTGATTGAAGCTCCGCCCACATTCCGAGCACTGATAGGGTTTCTCACCTGTATGCGTTATTTGATGGGCTGTGAGATGGGTTCTCTGACTGAAGCTCTTTCCACACTCTTGGCATTCAAATGGCTTCTCCCCCCTGTGAATTCTCTGATGTTTACGGAAGGTTTTGCTTGTATTAAAGCTTTTCCTACATTCTAAGCACTGATAGGGTTTCTCGCCTGTATGAATTATTTGATGCGAAATGAGATGTGCACTCTTACTGAAGCTCTTTCCACATTCCAAGCATTTCAGTGGGTCCTCCCCTGTGGGAATTATTTCCTGTGAAGTTAGACTTTCATTCCAACAGAAATTTTTTCCCCATCCAGAGAACTGAGAGGGTTTCTTCCCAATAGCATTTCTTTGGTGGGTAGTCGAATGGGAGCTGTGACTGAAGCTCTCTCCACACTCCAAGAGTGGCAATGGCTTCTCCACTGTGTGGATTCTGTCATGGGCGTCCTTGTTCTCAATTTCCAAATCAGCACCACCTGCAATGAAGAAAGAAATGGATTAGAGCTGCAGGAAGAAATGGAGTGCCACTGTATTGAATATTGATCACTAACCCTTGTGATAGAGGAAGAATTCCATGCATCAACATTGCTGACCACACACTAGAGGTGGTCAGTGTTAGAAACAGAGATAGGAAAGCTAGGCCATAAAGAGGACCTTATACCTAGGTTATGGGCTCAAAAATGGAATGTCTAGGTGCACTTTCGTATGACAAAAATACAAAGCTGAAAAGGAATGGACTCGATGGCCCTTGTGGTCTCTTCCAACTCTATGATTCTATGAATGAACAGCAGCTAAAATAATATGTTCATTTTTCACACGGTCTAGTCCTTCCCCTGCCCGCCCACCCCCCCACCCTGATTTTTTAAGAAGATCTTGTCACGGGACAGACAGGTAAGGGGAGAACAGAGAGAGAAGTTTTGAGGAAATTGAGCCTGGCAGAGTTTGCATACAATAACACAATGCATGCACCGACAGGTATATCACCACTTGTAGGTTTCAGATCCTCAGAAGACATCGAAAGCGAGACAGATGGGGGGGCTTAGTGGGGGTGATGTCACGGGACAGACAGCCCTTGGGTCAAGGGAAAGGGGAGTATCAGAGCAGGGTCAGTCAGACAGGGAAAACAGGGAAATGATGGACAAAGTAGGGGAGGAGAAGGCGAAGAGCAGTCAAGTGGTGTCAGGGCTCTGCAGTACTGGAGAGCCCTGCCACCAACCAGGGAGTTCAGGAACAGAAGGGGAAGCGGTGCCTTTGGCACAGGCAAGGAGAGAATCAAAGACGTCTTGCGAGATTCCCACATCTGCTGGGTTGGAGAAGGAGCCGAAGGAAGCCACTCCCCGAATCTGACTGGTCAGATTCAGATGCATGATTTTGAACTGTAGCTGTTCGTACATATGTAAATAAAGAACTGTAAATATCTCTCTGAGTGAGCAGAGGGTGTTTATTGCGAAGAGCAGACACCACCTTGGCAGGTCTCTCCTTCAGCCTTCAGAGAGTAGCTGGAAGTGGGGAGGCAGAAAAAGGTCCTCCTTTCCTTCCACTCCGCAGTTTTAATCTGAAATCTTAGGTGCAGTACTGCGCGCAGAGCTCAGAAACTGCTCGTGTCTATGAAATTCCCTGTTGCAAAATGCGCCTATGGGAGTTTCAGACGCTGGAGGTGGTGGATGATTTTGTCTCCCTAGGAGGTTCTACCATAACCAACAACCTCTTCATCGATGCTGACCTGGACAAGTGTATTGGCAAGGCAAATGTGTTACTAACTCTTCAATGCCAAGAGGGAGGTCTATCAGGATTGTGCCTTGAGCAAGCAGTTTGTGAAGTGAATTGTGGACAATTACAACCATTAGGGGGGGAAACCCTCAAAGTCTTCCATATGCTCCATATCAGGAAGATTTTGGGCAATAGAAGGCAGGACAGTGTCAACAAAGATGTGTTCTCCTGACCTCAGATTCCCAGCATGTTCCCATTTCATTCTCAGCAAGGTCTATGCTGGCTTCATCATGTCCACGGTCAAAACATGCTGATAGCTCTCCATTTAAGGTGAGTTTGGGGGGTATTAGAATCCCAAATGCTGCAAGTGGCCCTGCAGACCTCCCTCAAAACCAGGGAGGCTTATCAGAGAGAGATATGTGTGGAATTTCTAAAGAGAGGTCATGATCCACAAGGGAGCCTTACTGAGAGAGGCCACAATCCTGTGATTCTCCTCCATGACTTCCTTATGCAGAGCTCTCTGGTCAGGATCCAGCAACGCCCATTCCTCATCTGTGAAATGAACAGCGACATCTTCAAAGCACACTGGACCCTAAGAGAGAAATGAAGAGGTCCTCTTTAGACAGCACTAAGGTTGTCTGCTACACATTGCTGTTTCTTTCTGCGCATTAAAAGGGGGGAGGAGAAGGTGGGGAAACCCCATTGTGCAACTGATGCGACAAGATAGGTGATTCCTGGGAACTATTTTTGAGGCTTGATGAACTGCTTAGAAGCCTGTTTTAGCATTCAATGATAACTCTACAAGTAAAACGACAATGACTTATGAATCATCCTATTGACCGTCAGAAGGTGAGTTAAGGCAAGGTGGCTGTTCCTTATTCTCAGCACATTAAGTTTCTCGAATGGCATTCCCAGCCTCCTGGCTTCTGTCTAGGCTGCCCTTGACAAAGAAGAAGAAGAGTTTGTATTTGATATCCCGCCTTTCACTCCCCTTCAGGAGTCTCAAAGCGGCTAACCTTCTCCTTTCCCTTCCTCCCCCACAACAAACACTCTGTGAGGTGAGTGGGGCTGAGAGACTTCAGAGAAGTGTGACTGGCCCAAGATCACCCAGCAGCTGCAGGTGGAGGAGCGGAGACGCGAACCCGGTTCCCCAGATTATGTGACTACCGCTCTTAACCACTACACCACACTGGCTCTCAGAGCAGCTTGGACAGAAGCCAAGAGGAGGAGAGAGATTCCTCGGGGGCCAGAGGCACCCTGGCTGCCCCACCCCTCAGCCCCCTTCCCCACAGGGCTCCCTCCCTCTACCTGAGCTGCTTCCACAGCCGTTGCTTCTCCTTCACTACCAGGAATAGATGGAAGAGGAGGTCTTGCTGGCATCATCTGGTTACCTGCAAGAGACAGAGGTAAGTGGAAAGCCAGGAGTGCAGCTGCTCTCCAAAAAGTCTCACCTTCTGAGTGCATCTGGACATTTGGACCCATTTCATAATTTAGTTGGGTTTAAAAATACATCTCCCTTCCTTGGTGCTCCTGGCCCCAAGTGTCTACCCCCCCCAAAAAAAAAAAGAGGAAAAGAACCCATGGATTTGTTTTGATATCCACAGAAAGGGACCAAACAGAGAACGGCCTCCTTCCTTACCCAGCAGCCTCTCTCTGGTGTCCAGCGGAGTCCTTTTGGTCTCAGAGGAATCTGGGCCCATTTCTGCAATCAGATCCTGCCTCTGAAATAGCAACAAAGATTCAAAACAGAGAATATGAGGAAGAGTTAGAAAAGGAACGACAGAGGCAAAAACTGAAGGGCAATCTGATAATATTCAATGGCTGCTTTCCAAAAAAGGATGGAGAATTTTCAGATACCCTCACTCACGTTCGGAGCCCCTTTGGAGTATCCAGAGGAAAGTCTCTCTCACCTGCTTCCTCTCCTCTGCCTGACTCAGGAGGAAACCTTCGGCCAGGGCCACCACCTGGGAACTGGTCTCTGCTCCGCATTCCCTCACCCAGCTCTCCATCTCCAGAGGAAGGACAGCCAGGAACTGCTCCAAGATCACCAGGTCCAGCATTTCAGCTTTCGTGTGCCTTTCTGGCTTCAGCCACTGATGGTCAAGGCAGTAGAGTCGGCTGCAAACCTTCCAGGGTCCTTTGGCCTCCTGATAGCAGAACTGCCTCAACTGCTTGCTCTGCACCTCTGAGTGGAGAGTGTCCTCCTCTCCCGGGATCTTCTGCACAGTTTCCCCCCAGAATCTCCCACTGCTCCCCGTTTCCATGGCCTGGCCTCTTCCTGCTCCAGGGCCAGCTGAGTCTTGCTCATCCATCTGTGCTCTCAGGAAGCCTCCAAGAGAGATGAAGGAATCCCTTGATCTTCTGCCAAGTTCTGTCTGTCCAAATCAGAGGTGCTAGGGAATTCTACAAACCGAATACATTGTTCTGTTACAAAACTGACATATTGCCTGGAGGAGAAAAATGTTCCGTGAGGAAGTATGTATGAGTCTTGGAAGAGCCAGCTCTGGACTGCACCACAACCCAGACTCTGAGGTTTCTATAAAAAGGAGAAGGTGAAGTAAGTCTCCAGCCCTCCTGGAGGGAAAGTGACCATGCAAAATGTGCAGGGAACTGTTGGTCTTTCCAAGAGATGAATCAGCCTGGTTGCTCCTGCCTTTCAGAGTTTTCAATCCAGGAATGAAGTCAGAACTGTGATTGACAAGTGAGTCATTTGTACTGAGTGTTATCTGAGCATTGGGTTATAGTGGGAGTCCTAACTCAGGGTTCCTCAAGAGTTGCTCTCCTGCCCAACCCCACTTCAGAGCCCATTTATTTCCTTATCTGGCTAACTTCTGAGGGCCAAATGACATGTGGGTGGGGTCAAAGGTCAGCACTCAAAAGCAAATAAAGTGGAACTCGCCTTTCTATGAGTGTAATGTGTTTTCAACTGTTCTTATTGCTTTTTAAAGAAAATTGTAATCTGCTCTTGGAAATTCAGATGACAGGCAGGGAACAAGCAGAAACGATGATGATGTTACATTGCTTAACGCTCCCCCTCCCCAGTCATGAATACTTGAGGGGGAATCCTGGGTCCATCATGGTCGCTTGAGGCCCATGTCCAGCTCAGGCTAGTTCCCCACCCCACAGACCTTTCGGGACAGAGAGGACATGGCCCTGGTCTTCCCTGTTCTGCGCCAGATGGGATGGTGGCAACACTCTCTGTGTGGAACTTCCCTTGAAGGCGACTCCGCTACACATTCACAGCAACATCACAAAGCAATACTATTCAGCTCCTGAGGCCCACAGAGAGACTGGCTACTTTTCTAGGGAGAATGAGTCATCACTCGAGATGAGTCCTGAGTCACAGTTACTCAGCAATTAGCTGTTAACAGTTAACAGCCAGCAGGCTTGAAAGATGTAGGCCTTGCTGCTCCTGCTTTGTCTCATGACAGCCTCCTATGGGGGAGACAGAGCAGAGGACCCCCCCATCACCCTCTCCTCCTTCTCCACAGATCGGTCTCCTCCTCTTTGAACGCCACCTTGATTGTGCTAACGGAGAAATCTGAGGGCTCCCTTGGACAAGAAACAAGGAGACCAGCCAGGAATACCGGAGCAAACAGCAGCCAGTCGGCTTGGTCTTGATTGAAGACTGTCGCCACAGGACTCCCACCTGCCACAAGGGGGAACAAGATGGAAGCCCCGAACAAAAGAGCCCCCAAACTTTTTAAAGCTGCTAATCCCCATGTTAAAGGGAAAGGGACCCCCGGCCACTGGGTCCAGTTGCAGTACAAAAGAGCCCCCAAACTTTTATTAGCGGGTGGCACTAATAAACCACAGAGCCTAGGGCTTGCCAATCGGAAGGTTGGCGGTTCAAATCCCCGCGACGGGGTGAGCTCCCGTTGCTCGGTCCCAGCTCCTGCCAACCCAGCAGTTCTAAAGCATGTCAAGTGCAAGTAGATAAATAGGTACTGCTGCTGTAGTTGCATACATAAAAAATGTTTTATCCTTCTTTAACACCTTTTGGCCCACAATGCCCAAGAGGAAGGCCTCCGGTTTCTTAGGGAAGGTGTACTTAAACACCTTTTTTAACTCATTGTAGATCATTTCCCAGCAGGCCTTCACTCTTGGACAAGTCCACCAAAGGTGAAAGAATGTCCCTTCAACCTCCTTACACTTCCAACATTTATTATCAGACAAGTGGTATATCTTGGCGAGCTTGACTGGGGTCATGTACCACCTGTATATCATTTTCATAATGTTTTCTTTCAGGGCATTACATGCCGTAAATTTCATACCGGTGGTCCATAACCTTTCCCAGTCTTCAAACATAATATTGTACCCAATGTCTTGAGCCCACTTTATCATGGCTGATTTAACTGTCTCGTCCTGAGTGTTCCATTTAAGCAGCAAGTTATACATTCTCGATAATACCTTGGTCTTTGGTTCTAACAGCTCTGTCTCAAGTTTCGATTTTTCCACCTGGAATCCTGTTTTTTTATCCAACTTAAAGACCTCATTAATTTGGGCATAATGAAACCAGTCTTGCACTCAAAAGCAAATAAAGTGGAACTCGCCTTTCTATGAGTGTAATGCGTTTTCAACTGTTCTTATTGCTTTTTAAAGAAAATTGTAATCTGCTCTTGGAAATTCAGGTGACAGGCAGGGAACAAGCAGTAACGATGATGATGTTACATTGCTTAACGCTCCCCCTCCCCAGTCATGAATACTTGAGGGCACTCCTGGGTCCATCATGGTCGCTTGAGGCCCATGTCCAGCTCAGGCTAGTTCCCCACCCCACAGACCTTTCGGGACAGAGAAGACATGGCCCTGGTCTTCCCTGCTCTGCGCCAGATGGGATGGTGGCAACGGTCTCTGTGTGGAACTGCCCTTGAAGGCAACTCCGCTACACATTCACAGCAACAACACAAAGCAATACTACTCCGCTCCTGAGGCCCACAGAGAGACTGGCTACTTTTCTAGCGAGAGTTAAAGGTAGGTAGCCGTGTTGGTCTGCCATAGTCAAAATAAAAAATTCCTTCCAGTAGCACCTTAAAGACCAACTAAGTTAGTTCTTGGTATGAGCTTTCGTGTGCATGCACACTTCTTCAGATACACTGAAACAGAAGTTGCCAGATCCTTCTATATAGTGAGAAGGTGGGGAGGGGTATTACTCAGAAGAGTGGTGGGAATGGGTGATTGGCAGATAGCTGAGATGAGCCTGTTGACGACTCTTAACGACTGCAATATGACTTACAGGAAAAGGCAAGGGGAAAATGAGTCATCACTCGAGATGAATCCTGAGTTACAGTGACTCAGCAATTAGCTGTTAACAGTTAACAGCCAGCAAGCTTGAAAGATGTAGGCCTTGCTGCTCCTGCTCTCAAGAACCTTTGTCTCATGACAGCCTCCTATGGGGGAGACAGAGCAGAGGAGCCCCCCATCGCCCTCTTCTCCTTCTCCACAGATCGGTCTCCTCCTCTTTGAACGCCACCTTGATTGTGCTAACGGAGAAATCTGAGGGCTCCCTTGGACAAGAAACAAGGACACCAGCCAGGAATACCAGAGCAAAAGAGCAGCCAGTAGGCTTGGTCTTGATTGAAGTCTGTCACCACAGGACTCCCACCTGCCACCAGGTGGAACAAGATGGAAGCCCCACACAAAAGAGAACCCAAACTTTTATTAGCGGGTGGCGCTAATAAACCACAGAGCCTAGGGCTTGCCAATTGGAAGGTTGGCGGTTCGGATCCCTGTGATGGGCTGAGCTCCGGTTCCTCGGTCCCTGCTCCTGCCAACCCAGCAGTTCAAAAGCATGTCAAGTGCAAGTAGATAAATAGGTACTGCTGTGGTGAGAAGGTAAATAGTGTTTCCGTGCGCTGCTCTGGTTCGCCAGAAGTGGCTTAGTCATGCTGGCCACATGACCCAGAAACTGTCTGCAGACAAATGTTGGCTGCCAATAAAGCGAGATGAGTGCTGCAACCCCAAAGTCGTCCGCAACTGGACCTAACAGTCAGGGGTCCCTTTACCCTTTACCTTTAATCCCCATGTTATGCCCCCCCAACTACATCACTCATACATCACGGTTACATCATGAAAGGGGAGGTCTGGTGGCAGGAATCTGAGCATCCTGGACCCTGCCCCATGGTTCCCCCTGCCTTCCACCAAACACCCATCAAGTGAAACAAAATAGATACTTACTTTTCCCAGCCAAGTTAATCACACCCTTTTGTCTTCATCTGAGTTTGGTATTTCTGGAATGGCTACCTGTCTGGTACTCAGGTATCAGGATGCCAGGGATTATCACTCAGGCAGAGGGGCTGCTGAGGAGCTGAGCTCACATGTCTATGTGGATTTCTGAAGTTTTCCCAGTGAGTCAGTACAGAGACATTTTTCAGTGAATTCTTACATTTGGTATCGTGCAGCAAAGGCCCTTTGAATAGATAGGAAGAAACTGTGATGAAGTGTTTTGTGGGGACAAGTCACAAAAGTGATTGTGCTGATTTTGGTAGTGGGCTGCATGTGCATGAGATCTGCTGGAGGGGCAACCCCCCCAACCTATACATCAATTCCTGCAACCACTGGTGGCCTCCCTGCCTCTTGTGGGAGGGAGTTCCACAGGTTTTACTCTGCCCTGCAAGAGGAAGCGCTTTCTCTTCTCTGCCCTCCATCTTCCTTCCTTGCACAGGTGAGGTTTTAGGTACCGAATGTCCGAACGTTTCCATCCACCTACAACCTCTGTTATAAAAGGGGACTGATCTATACACCTGAATGGGGTTTCTCTGCATGCATTTCCCCACTCCTGGATCCAAGGGGCCAGCAGCGCATCCATGCAAAGGAAGAGCAGAGCTGCCGCCCTCCTGAGACCGTCCGCGCCCTGACTTGCCCCCCTCTCGCCATGCAGCGCTGGGAACCCCGCTCTCCCCATGGGCCCTATCCTGGGAGAGAGGAGACTCACCAGATCCCAGCAGGCGCACCCAGGCAGCCTCTGCAGAGCCGAACCAAGGGGACCCCCACACGCCCGACTTCTTGCAGGAAAGGGAGGGGTTGGGCTTTCGCTCTGGAGGACCCTGCCCCCCCTTACTTTCCTCTCTAGGAATCCAGCTCGTTTCTGTTTAACCCTTGGCAAGCCGAGCGCACCCAACTCACGCCTCTCCCTCTCTCGAGAGCCGGAGCATCGCGCACCAATGGCATCCCGAGAAGGCGGAGGAGGAGAGGTTTATGGATTACTTCCGGCAAGGGATACCTTCAGTTTTGGACAGCAGCTGAAAGGCCCCCTAACAGCTGGCCCCTGAACACGGGTCCTAAGAAAGCTTCACTGGCTCCCGGTCCATTTCCGAGCACCATTCAAAGTGCTGGCGCTGACCTTGGAAGCCCCAAATGGTCTCAGCCCAGCAGAAGGGAAGGAGCGTCTCCACGTCCATCGCTCAGCCCGGACACTGAGGTCCAGCTCCGAGGGCCTTCTTGTAGCAATGATTTTTAAGGTACCAGTGACCCACTCAAATTGTGTCCCAGAATTGACAGACGCAGCAGTGGAGAAAAAGAAAGCGATATTTATTGCTGAGCAATAATTGACCCGGTTGAATCCTTTCCAGAGACTGGGCCGCCCAGCTCTAGCGCCCTGAGGCTTTATATCTGAGTACATACATCATTGATCGTGACATAATCGAATACAATCGCACACGGCAGCAAAAATAAAACCAATGAGCGCATTCAAGCCTTGCCCCCTGATCATGTAAAGAGTTCCCTCCCAACTTCTGCTTTCTTCAGTCTGAACATTAGTCCGACCTTTCCCCGAATAAAAAGGAGAAAGGAACTGTATTCAGCCGTTAAGCTCTCCTACGCAACATCTGCCAAACAGGGACATTTTGCGGTTAGCATCTTCCTGTTTTCAGCTGCTCAGGACCCTGTCTGGACAGGAGGAAAATGCCAGCACAGCAGATTTATTGCTTCCCCCCTTATGTTAGCGAGACATTGAGAAGAACAAGGGGAGAGAACTGGGACAGAGTTCATTTTGGATTTTTCAAATCTAAGCATTTTGCCCTAAGCTTTGCAGAAGCCTTCATGATTCAAACATGGATAAAAAGCATTATAAGGATATATGGTTATATATGGCTAACTGATTATATGGAAAGCATAAGGGTATAATTCCTCCAGGTGGTCCTGCTTCATTCTGGCAGGTCCCTCATTGCGAGAAGTGAGGTTACAGGGGGCCTTCTCGGTTGTCCTGACTGCCCTGTGGAACGCCCTCCCACCAGATGTCAGGGAGATAAACCATTATACGGCCTCCATTGACGCCTAAAAGCGGCGCCAGGAAGCTTTTAATGTTTTATGTTGGGTTATGTTTTCTTTTATTCTTTTGGAAGCTGCCCAGAGTGGCTGGAGAAATCCAGTCTGATGGGTGGGGTACAAAAAAACATGTTGTTGTTCTTGTTGTTGGACACCCAGCTTTTGACAGCTAGCTAGGCAGGGATTAAGTGCTGCTTCGTTCTGTGCTTTTGGACTCCTATGTGGGCCTATGGTTCTGGTGCTTGTGGATCTCATGGGATTTAATGTCTTGCCATTATAAATGCACGGGGATAAGTGCATCTACACAGACACATTTCCGCAAAAAGACCCAAACTCCAGCATGTAGCCGCAGGTTATACAATAGGAGCCTTTCTGCAAATGGCCTTTGCAACACAACTCACTGGGTGGTAAGAAAGTATACACATTTGCCTCTTTGCAACGTAGCCCCGTTTCCTCAATGAATCCACCCATTTCAGTAAAACCTGAGCTGAAATAGTAAGGAGAGCAAAACAGCAGCCTGTCTGACCCCCGTCAGCCCCCAGACTCCCCCAGTCACGTGGCAGGAGATTCATCCTGAGCCCCCCCCCCTCCGTGAGATGGGTATGACATCATGGATGATCCATTGATGATCCACATGATCCAAGCAGACTGGGCGAAAGAGCAGATCTCTAGGCCTGAATGAAAGGGGTCTGCGATGCTGGATTCTGGAGTCAAGAAATCCACCCTTTCCAGTGATCTCTCAGGCTGGCCCGGAAAAGGCAGCGAGCAGGAATCCTCAGGCATCCCGACGGACAGACAGACTTGTCATGATGCCAAAGCACGAACTCGGAGTCTGATCTGATTTCCAGGTACAACTCACTTTGTGGCGCAACCGGGGATGTTTTTGGGGTGCTCTCTCTGTGACGGGGGGGGCTACTATCTGAGGGTGCACAAATTGCAACGCGCTTTAGTTCTGGGCTGCTTCACTCCTCGCATGGAGGGGGGGGGGGCTCTGCCTGCAAACAGATCAACAGCTGCCTTGCTTCCTTCCTGGCCTCATTGTGTTGCCTCTGACGGAGACACAAGGGAGGAATTGTGTCGGCTCTCTCTCTCTCTCTCTCTCTCTCTCTCTCTCTCTCTCTCTCTGTGTGTGTGTGTGTGTGTGTGTGTGTGTGTGTGTGCAAAACCCCAAGCTCCATTTTCCCCGTAACACAGGAGTCACAGAGCCCAACCCGCTGCTCAATGTGCACCAATGGGGCGGGGAAGGATTTTCAATGTAAACATTGCAGGGGGGGACCCCACTTTGCAGCTGGATTGCCGGGGTGAGCCCCTCCCCCGCTCTCCTGATCCCCTGAACGAAGAAGGGAGGGGGGAAACCTTCGTCTCCTCCCCCCCTCTATCCCTCCCTTCCCGGTACATCCCCCTCTCACCCCGCCCCCACAACCCCCCCCCCATGTCGGGCCTCTTCCTTCTGCTCCTCCTCCAATCCGGCTTCTGTTTCCGCAATGAGCGGAGAGAGCCCCCCCTCCCGAACTGCCTGCTTCTCCCGGACGTGGAGCTTCTGCGCCGGATTGCTGCTCTGCGCCCTAGCTCGGGGGGGGGGGGCGCTTTGGAAAGGAAAGGCGGGGCGGCAGGGGAGGGAACCCCCGCCCGGTGGATGTTGCAGGAAAGGAAAGGAAAATCGGGAGCGAGGACAAAGAGGTAAAGGGGTCGCGGGGGGCGGAGAGGGGGGGAGGACCCAGAGACCCCCGCCAGCTCCCCAAGGCGCCTTTGGTGGGCCCCGTCGGCAGGGCCTGGATCCCTGCACGTGTGCTGCGAAGGGGGCTTTCCTTGGCCCCTTAGGCGCCTTGGCAGCGACGGACATGGGACGCCTACGCAGGGGGTCCCCACGAGGGCCCCTTGCCCCGTTTTCCCCGCGAAGGCATCCCTGGATAAAGGAGGGTTAAAGGGCGTGAGGGACGCCTAGATAGAGACCCCCTGTCCCTCCTCTGCTAGTCTTGGGGTGGCCCCCCAGGATGGAAAGATGGGGGATGAGGGCTGAGCCGCGCCAAGGGAGGCCTCTGGGTGCAGGGGAGACTCTGGGACAGAGGGAGGGAGTCGAGGAAGTGGGGAGGGGGAGCACCCCTGGGGCAGAAAAGGGCAGCAATGGGGGGGGGAGATAGGAAATCAGTCTTTGGGGACACTTCTCCATGGTGGCGCCTGCTGGGATTCTCTGGAGGGGCTGCCTTGACTTCTCCTTCCCACCCAGGAATCGGCCACCCCTTCAAGGTGACCAGAGACAGATCCCTGGAAAGTGGGGGGTCCAGTCCCCCCCTTCCTTCCTGCAACCTCCATCCTCTTCCCACCCCATAAGCCCCTGCCCTGCCCAGACGCAGTGGTTCTGCCAAGTCCAACCATTGGTCCCCCTGGAGAGGAGAGGAAAGAGGAAGAGGGGAGGGGAGAGGCCTTCTCAGAAGCGGCTCTTTGGTTTCCGCAATCCCACCCAGGAAGCAGCCAGAAACCTTTTCCTCTCTCTCGGGCTTCCATCTTTAAGTTTCTCTTCCACTGCCTGGTTCCAGTACAAAGAAAAGACAGTAAAACATCAGACATTAAAAACCTCCCGATAGAGGGTTGCCTTCAGCTGTCTTCTAAATGTCAGAATGTTGCCCACTTCCTCGCCCTCTGCCTGCTTCCCTGTAACTTCGCTTCTCCCAGGGGGGAATCAGCAGAAGACCTTCGAAGGAGGACCTCCCTCTCCAGACTGAGCAATGTTGGTGGAGATGCTCCTTCAGGTCTACAGGGCTGAGGCTGTTGAGGGCTTTAGGTTGCAGATCTTGCTGCTCCATAACGATCTCATTCAGCAAACAAATTTATTACTGAAGGCAAAGAAGCATAACAGGATCCAAAAAATAGTAAAAATTTAACTTACGTAAAACCCTAACTTAGCATACCAAAACAGCTCTCAAGTAAGAATCACACAAGCGGAGTAGAGAAATAGCAGACTAGGAAGTGGGACCAGGTGCCTTTCGGCCTTGTAATTTATATTCTATTAAATGTCAGAGTAACCTTGGGACTAGATAACAAGCCTGGCTCGCTCCAGTTTAAACCAGCTTCATCTGTTTCCATGAAGCAAGAAAGGTTCTTCATAACCTCATCGCAACTGATCCCACCACCAGCTCTCAGCAGAAAGGAAACTGCCGAGTTTCAGGAAGCCTGCATTAGATCAATGCTTTTCTTTGCCTGGAAAATGCAGCCATGCCACTTAAAGGTCAGCACCAACAGTTTGACATGTGCTTGAAAATCTGCTGGGAGCCAAGTAAGATCCTTTAGGAGCAGTGATATGTGGTCTTGGCAGCTGCTCCCATTCAGTTGCAGTTTTGGGTCACCTTCAAAGGTAGTCCCATGTAGACCACATAGCAGTAGTCCAAGCCGGAAATAACCAGAGCATGCACCACTCTGGCAAGACAGTGTGCGGGGAAGGAGGGACTCAGCCTGCGTTCCAGATGGAGCTGCTAGACAGCTGCCCTGGACACAGAATTGAGCTGTGCCTCCATGGTCAGCTGTGAGTCCAAAATGACCCCTAGGCTGCACACCTGGTTATTTAGGGGCACAATTACCCCATCAGGACCAGCCCCCCCACCTGCCCACCTCCTGTTCCCCAGAGACAGTACTTCTGTCTTGTCAGGATTCAAGCTCAATCTGTTAGCTGCCACCCATCCTCAAACCACCTCCAGGCACCAACACAGGGCATTCACCACCTTCACTGGCTCCGATTTAAATGAGAAGAAGAGCTGGGGATCACCCACATACTGGTGATCACCCAGCCCCAAAACCCTGATGATCTCTCCCAGCAGCTTCATATAGATATTAAAAAGCATGGGGGAGAGGACGGAGCCCTGAGGAACCCCACAAGTGAGAGCCCAGGGGTCAGAACAGTCATCCCCCAACACCACTTTCTGGACATGGCCCAGGAGGAAGGAGGGGAACCACTGCATAGCAGGGTCCCCAGATCCCCTAGAGGGTTCAGTAGGACACCATGGCCAAAGGTCTCCAAAGCCACTGAGAGATCTAGCAGAACCAGGAAACAGCTTTCCCTTCAGACTCTAGCGCATTGGAGATCATCAACCAGAGCAACGAGGGCAGTTTCTGTCACATGATGAGGCCTGAATCCCAGTTGGAAGGATCATGGTGGCAGAAGCTTTCCTGGTCCTGCACCCCCAAAAGCTCCAGGCACAAGTCTTTCATTAGCTTTGAAGGGGCCATCCGATACTTGGTGGTCTTTTCTTCAAAAGACAAATATTTTGAATACTTTTACAGTGACATATGATGTAAATAGCACATCCACATTGGAGAGATTTTGACACACACGTCTGAGCTTATCTCTCCGCCTGAAACTGCTGTGTTAGCAGCACTGCCTGGGCAGTGTGTTTGGGGGTCCTGGGCTGCCTAGACAACAAGACCCCTTTCTCAGCCTGGCTAATATGGTCCCAAGGAAAGCAGAGCAGTACGTTTGGCACCAGCTTGGCTGCTGGAGTGGCTGGAAGGAGGTGTGCAGGACACCATGCAACTATCTTAGAGACTCCACTCTGGATTTGTATAGCCTTTTCTTTTCCTGAAGATAACTCACCAGGCAGTGAAGGTTTAGTTTTCCTTCTCGAGGACCTCCCTTCCCAGATTGACGAGCCCCATCTGCCCTTCACTTTCCTCGGCAGGATGGGCAGAATCTGCCTTCTTGACTGTGGGATTCACTGTTGTTCTCATTCTCTCCATCCACCAGGGCCTGCCTTCACCTGCAGCAGAATTCCCCAACCCACCAAGGATTTGAGACCATCTATTCTCACCTGGTTTAGGCGGCCGGTTGAAGCCGTTCCTGGGCTTGTGACCCTTATTCTATCCTGACAGCTTCTGGAAGCCACAGGTGGGAACTGAGTGTAGGGTGGGGACCATTGATGGATAAATTACCCCATAACATGCATGACATGACCCCCACCAAAGGAACTAATGCTCTCCTAACACCCCAAGACACCATATAATTATGATATTTGAGACAGAACCAGAATAAATTCGTCTCTAGAAAAAACACAACTTCAGGCAATAAGTAAATTAATACTACTTATTAAAGGTACTACATATTCCACTAAGTACAGTTTATCTATTTGCGTTGAATATCTGCTTTTCAGTGTCATTTTAGGATAGTCCTGCGTCAGAAGATGGGCATGAAATCAGACAGCACATCATTATTTTAAAAATCATGCTGCTTTATTAACATTGATTGAGGATTATGAAAGCTGCTCATGAATTACTATCATTTGTTAACATTACAACTTCATTTCCAAAAAATTGGGAACATGGGGAGGAGGTGGGGGAATATAGGCGATGTTGATATAGGAGAAGGTGCTAATGGAGCTTGATTTATTTTCTTTCCCTTAGGTCTCTTCCTTGAAACCCAAACAGGATTCCCTTTCTTCCCACTCTAAAGAAGGAGATGGAGAAGACAGTCAGAACTCCAGGGAATGGGGCACCTTTAGTTTCATTAGGAATAGAAATTAAAATGTGTGACATGCAGAATATTCTTCATTGAATGAGCACACATAGTTCACATCAACAACCTCCAAAAGGGGAGAAACCATTTAAAGGTATGGAGTGTGGGAAAAGATTCAGTGATAGTCGAAAACTTAGAACACATCAGCGGAGTCACATGGGCAAGAATGGATTCCAATGCAGGGAGTGTGGGAAGAACTTTAGTCAGAGTGGACTCCTCAATATACACCAGCGGACTCACACAGGGGAGAAACCATATAAATGTATGGAATGTGGAAAGAGCTTCAGTCGGAGTAATGCACTTAGCACTCATCAACGGACTCACACAGGGGAGAAACCACATAAATGTATGGAGTGTGGAAAGAGCTTCAGTCAGAGTGGACACTTAAGTTTACATCAGCAGACTCACACAGGGGAGAAACCATTTAAATGTTTGGAGTGTGGAAAGAGCTTTAGTGATAATGGATACCTTAAATTACACCAGCGGATTCACACAGGGGAGGAACCATATAAATGTACGGAGTGCGGAAAGAGCTTCAGTTTCAATGCAGCCTTTAGAACACATCAAAGGACACACACAGGGGAGAAACCATATAAATGTATGGAGTGTGGAAAGAGCTTCAGTCAGAGTGGACACCTCAATATACATCAACGGACACACACAGGAGAGAAACTATTTAAATGCATGGAGTGCAGAAAGAGCTTTAGTGATAATGGAAGCCTTAGAACACATCAACGGACTCACACAGGGGAGAAACCATTTAAATGTATGGAGTGTGGAAAGAGCTTTAGTGAGAATGGAAACCTTAGAAGACATCAACGGACTCACACAGGGGAGAAACCACATAAATGTATGGAGTGTGGAAAGAGCTTCAGTCAGAGTGGACACCTCAATATACATCAACGGACTCACACCAGGGAGAAACCATTTAAATGTATGGAGTGTGGAAAGAGCTTTGGTGAGAATGGAAGCCTTAGAAAACATCAACAGACTCACACAGGGGAGAAACCATATAAATGTTTGGAGTGTGGAAAGAGCTTCAGTCAGAATGAAAGCCTTAGGAGACATCAACTGACTCACACAGGAGAGAAACCATTTAAATGTTTGGAGTGTGGAAAGAGCTTCAGTCAGAATGGAGACCTTAAATTACATGAGAGGATTCACACAGGGCACAAACCATATGAATGTATGGAGTGTGGAAAGAGCTTCACTTTCAATGGAAACCTTAGAATACATCAACGGACTCACACAGGGGAGAAACCACATAAATGTATGGAGTGTGGAAAGAGCTTCAGTCAGAGTGGACACTTAAGTTTACATCAGCAGACTCACACAGGGGAGAAACCATTTAAATGTTTGGAGTGTGGAAAGAGCTTTAGTGATAATGGATACCTTAAATTACACCAGCGGATTCACACAGGGGAGGAACCATATAAATGTACGGAGTGCGGAAAGAGCTTCAGTTTCAATGCAGCCTTTAGAACACATCAAAGGACACACACAGGGGAGAAACCATATAAATGTATGGAGTGTGGAAAGAGCTTCAGTCAGAGTGGACACCTCAATATACATCAACGGACACACACAGGAGAGAAACTATTTAAATGCATGGAGTGCAGAAAGAGCTTTAGTGATAATGGAAGCCTTAGAACACATCAACGGACTCACACAGGGGAGAAACCATTTAAATGTATGGAGTGTGGAAAGAGCTTTAGTGAGAATGGAAACCTTAGAAGACATCAACGGACTCACACAGGGGAGAAACCACATAAATGTATGGAGTGTGGAAAGAGCTTCAGTCAGAGTGGACACCTCAATATACATCAACGGACTCACACCAGGGAGAAACCATTTAAATGTATGGAGTGTGGAAAGAGCTTTGGTGAGAATGGAAGCCTTAGAAAACATCAACAGACTCACACAGGGGAGAAACCATATAAATGTTTGGAGTGTGGAAAGAGCTTCAGTCAGAATGAAAGCCTTAGGAGACATCAACTGACTCACACAGGAGAGAAACCATTTAAATGTTTGGAGTGTGGAAAGAGCTTCAGTCAGAATGGAGACCTTAAATTACATGAGAGGATTCACACAGGGCACAAACCATATGAATGTATGGAGTGTGGAAAGAGCTTCACTTTCAATGGAAACCTTAGAATACATCAACGGACTCACACAGGGGAGAAACCATATAAATGCATGGAGTGTGGAAAGAGCTTCCATTTTAATGAAAGCCTTAGAAGACATCAACGGACTCACACAGGAGAGAAACCATTTACATGTATGGAGTGTGGAAAGAGCTTCAGTCAGAGTGCACACTTTAGATCCCATCATCGGACTCACACAGGGGAGAAACCATATGAATGTATGGATTGTGGAAAGAGCTTCAATCGGAGTGCACACCTTAGAAATCATCAACGGACTCACACAGGAGAGAAACCATTTAAATGTATGGAGTGTGGAAAGAGCTTTGGTGAGAATGGAAGCCTTAGAACACATCAACGGACTCACACAGGGGAGAAACCATATAAATGCATGGAGTGCGGAAAGAGCTTCCGTTTTAATGGAAACCTTAGAACACATCAACGGACTCACACAGGGGAGAAACCATTTAAATGCATGGAGTGCGGAAAGAGCTTCAGTCAGAATGGAAATCTTATAAACCATCAGCAGACACATAGGGGAGAAACTGTTTAAATGTATGGACTGAGGAAGGAGCTTCAGTCAGAGTGGAACCCTTGATTTATATCAACAAACTCACACAAAACACAAACCTTATAAATATCAGGAAAGTAGATAGAGGTTCAGACCTAATGGAAGTCCTAAATCAACAGACTCATGGACAGGAAGAAGTTTAGTACTTGAAACCCTTCAAACTATCAACAACCTCAAAGAGGAGAAGCAGTTTAAATGAAAAGATTGCAAAACGTGCTTTATTTACAAAGGAGTGTTTAAGGAACATCCAGGGACTCTCACATGGACGAACCCATTTAGATGTTTGGAGTGTGGGACGTCTTCCTCTCAGGGTCCACTCTTTTCTTCACAGCAATGAACTCAGCAGGACATCACTCATTAACACATGTTGTGTTTGTGAAGTTCTGGTATTTATGCGTAAAAGTCTATAGTAATGAAATATTGAAGGCATTGTCAAACAACGTGATTATGATCTAATGTTTAAAGTACCTTTCGACAGAGAAAGGGTGAGGGTTTATCTGGATTGCTGGTGGTCAGGGAGGATTAGGGCTGGGCGATGTATTGTCCAAACTGGTTTCTAGACCACATCATGATAACCTTCCAAAAACAATGGATATGGCAACACCCCACAGATCACAGTGTCTGGGATGCTCATTTGCCTGGAAGCAGCCGGCAGAAAGCTTTGCTTCGTGAAGCCCCAGCAGATGCCGAGTTGCTGACTTCCCTCCAAAACCACATGAAGGGAAACACACCTCCATTGCCCTGTGTCCTTCCACCCTCTTTCCTCCCTTGCTCCCTTCTGCCGGTTTGTGTGCCTGACTTGGATATCCTGTGAGCTGTATTTTTCTATTGCTGAAACTGCGTTTGCTCTCAGGAGCAAAGTTTTGTGCCTCACTGGGGACCCAGTGAGAACTGTATGCTTTGAAAGCTCAGTAAACTATTACTGAAGAAGTCCTGCTGCCTCTGTGTGTGTTTTGGACCTCAGTGTGGGACTTGCTCTGCACGTGGCCCCTACCCTGCTGCTACTTGGCTCATGCCTTGGAGTTGCTCTACTCAAGCATGCAAGACGGGTGCATCTGTGTGTGACTGGTTTTTGCACCAAACTCTCTCACCACCCCACTGCGTGATCTCCAAACACTGCTTCTTCACCAGAACTTCTCCCTGCCTCCTACATGTTCTGAAGAAAACTTTAAATACTGTAATTTAATGGGAGATTTCCCCCCAAGCCTTATTGCAAGAGGGGGAAGGAGGGGCTGCAGGTACCAGGGAAGTTTCCTGGGGGGCCCATCTTCCCTCACGAACCCCATAGGGCAATCCCAGAGCTCCTGCTTATTCTGGGGTTTGGGGAAAATAGTACTTTTCCATAGTCCCAGAAGTTATTATTCTTCCTGCCAGAGGACCAGTGTGCATATTATTATCGTACTGATTTTACTGTTGTTGTTGCTGCTGTTGCTGTCATGGGCTGGCTGGGTGAAGGGGGGGAGGCACCAGCTGGGGGACCCCCAAGGGAAGAAGGCTCAGAGTCCGGGTCTTGTATGCCCCCAAAGGCTATCAAAACTCCTAGGTCTGGCCAATTAAAGGCTGATATGGGAGCCGTTGGGGGGCCAGGTCAGTTAGTTCTTTTTCACCTCTCCTCTGGAAAAGTGCTCTTTCTTTTGGGGTTTGATTACTTCTGCCTCCTTCAGTGCCCACTGCATCCTCAGCGAGGTGCAATACTGTCCTTTCAACTTATGTAGGGCTCTCTCTCAGGACCGCTACCCAGGAGTCTGCCTATGCAAACTGCTCTGAACATCCAGGGTGTTTTGTCACACTCCTAAAGACCTGGTTGGTTAGGTCCAGGTCCTATGAGCCCTGGGGGGGGGCAGCAGGGAGTTCTTAGTCGTTTGAGGTTCATTGCTCCGCCATATTTGTGCTTGAATGTGCCAGAATTATTCACCATGCCTTGTACTGGAGTCCATTCTTCCTGTGAGTGTGACCCCCCCATTATGCCCTCCTGCTTAAGTTGTTACACAAGGGGGACTCCCTGCCCTTCCAACATGTTGCAGATCAAATAAAAGGTGGGGGGAAAGCCTTTTGAAAAGACTGGTGGCCAGCAGGGCTGACAGTGAGAAAGCCTATAGAAAGAAAAGACTCATAAGTAAACGCCCCCCTCGGCTGCACAGCCCGCCAGTCCTGGGCAGAGAACTCGCAGTTGTGCCAAGGGGGGAGGGAGCCTGATCTCTGCAGCCCCAGCCCACAGCCGGACAGGAGCCTTCAAGCAAAACACAAAGGGAGAAAACTCCCCCCCTCCTCACAACCCTCTTGGCCGAGCTTGAGACAATACATGGACATTCACAGAGCTGGGAGCCGGCTGTTGCCTGGTTGAGGCCCCCACAGCTGGCAGACCACTGATGCCGGGGAGGGGGGGTCCACAAACAGAGAGAGAGAGAGAGAGAGAGAGAGAGAGAGAGAGAGAGAGAGCTGGCCCCCCCAGCCCAGCTCCCCTGGCTGAGCTGGAGACAAAAGCATCAATGCAAAACACACAAAAAAGAAAGCTCTCCCCCCCCCCCCAAATGTGCAACTTCACTGTGAGCAAAACACACAGAGCAGCCCCTCCCTTGACTGAGACACACAGAGAGCTGGGGGGGGGCACTGCTCCCTCAGTTGAGGCACACACAGCTGGGTGGGGTCAAAGAAAGCCTCAATTTATCTGAGTCACAGCACCAAATGTATATATACACTGGTACCTCGGGTTACAGACGCTTCAGGTTACAGACTCCGCTAACCCAGAAATAGTACCTCGGGTTAATAACTTTGCTTCAGGATGAGAACAGAAATCGTGCTCTGCCGGCGCGGCGGCAGCAGGAGGCTCCATTAGCTAAAGTGGTGCTTCAGGTTAAGAACAGTTTCAGGTTAAGAACGGACCTCTGGAACGAATTAAGTTCTTAACCCGAGGTACCACTGTACCTCCAAAGGCTATAAAAACTCCTATTAAAGGTAAAGGCACCCCTGACCATTAGGTCCAGTCAAAGACAACTCTGGGGTTGCGGCGCTCATCTCGCTTCATTGGCCGAGGGAGCCGGCGTACAGCTTCCAGGTCATGTGGCCAGCAGGACTAAGCCGCTTCTTCTTCTTTTTTTTTTTTTGAATGATATTTATTAAGGGTTTGAAAATTACAAAAAGAAAAAAAAGAAAAGAAAAGAATCAAACACAACAAAACAATACAATACAAAACAAAATCAAAAACATTACATAAATATAACAGATCAAAAAGAAAAACCATTAAAAACACATTCAATATTTTCAATGTTGTTATCTTTCCTTAACTTGTTTCAGCGACTTCCTCGCACCTCTCTTTTTTGTAACCCACTTCAATTAGTTGTTTCAGCAAATCCTTTCCATCTTCCTCAATTCTTTGCCCTATAATTTATCTTAACAGGTTCTAACCTTGATTTCCCTTTAATCCCTTTACAATTTATTGTACTTAATTCTTTATAGCCTTTCTGCTAAAACCATATAACTTCATTCCAACATCTTTCTAACATTTCTTAATTTTACAATATTTCTGTAGGTAGTCTTTGAATTTCTTCCAATCTTCTTCCACCGGTCTCAGATTCTTCTCCCTGGTCTCAGATTCTGCCAGTCATTTCCGCCAGTTCCATATAGTCCATCAAATTCAACTGCCACTCTTCCCGGGTGGGTAGATCTTGTGTCTTCCAATACTTCGCGATAAGTATTCTTGCTGCTGTTGTGGCATACATAAAGAAAGTTCTATCCTTCTTAGGCACCAATTGGCCGACCATGCCCAGGAGAAAGGGCTCTGGTTTCTTCAAGAAGGTATATTTAAATACCTTTTTCATTTCATTATAGATCATCTCCCAGAATATATTAATCCTTGGGCATGTCCACCAAAGGTGAAAGAATGTACCTTCAGTTTCATTACATTTCCAACATTTATTAGCGGGCAAATGGTAAATTTTTGCAAGCTTGACTGGTGTCACGTACCACCTATAAATCATTTTCATTAAATTCTCTCTTAAGGCATTACATGCCGTAAATTTCAAACCTGTGGTCCATAACTGTTCCCAGTCAGCCATCATAATGTTATGTCCAACGTCTTGTGCCCATTTAATCATAGCAGATTTCACCGTTTCCTCCTGAGTATTCCATTTCAACAGCAAGTTATAAATTCTTGACAAATGCTTAGTTTTTGGGTCTAACAATTCTATTTCCAATTTTGATTTTTCCACCTGGAAGCCAAGTTTTTTATCCATATTATATGCCTCCATTACTTGATAGTAATGGAGACGGTCTCGCACACTATTTTTTAATTTTTCAAAACTCTGCAATTTTATTCTGTCTCCATCTTGTTCCAAAATTTCCCAATATTTCGGCCATTTGGCCTCCATATTGAGTTTTTTCTGAGCCTTCGCTTACATTGGTGACAACCATCTTGGGGTTTTATTTTCTAACAGATCCTTGTATCTCATCCAAACATTAAACAGTGCTTTGTGTGCTTTAACCTTGTCGTACCACAAATATGCATGCCAACAAAATACATTGTTAAAACCTTCCAGATCCAGCACATCAGTGTTTTCAAGAAGCAGCCATTCTTTCAGCCAGCAAAATGCAGCTGATTCATAATAAAGTTTAAGGTCTGGCAGGGCAAATCCACCTCTTTCTTTAGCATCAGTTAATATCTTCAATTTTATTCGAGGTTTCTTGCCCTGCCAGACAAATCTAGAAATATCTCTCTGCCACCTCTTGAAACAGTCCATTTTGTCTAGAATTTGCAATGTTTGAAACAAAAACAGCATCCTTGGCAATACATTCATTTTTATCACTGTGATCCGGCCTAACAATGATAGCTTAAAATTTGACCATATTTCTAGATCCTTTTTCACTTCCATCCAACATTTTTCATAATTGTCTTTAAATAAATTCACATTCTTGGCGGTCATATTAACCCCTAGGTATTTCACTTTCTTAACCAATGTTAATCCTGTCTCCTTCTGAAACTTGTCTCAATCACAGTTAGATTTTTCTCTAAGACCTTAGTTTTCATCTTGTTCAACTTAAAACCTGCTACCTGACCAAATTCTTGAATCAATTCCAATACCCTTTTAGTACTAGGTTCTGGCTCATGTAAAGTCAATACCAAATCATCAGCAAAAGCTTTCAGTTTGTACTGTTTAGCCCCCACTTGTATACCTTTAACCAATTGGTCCTTTCTAATCATATTTAGCAAAACCTCCAGGACCGATATAAAAAGTAATGGAGAGATTGGGCAACCTTGTCGTGTTCCTTTCTCAGTCTTAAATTCTTCTGTCACTACATTGTTCACAATTAATTTTGCCTTTTGTTCTGAATAAATTGCACCTATACCATTTTCAAAACCTTGACCTACCCCTATCCCCTGTAAGTTCTTCTTCATAAAACTCCAAGAAATATTATCAAAGGCTTTCTCCACGTCCACAAATATCAAAACTGCTTTAGTATTAATATTCACTTGTAATTTTTCTAAAATATTAATTATGTTCCTTGTATTGTCAGACAAATGTCTGCCCGGAAGAAAGCCCGCTTGATCTTTATGGATTTCTTCTACAAGCACCTTTTTTAATCTCTTAGCCAAAATGTCTGCAAAAATTTTGTAATCCACATTCAGCAGTGATATGGGGCGGTAGTTCTTAAATTGTGTCTTTTCAATCTCTGTTTTCGGTATAAGTGTAATGTAAGCTTCCTTCCACGACTCTGGTGCCTTTTTCCCTTCCAAAATTTCATTACAGACTCCCTTCAATGGTTGTATTAACCATTCTTTCAGAGATCTGTAGTATCTTGAAGTCAAACCATCCGGTCCTGGAGATTTACCCAGTTGCATATTCTGTATGGCCCCTTCCACTTCCTGATCCGTTATTTTATAATTCAGCATTAACTTGTTTTCCTGAGAGATTTTCTGTAATCCACTTATTTTCAAAAATCGATCAATGTTGATTTCTTTCTGCTTCTCCTGTGTGTATAGTTGTTTAAAGTACCTCTGGAAGCACTTTCTGATCTCCACTGGATTCACTATATTCTTTCCTTCCACTTCCAAATTCGTAATGTTTTTATAATGTTGCACTATGTTAGTGTTGTTAGCCGCCCTGAGCCCGGCTTCGGCTGGGGAGGGCGGGATATAAATAAATTTATTATTATTATTATTATTATTATTATTATTATTATTATTATTATTATTAATGGTATTAAGTTTTTGTCTTTTTTTCCAATTGCCAAGCCAACAGTTTTCCACACTTGTTAGCTGATTCCAATGTTTTTTGTCTCATTTGTTTAATTTTCCATTCTATTTCCTGATTCATCATTTTCATATATTGTACTTGTAGCAGGAACCCCCCCACCCCAATCATTCTGTTTGTACAAACTTCACACACACTCACACTCACACACTACATACGCCACATTTCTGTTATAAATTCATAGAAAATCAACTATACATCGGATTTGCACTGTTCCATTTTTATTTTACTCCATATGACAAGGACTATCAAAGGGGGTGGTGGCTTGGTTCTGGTCAGCCATAATCCCTTCACCATCCCAGCACATCCACAGGAGCCCTGCCCAGTTGCTATGCCAACCCTGATGATCCCAGACAGAAGACAACCAAGAACTTGCATATGGGAGTGGATTCAGCATGGACTGAAACAAAGGACAATGATCAGATCTTCCCTCTGGGGGCAGGAAACTGCAAACTCCCCTTTGTCTCCTGGAAGTGACTCATGGGCAGGGGGAAAGGAAGAACCAGCCAGGTGACAGGACACTCAGGTTACCACCACAACTCCTCCCTCAAGCCCTCCTTTCTGTAATGTATGCATGATGTTTCTGGGGGTGGGCTTGAGCTAGAGGATGGGAATTTCAAAAGTTTTTATAAGGTCTTGCACACCATCTTTCTGGGTCTTTTCCTCTCTCCTGCAAGTGACGGGAACACCCTGTTGCAACAGTTCAATAAAGGCCAAGCCTACAGGCTGCTGTTTTGCTCCAAGTTATCCTGGTTGGTATCTTTGTTTTTGTCCAAGGGAGCCCTCGGATTTTTCCGGTAACATACTTGATATAACTTTATGTCAGGGAACTGCCATCTGAGACCAACAGGGAGAGAAGTCTCCCTGATAGTGCCGGAGAGGGAACTAGCAAGGAGAGAGAGAGAGGTTCCGAGGGGGAAGGGAATCAAGGTGACACCAAGAAGAAAGGAGAGGCTGAGAGCACTTTGGAGGGAAGGCTCGGGGACTCTTCCAGTGAGATCAGCGGGGAGAGTGCAGGACCTCCGCTTGGCACACCTACTCTGCGCAGAAGGCTTCCGCGCAGAGAGGCTAGGTGGAGACTGGCTGTCAAGGAATTTTTATGTTGGAAAAAGTTTAGGAAATGCCCAGTAACGGATTCTGCCAGCGACTGAAGCAGCCGCACAGGAGGGCTCTCCAGTCAGGGAAAAGTTTTAACCACTCAAGCAGTTTGGAGCAGCTGGTGGCTTATACACAAGCAACTACAATTCCCATTACACTTTATCTCTTTCAGGATCTCCTGTGACTTTGGTTTTGCTCTCAGTTTCTTCTCTCCTTCCTTTATTTTCTCCAGAATTTTATCTTTTTTTTCATTTTGAGTTCTCTTCTTAATTGCATTTTGTTGTATCAGAAATCCTCTCATAACCGCTTTACTTGCGTCCCAAATCACTCTTTTTTCCACTGTAGTATTCATATTTGTCTCAAAATAATCTCTCAAGGTTTTTTGGGCCTCCTTGGTCACTTCTTCATTCCTCAACAAAGCATCATTCATCCTCCATCTGAAGGAACCAATTGGTGTCAATTTCATTTCCATCTTCACAGCATTATGATCAGAACAAGTTTTGGGGCAAATTTCCACTTTGCTAGTCCTCGGAACCAGTCCTCTAGTTACCCAAATTTGGTCAGTTCTTGTCCATGTCATTTTAGCCTCCGAGAAGAAAGTTCCCTCTCTTCCTAGAGGGTTCTTCATTCTCCAGATATCAACTAAATCCATATTTTCAGTCATGTCAAAAAAGGTTTTTGGTAGTCTACCATCTTTGGTAAGTACCTGTCTCTGTGCCTTGTCCATATTTATAGACACCACTCCATTCATGTCTCCCATCAAAATCATATTGTAATCCATGTAGTTCATCAAAGTCTCATGTAGCTTCTTAAAAAATTCCGCTTTTCCTTCATTTGGTGCATAAATGCCTACTATCAAAAATTTCTCTCCTTGTGATTGGATTTCAATTGCAATAAATCTTCCTTGATCATCTTTAAATATAAATTTCGGTGATAGGCTCTGCTTTGCATATAGGACAACTCCTCTTTTTTTAACTTTATCTGATGAAACAAATTCAAGGCCCAGTCTTTTATTACTCAATATCTTCCTGTGTAGCCTTATCACATGTGTTTCTTGTAGACAAATCAAGTCCAATTGTTCTTTTTCAATAAATGAAAGACTCTGCGCCTTTTTTCGGGGGAGTTCAGTCCATTAACATTCCAACTTAATATTTGCAATGCCATGATGTAATTACTCTGATTTTCCTCCAGCTGCACCCACTGCTTGCTTTTCTTCTGTTGGTGATGTTGGTATCACATTCTCTGAGTTGTCCAGTCCAAAACATAGTTTTGCTATGTCCAGTATTCCTCTTTTGGGTGATCTTTTGTCCAATGCTTTTTGTTCAAGTCCTCTGTCTGGTGATCTTCTGTCCGATGCTCTTGACTCTTTTCCAAGCTCCTTCTGCAGGTCTTCTTCGTAGTTATTCAAAAATTTAACTTTATCTTCTACTGATCTTATTTTTATTTTCCCTCCTTTGAAACTGAAGGATAGACCTTGGGGGAATTCCCACCTAAAGTTGATTTTGTTCTTTCTCAGCAGGGCAACCAAGTCACTGTAATTTGACCTAAGATCCAAAAGATATTTCGGGATGTCTTTAAAAATTTCCACTCTTGACTGTAATACTTCCAGAGGCTTCAGGTAATGCCAGCCCAAAATTTTATCTCTCTCTTCTTTAGTTCGGAGGGTAATCAAACAGTCTCTTATTCTATTCTTCTCTTTCTTCCCTCCTCTTCCTAGTCTAAAGGCTCTCACAATTTCAAAGCACTCCTGCTCCAAATCCAGGTCCCAGAAATCCACAAGCTCCTGCGTGAGAAAATCTATTAAACTATCCTTCTCCAATTCAGGTAGAGCTCTGATCCTCAAATTCGTCTGTTTTTCCTTAAGCTCAATCATAGAAAGCATCAACCTATGATCCTCAAGTTGCCTCTGTAGGACCGGTACACTCTCTTTTTCCAATTGTGTAATTTTACCTTCCACAACAGCTGCCTTTTCCTAGGCTTCTTCTGCAGTCTGCCATATCAAAGTAGCTTCTGGCTACTAAGCTGCTTCTGGCGAACCAGAGCAGAGCACGGAAACACCCTTCACTTTCCCGCTGGAGCGGTACCTATTTATCTACTTGCACTTTGACATGCTTTCAAACTGCTAGGTTGGCAGGAGCAGGGACCGAGCAACGGGAGTGATGGGAGCGGAGCAGGGACCGAGCAACGGGAGGGATGGGAGGTCACCCCATCGCGGGGCTTCGAACCGCCAACCTTCTGATCGGCAAGTCCTAGGCTCAGTGGTTTAACCCACAGCGCCACCCCCGTCCCTTAGGACTCCTAAAGGGACTCCTAGGTATGGCCAATAATACTCAGGTGCCAGGAGGAGATAAGGCAGTGGAAGACAGAAGTGCCTGGCATGCTCTGTTCCAGGGGGTCACAAAGAGTCGGACACGACTAAACGACTAAACAACAACCATACATCTGAATGGGGTTTCATTTGCATGCATTTCCCCACTCCTGGATCCAAGGGGCCAGCAGCACATCCATGCAAAGGAAGAGCAGGTCTGCCGCCCTCCTGAGACCCTCTGCGCCCTGACTTTCCCCCCTCTCGCCATGCAGCGCTGGGACCCCCGCTCTCCCCATGGGCCCTATCCTGGGAGAGAGGAGACTCACCGGATCCCAGCAGGCGCCCCCAGGCAGCCTCTGCAGAGCCGAACCAACGAGACCCCCACACGCCCGACTTCTTGCAGGAAAGGGAGGGGTTGGGCTTTTGCTCTGGAGGACCCTGCCCCCCCTCTTACTTTCCTCTCCAGGAATCTAGCTCATTTCCGTTTAACCCTTGGCAAGCCGAGCGCACCCAACTCACGCCTCTCCCTCTCTCGAGAGCCGGAGCATCGCGCACCAATGGCATCCCGAGAAGGCGGAGGAGGAGAGGTTTATGGATTACTTCCGGCAAGGGATACATTCAGTTTTGGCCCCCTAACAGCTGGCCCCTGAACAAGGGTCCTAAGAAATCTTCACTGGCTCCCGGTCCGTTTCCGAGCACCATTCAAAGTCTCGGTGCTGACCTTGAAAGCCCTAAATGGTCTCAGCCCAGTAGAAGGGAAGGAGCGTCTCCACGTCTATCGCTCAGCCCGGACACTGAGGTCCAGCGCCGAGGGCCTTCTGGCAGGTCCCTCATTGCGAGAAGTGAGGTTACAGGGGGCCTTTTCTGTTGTCGTGACTGCCCTGTGGAACGCCCTCCCACCAGATGTCAAGGAGACAAACCATGATATGACCTCCATTGACACCTGAAAGCAGCTCCGAAACGGGAAGCTTTTAATGATTTATGTTGGGTTATGTTTTCTTCTCTTCTTTTGGCTGGAGCAATCCAGTCTGATGGGTGGGGACAAAAAAACATGTTGATGTTGTTGTTGTTAGACAGCCTCTTTTGATAGGGCTGCTTCGTTCTGAGCTTTTGGACTCCTATGTGGGCTTATGGTTTTGGTGCTTGTGGATCTTATGGGATTTAATGTCTTGCCATTATAAATGTACGGGGATGAGTGCATCTACACAGACACATTTCCGCAAAAAGACCCAAACTCCGGCATGTAGTCACAGGTGATACAATAGGAGCCTTTCTGCAAATGGCCTTTGCAACACAACTCACTGGGTGGTTACAAAGTATACACATTTGCCTCTTTACAACGTAGCCCCATTTCCTCAATGAATCCACCCATTTCTTGATGAAATAGAACTTCTGCCAGGAAAACCTGAGCTGAAATAGTAAGGAGAGCAAAACAGCAGCCCTGTCTGACCCCCGTCAGCCCCCAGACTCCCCCAGTCACGTGGCAGGAGATTCTTCCTGAGCCCCCCCCTCCGTGAGATGGGTATGACATCATGGATGATCCATATAATCCACTGATGATCCACATGATCCAAGCAGACTGGGCGAAAGAGCAGATCTCTGGGTCTGAATGAAAGGGGTCTGCGATGATGGATTCTGGAGTCTAGAAATCCTCCCTTTCCAGTGATCTCTCAGGCTGGCCAGGAAAAGGCAGCGAGCAGGAATCGTCAGGCATCCCGGTTGACAGACTTGTCATGTTGCCAAAACACGAACTCGGAGTCTGATCTGATTTCCAGGTACAACTCACTTTGTGGCACAACCGGGGATGTTTTTCGGGTGCTCTCTCTGTGACCGGGGGGGGGCCGATTATTTGAGGGTGTACAAATTGCAACGCGCTTTAGTTCTGGGCTGCTTCACTCCTCGCATAGGGGGGGGGGGCCTCTGCGCGCAAACAGATCAACAGCTGCCTTGCTTTCTTCCGGGCCGCATTGTGTTGCCTCTGAGGGAGACACAAGGGAGGAATTGTGTTGGTTCCGTATCAGGGTGTGTGTGCAGAAGCCCAAGCCCTATTTTTTCCGTAACACAGGAGTCACAGAGCCCAACCCGCTGCTCAATGTGCACAAATACCAAAAACATGGAATGGATCTAAGATCATGGCGTGGGCGGGGGGAGGGAAGGATTTTGCAATGCAAACATTGTAGGGGGGACCCCAATTTGCAGCTGGATTGCCAGGATCAGCCCCTCCCGCGCTCTCCTGATCCCCAGAAGTAAGTGAGGAGGGGGAAAACCTTTTTCTCTTCCCCGCAAACAATTCTTTCCCTGCCTTCCCGGCACAACCTGCTTTCACGCTGCCCCCACAATCCTCAACCCCCCCCCCGTATGTCGCACCTCTTCCTCCTCCTCCTCCTCCAATCCGGCTTCTGTTTCCGCAATGAGGCGAGAGAGCCCCCCTCCCGAACTGCCTGCTTCTCCCGGACGTGGAGCTTTTGGGCCGGATTGCTGCTCTGCGCCGTAGCTGCGGGGGGGGGGGCGCTTCAGGAAAGGGGAGGAGGGGAGGAAGGACTCCCCCCGTGGATGTTGCGGGAAAGAAAAGGAGAATCGGGAGCGAGGACAAAGAGGTAAAGGGGTCGCGGGGGAGGGGAAAGGGGAGACGGGAAAGAAGGATTCAGAGACCCCCGCCAGCTCCCCAAAGCGCCTTCCGTGGGGCCTGGATCCCTGCGCTAAGGGGCCTTTCCTTGGCCCCTTGGGTGCCTTGGCAGGGGCGGCCATGCAGCGCCCACCCAGGGGATCCCAGCGAAGCGCCCTCGCCCCGTTTCCCCCGCTTAGGCATCCCTGGGGCGCTGTGGGTTCCGCGCGGAGAGAGGTGGGCCATGAAAGGGTTAATGGGAGTGAGGGACGCCTGGATAGAGACCCCCGTCTCTCCCCTGCTCGTCTTGGGGGCCCCTTCTGGACGGAGAAATGGGGGTCGCAGGGCGAGGGGTGAGCCGCGCCAAGGGGTGGGGGGCCTCTGGGTGCAGGGGAGTCTCTGGGACAGAGGGAGGGAATCGAGGAAGTGGGGTGGGGAGCATCCCTGGGGCAGGGAAGGGCAGCATTGCGGGGCGGGGAGAGATAGGAAACCAGTCTTTGGGGAGACTTCTCCATGGTGGCGCCCCCTGGGGATCTCCGGAGGGGCCGCCTTGGCTTCTCCCTCCCACCCAAGAATCGGCCATCCCTTCAAGACGACCAGAGGGTTCCCTGGAAAGTGGGGGTTCTGTCCCCCCACCCCTATTTTCCTGCAATCTCCATCCTCTTCCCACCCCATAAGCCCCTGCCCTGTCCAGACACAGCGCTTCTGCCCAGTCCAACCACTGGTCCCCTGGAGAGGAGAGGAAATCCCGAGAGGAAGAGGGGAGGGGGGAGGCCTTCTCAGAAGCGGCTCTTGGTTTCCGCAATCCCACCCAGGAAGCAGCCAGAAACCTTTTCTTCTCTCTCAGGCTTCCATCTTTAAGTGTCTTTTCCGCTGAGGATGAGGATAATGTACACCTGTCATCAGAAACAGGGGTGCAGAGTCCATGGAATGGCTCTCAGGGCTGATATAGAAGTTGCACCTCAAAAGCATTTCTGTTCCGCCTCTTCTTTGTAGGCAATATCAGAGGGACTGACAAGCTGAGATACAATCCTTCAGCATCCGATGACAGTGACTGTATGAATCTTCCCAGTCAAAGGACCCATTTTCTGGTTGGGTTTCCGCAGCCCCTCTGGGCAGGTTACAGCACATATAAAAAACAGTAAAACATCAAACATTAAAATCCTCCCGATACAAGGCTGCCTTCAGCTGTCTTCCAAATGTCAGGTAGTTGCCCATTTCCTTGCCCTCTGCCTGCTTCCCTGTAACTTCGCTTCTCGCAGGCAAGGAGCCAGCAGAAGACCCTCAGAAGAGGACCTCAGACTGAGCAATGGGGGTGGAGACGCTCCTTCAGCTCTACAGGGCCGAGGCTGTTGAGGACTTCAGCTCGCAGATCTTGCTCCTCCATAATGACCTCCAGAGCAAGTCCGACGTATATTTAGCAGAGTAGGAAAAAACGCAAAGAGGCAGCAAACATTTTATTCAGCAAATAAATTTATTACTGAATGCAAAGAAGCATAACAGGATCCTAAACATAGCAAAGCCCTAACTTAAATAGAAACCTAACTTGGCATACCAAAGCAGCACTCAAGTAAATAAAAAGAAATGTCCAGTAGCTCCTTAGAGACCAACTAAGCTTGTCCTGGGTATAACCTTTGGTGTGCATGCAAACGTCTTCAGATACACTGAAACAGAAGTCACTAGACAGACCCTTATATATAGTGGGAGGGTGGGGTGGGGTTTTTCTCAGAAGGGTAGTAGGAGATGGGTATGGTAAAGCTGTTGACAACTGTTAATGACTGCAATTAGTCCTACAGGAAAAAGCAAGGGATAGTATGCAGATGACCAAAAATAGCTTTAGTATGTGTAATGAGACAAGAATCCAATATCTCTATTCAGACCAGGTCTCTCCATTGTTTTCAGTTTAGTAATAAGTTGTAATTCAGCAACTTCTCTTTCAAGTCTCTTTTCAGCAACAAGTCTTTCAAGTATTTCTGAAATTCCATTTTTATTAATTTTGACTGCGTCAGACCAATACGGCTACCTGCCTGAATCTAGCACTCAAGTAAGACACACACAAGCAGAGTATTGAAATAGCAGAATAGGAAGTGGGACCAGGCGCCTTTCAATACTGCAATTTATAAACAATTCAGTGTCAGAGTAACGTTGGGACGGGATAACAAGCCTGGCTCACTCCAATTTAACCAGCTTCATCTGGTTCCCAAAATCAAGGAAGGTTCAGCATAACCTCATTACAACTGATCCCACCACCTGCTCTCAGCAGAAAGGAAACTCCCTGATCAGGTAAAATGTTCCAGCTAGAGAAAACTCCAGCTTTGAATCACACAGAGCAAAACCACCAGAACCTTCTTGAAGCAATAGACCAGGAATGATTGATCTCTCTACATTAGATCAATACTTTTCTATGCCTGAAAAATGCAACTATTACACTCTGAAGGTCAGCACCAACAGTGTGAATTGTACTTGGAAATGCGCTGGGAGCCAGGGAAGATCCTTTAGCACAAGTGATATGTGGTTTCCGCGGCTGCTCCCAGTTACTAGTCCAGCTGCCGCATTCTGTATTAGTTGCAGTTTCTGAGTCACCTTCAAAGGTAGCCCCATGTACAACACATGACAGTAGTCCAAACTGGAGATAACCAGAGCATGCGCCACTCTGGTGAGACAGTCCGAGGGCAGGGAGGGTCTCATCCAGTGTACCAGATGGAGCTGGCAGACAGAACTGACCTGGACACAGAACTGACCTGCGCATCCATGGACAGCTGTGAGTCCAAAATGACCCACAGGCTGTGCCCCTGGTCCTTTAGGGCCACAGTTACCCCATTCAGGACCAGGGAATCCTCCACATCTGACCATCCTCCAGGGACAGTACTTCTGTCTTGTCAGGATTCAACCTCAATCTGTTAGCTGCCACCCATCCTCAAACCACCTCCAGGCACCAACACAGGGCATTCACCACCTTCACTGGTTCCGATTTAAATGAGAAGAAGAGCTGGGTATCACCCACATACTGGTGATCACCCAGCCCAAAACCCCTGATGATCTCTCCCAGCAGCTTCGTATAAATCTTAAAAAGCATGGGGGAGAGGATGGAGTCTTGAGGCTCCCCACAAGTGAGAGCCCAGGGGTCTGAACACTCATCCCCCCCACCACTTTCTGGACATGGCCCAGGAGGAAGGAGGGGAACCACTGCACAGCAGTTCCCCCATCTCCCCTAGAGGGTCCAGAAGGATACCGTGGCCAAAGGTCTCCAAAGCCACTGAGAGATTTAGCAGAAACAGGAAACAGCTTCCCCCTCAGACCATTCAGAGAGCATCAGTCACAGCAACCAGGGCAGTGTGAGTTCCATGATGAGGCCTGAATCCCAATTGGAAGGTTAATGGTTGCAGAAGCTTTCCTGGTCCTGCACCCCCAAAAGCTCCAGGCACAATACATTCATTAGCTTTCAAGGGGCCACCTGATACATGGTGGTCTTTTCTTCAAAAACCGAATATTTTGAATACTTTTACAGTGCTGTATGATGTAAATAGCGCTTCTGTTTCCCTTGCTCCACATCAGAGAGACTTTGATACACAGGTCTGAGCTGATTTCTCCACCTGAAACTGCTGTGTTAGCAGCAATGGCAGCCTGGGCAGTGTGTTTGGGGGTCCTGGGCTGCCTAGACAAGAAGAGCAGTATGTTAGGCACCAGCTTGGCTGCAGGAGTTGCTGGCAGGAGGTGTGCAGGACACTATCCAAGCATCTTAGAAACTCCACTCAAGATTTGTGTCAGGTTTCCGTCCATAGCCTTTTCTTCTCCTGAACATAACTCACGAGGCCGCGAATGGTTAGGACCAGAGTTTTCCTTCTCAATGGGCTCCCTTCCATGGTTGACGATCCCATCTGCCCTTCACTTTCCTCTTCAGCACGGGCAGAATCTGCCTTCTTGACTGTGGGATTGACTGTTGTTCTCCTCCTCTCCATCCACCAGGGCTTGACTTCAGGTGCAGCAGAATTCCCCAGCCCCCCAAGGATTTGAGACCCATCAGATTTCCTCACCTGGTTTAGCCGGCCGGTTGAAGCCGTTCCTTGAACCCCTGTTGCATGCTGACAGCTTCTGGAAGCCACAGGTGAGAGCTGAGTGCAGGGTGGGGACCAAGGGTGGATAATTTACTGCAGAAGGTGCATGACATGTCCCCCACTAAAGGAACTACCGCTCCTCTAACATCCCATGACATCCTATAATTATGATATTTGAGACAGAATCGGAATAAATTCATGTCTCCAGAAATAACACAACTTCAGGCCATTAATGATTCAATACTACGTATTCAAGGTTGAAGTTTCTATTACGTACAGTTATCTATTTGCCCTTAATATCCAGCTAATATTCACTGCCAGATTAGGGTAGTCCTGGGTCAAAAGACGGGCCTGAGATCAGGCAGCACATCATCATTATAAAGAACCATTGGGGTGGGTGTTTCCGCCTGGGATTCCCATGTGCCATCTGCTAACACCCCAGAGGACAGGATCACACTTCAAAACGACCTTGACAGATTAGAGAACTGGGCAAAAACATACAAGATGAATTTTAACAGGGAGAAATGTAAAGTATTGCACTTGGGCAAAAAAAATGAGAGGCACAAATACAAGATGGGTGACACCTGGCTTGAGAGCAGTACATGTGAAAAGGATCTAGGAGTCTTGGTTGACCACAAACTTGACATGAGCCAACAGTGTGACGCGGCAGCTAAAAAAGCCAATGCAATTCTGGGCTGCATCAATAGGAGTATAGCATCTAGATCAAGGGAAGTAATAGTGCCACTGTATTCTGCTCTGGTCAGACCACACCTGGAGTACTGTGTCCAGTTCTGGGCACCACAATTCAAGAAGGACACTGACAAACTGGAACGTGTCCAGAAGAAGGCAACCAAAATGGTCAAAGGCCTGGAAACGATGCCTTATGAGGAACGGCTAAGGGAGCTGGGCATGTTTAGCCTGGAGAAGAGGAGGTTAAGGGGTGATATGATAGCCATGTTCAAATATATAAAAGGATGTCACATAGAGGAGGGAGAAAGGTTGTTTTCTACTGCTCCAGAGAAGCGGACACGGAGCAATGGATCCAAACTACAAGAAAGAAGATTCCACCTAAACATTAGGAAGAACTTCCTGACAGTAAGAGCTGTTCGACAGTGGAATTTGCTGCCAAGGAGTGTGGTGGAGTCTCCTACTTTGGAGGTCTTTAAGCAGAGGCTTGACAACCATATGTCAGGAGTGCTCTGATGGTGTTTCCTGCTTGGCAGGGGGTTGGACTCGATGGCCCTTGTGGTCTCTTCCAACTCTATGATTCTATGATTCTATGATTCTATGATTCTATGCTTTCCTTCCGCTTCTCCTGCTCTCTCCATGCAATGCAAGGCATGTAGATGGAGGTCCATCTCCCAGAACAGGAGCTTCCCTGAGCACCCATTCAGCTGGCGCCAAGCACCAAGCCTTGTCACTAGTTCTCTGACTGACCCAGGCCACCGTCCCTGGAAAAGATGTAGACCTGGGTCTCACATCGTCCGTATGGACCTCCTGAGGCCAATGGGGCTGTGCAGGTGATTCATTAAGAGATTGAGGTGGATGGGGGCTTCCGGTTGAGCTGCGATCAGGGAAAGAAGCGTGAGGCAGCCCTCAGGGGGGTCTCAAGTAGTGTGGGGGCTTTAGAGGGGCTACGAAGGCTACGTGGACCTCCATACCCTGAGAGGAGTATCTTGGGGGGCAGAGCCTGGTCGTTCTCTCCTGTTTCACAGGCTTTAAAGCTAAACTTAAGCTCGGGGACGGGATTGAGCTGCAGGCACTGAGGGGAAGCAGTAGACCTCGCGCTGTGCAGTCTCAAGCTTCGACCGAAAGCGGCCAGCTTCCAAACAAAGAAAACAAATCTGGACTAAAACTAAAGTAGTTATTATCTGCGGATTTTAGAAAAGAAAATTAACAAGATTTGGAGTGCTGAGGGTGAAAAAAGGGAGTCCGTCCCAGCGGTAGGGAGAAAATGGCGTCTGGCAGAAGACTGAGAGAGGACGGAAAGTAAGAAAGCAGCCGCCAAGTGAGGTTCGCAGAAAATCCTTGGTTACTATGTTCCGAGGTAACGATTTGTGGGGAAACAACAGAGAGGCATAGAAGGGGAGGAAAAACTTCTTTGTATCGTCTTGGTTGAAGCGTCCTGTGCCAGTGGTCGGAGAGTGAGCTCAAAATGCCCACCAGTGAACACCCGTGAACTCTGCTTTTTTCCTGCTGTTTGTGAAGAGGTTGGGCAGAAGTCTATGTTGGAGTAACAGTCGGTACGTTTGCAGGAGCAAGAAAGAAGAGACTGGGGGATTGCTGTGAATTGCTGTGAATATCTGCTGAAGTTCTATCTGAGCCTCTCCTTTGCTTTTTTCGCCCTCTATGTGGGGGAGGAGATAAATGGTACGCTTTATAATGCTTGATTATCGGTCTTGAGTGGAGAATTTATGGATTAAGCTGATAAGGAACCGGAAAAAGAAGATTTTGTATTTGGAGTACAACACGGAGAATAAGTCTTTGACTTTTATTTTTATCTTTACTTCTTACTCCTGTTTTTCCCCCCTCTCCCCCCTCTTCTTCTTTCCTGATCTTTCCCCCTCCCTTTCCTTACTCTATCGCCCCTCGTGTATCCCCTTCCCCCACCCTTATTCCCCCCCTTCTCTCTTTTTTATCTGCTCTCCCTCCCTCCCTCACTTTCTGCTCTCTCCGTGTTTTGGAGGTTTCATTCCCTTCTTTACTTTTTGTGCCTTTCTTCCTGACACTCTATGGCAGTCTCCCCGTCTGGTCCTCCAGCCACGTGAAAGGGGAAATTCCATTTGAAGGACAAAGAAACAGAAAGTAACTTTACTTAAGGAAGGATTTTTATTGAATTGGTTCCTGGCAAGCCAATTTGCAAATCGCCTGGCCGTCAGGTAGCCCTGTAAGGGTGAAGAGTACGGCGGAGAGAGAAGCAGGCAGAGGGAAGCCATTAACTATCCTCTAAAAAGCGTAGCCCCGAACTTGCAAGGGAAGCGACCGACACTCAAGCTTAAGAAATTTGGACCTAATTGGGATAGAATTCGGAAGTTCAAGGCTAAAGGAAGGTTTCGGAGCAAAAAGAATTAAACATGGAGTTCAGCTGTATCTGCAATTGAAAACAGACGCAGAACTGTCAGCAGAGCGGGAGCGAGCTGTGTGAGTAATGGCTAGCGGTCGTTGCCACTTTCTCCTCTAAAACTTCCAAGCTAAGGAAATAGCTAAGAACTAGCAATAAGATAAAAAAGAAACAGAAGAGGAAGCAGAGGGACGTTTGACTGTTATTTTTGGCAAATCTTCGGTGTGTTGGTGGGGGAAAGAAAGAGACAAGATTAGAAGGAATTCTTAGTTTCACTTTTAATAAAGAACTGCGCAACTGGATGTAAGGACTTCCGTCGCCATTGTTACATTGCTATACTTGAAGTCTCTCAGCCCCACTCACCTCACAGAGTGTTTGTTGTGGGGGAGGAAGGGAAAGGAGAATGTGAGCCCCTTTGAGACTCCTTAAAGGGAGTGAAAGGCGGGATATCAAATCCAAACTCTTCTTCTCTTCTTCAACGTTTTTGGAGAAGTGAATATTTTAATGGACAAAAGGGGAAGTTTTATGCACTGTAATAGATTATAATAATCTGACTTTTGAAATTGAACAATGCCACAGGTTTTAAGGGTTGATGGTGAGCGTCAAAATTAACTTCTAAAAAAACACTGCCCCCCACTACCCCTCCCCCCCTTTCCTTCCCTTGTTGTTGGAGTATAACACTATTGCAGAAGTTGTGTAGAGTGGTTTTAACGAATGGATAAGGCTGGCAAACTGATTGAGATCGTCCCTCAGAAGAATCCTGCTCTGGATATAATTTTTATTTTTGCTTTTGTTTCCCTTTTTCTTTTCTTTTTTGTGGGACTTATTTTAAGGTTTTCTGCTACTTCTTCTTTACTTCCTTCCTTGGACTAATCTGGGATTGGAGAGTTTGAAGACTACATTGGATTATAATTGGAGTATAACTAAAATCTAAAATAACTGGCAATAACAAAACTGAGAAAATATATTATTTTTTACTTTTTTATGGTTTGGTCCTTTTCTTCCCCTGTTGCATTTTATTTTCGAAATGATGGATTGGAATTAGCCTAAGTGGTGGCAAGAAGATTTTGGTCTTCCTATCGTCTCTTCATTAATGAAAAGTTTTAAAACCTTTGCAAAAATTTGAAATTTGAGGACTGTGAATTAGTGAATTCTCCTAACAAAAAGGCTAAAAGTACAATCACGATTATTGTAGTAAAGTTATAGCTGTTAGAAAATCATTCCTTGGTCAAGTAAAAGAATGTGGCCTTGTGGGTATTTTGTCAGCCCCAAGGACCCTGGGAAAGGGAGTTGTGTATCTTTAAAACCCCAGACTTTTTGGCTCCTTGCCATGAGAGATTTATGGGAGGAAAGAGTCCTTGATTAATGAAAGGACTGACACCTGGGTTGGTGGTGTGAATCTCTTCCTCCTTCCCGGAGGCTGTTTGTTGTCAAATTGCTGAGAATTGGGGATCTGGTTAATTTCCACAGGTGGGAGGAAGATTCTTTGATTAGGGTTCAAACCAAAAACTAACCCAGCTGCAAAAGAGTGAGCTGATCAAATTAAGACTCTTGATTGGCTAAAAGTTACGATGCCAAGTCTGAATTTTGGATAAAAGGATCAAGGGATGTTTTGTGTTTTGCTCTCTGCCATTGCTCTGCAACTTGCAAAGATGCCCGGCTGTAACTTCCATCGTTAGCTGTCGTTTCGTCCTTTTGAAATGGAAATCCTCAAACATCTCCATTACGCAACAGCTTGAAAGGACTATTGACTATTCTAACCATGTTCCTTTGTGAGTATGTAAAGCTAGTGATAATATACAGCGTTGTTGTTTTCATGTTTGTAAGACTCATAAGATGTGCCTGTTGATTTTCAACATGTTTTCTGTTATTCTTTTAAAATAAACCTTTTTAGTAGAATCTGTTGGTATTTGTGCCTTTTCCGAGGGAATAGCTAAATCCAAGCCTTCCGCTTAGTTACGCTTTACCGTGTGAATTTCTGTCTGCAAGTCTGTGGATTCAGCTTGTAGAGGGGGGGACTTGCCAGGTTAATAGGACATACCCTTCTCCCTGGGTGGTGTCTCTGGGTTCCCCTGACGACATGGAGTGGTGGCAGCCCTACCGGTGTAATTTCGGCCTGTGTTTGTGAAAAGTAACTCCCTCGCCAACCTGCTCAAGAAACCTGGCCTAGCCGGAGAGCAAAGTCAGGTGATGGAGGGGCAGTGAGGGCGAGTGGAGCGTTACTACAATTATATTCTCTCCTTTGGGATTTTTTTAAGATAATAAGAGTATCTCCATTGGGTTATATTTTATTTTTATTATGGCCATTTATTTTGTGATGTAGTAAATACCTGGGTTGATATATTGATCAGAGGAGTTCGGTGTTAGTTTTTATATGTTGTTGGGTTTTGCTAAATATTGTATTGGGCCTTATATACTGGTTGTGCTAATTTTGGTGCATTAATTAACTTTGGTAGGAGTGTGAAGAGACTAAAAGATATGTCGCACTAGCAGAAAAAAACAAGCGAAGGGGGGACACCGGCAGATAGGAGAAGCTCAAAACAAGAGTCAGATTTTAAGGGAGAAATATTGAAAATGTTTGGAGAAATTAAAAATGATATAAAGCAGAGTGAAAAAAATTTAGAGGCCAAATTAGAACAAATGGACAAAAGGATTGGAAAAATGGACAAAAAAAATGATGAAACAGTAAATGAATTAAAGGGACAGTTGAAAGATGTGACTAAGTGAACACAAACGTTGGAGGAGGGGATGAAGAGGACAAAACAGGAAATGAAGGAAGTGAGGAGAGAAGAGGAGAAAATAAAGGTAGAAATGTCGGAGATTAATAAAACACAAGAAGAAGTCTTGGGTATGATTGCTATGAATGAATTGAGGCAGCGGGAGACTAATTTGAGGTTGAGAGCTGTACCAGAGGTACAGGGTAAAAATATTAAAGAGACACTGATTGCAGAAATAGCACAATGGTTAGAACTTCAACCAGCGGAGGTAGCTATGACAGTGCAAAATGCATTTAGAATGAAGGCAAGAACAACTAAGACAAGGAAATCTCCGGGAGACTGTCTAATTATATTCAAGGACAGAGAAATGAGAAATATGATCTTGCAGAAGAACAGAGAGAAAAGATTGAATATCGATGGGAATTATATAATTATTTTTAAAGATATACCAATCAGACTGTTGAAACAGAGAGAGCCATATAAACCATTGGTGCAAATGTACCAAGTATCTACCAGCAAAGAATGCAGTTTAACCAGAATGCAGTTAAACCTGAAGCTGGCAATCATAATTATTTGGAGAGGAATTGACATGGAATTAATGACCATATAAATAGATAAGAATGCATTTTTAAAAACAAATCCTATTAATTAATGCAACATTCCCCTAAAAAATTAACACATCAACTATCCGCTGCTGCCATACTTGGGACGATACTAACTAATTAAAGATCTTCATCTAAAGATCTTGATATGACCTTTATACATTCACCATTTTCTAGTAAGTCATATACATATTTCATATTGTCTCTTATTCAAAGATACAAAAGTGTAGCCATTAGCATTCAGAGAGCTAATTATTTAGTTAATACATACCCATCATCACAGGTGACAGGGTGAATGGGGCCACATGCATTGTACACCTTGTCTTTGGGGCAGTGGTATGCTGTATATAAGAGAATAAAATGTGTCATTAAGAAGCAGAATGACTCCAACATGAGGCAGAACTATGTATTACATGTTGTCATATTATGTTTTTCCCATTAGCTTTTTTAAAAAATCACATAAAGCATCTATGGTTGGCATCAGATTGAATGAAGGAGTGGCTTTTGCAAAGGCAAGGCACACCCATACCCAGAGGACTGTTGTAAGCCCCAGTGCATGCTCAACCCTGACCTACAAATGGAAATATCCATAGCTGAGAACATGGATTCAATACAGACATCCACAGATGGATTCTGATCCAGTGGAGAGAACCTGTTGGTGGAAAGAGAGGGAGGCAACATTTGCCAATTCCCCCATCCTCTTGCAGTGCCACCTCCCATGTTGATCTGGAGGATCCTCCAACCCTCTGGAGCAGTTTCAGAGGTTGCAATGGGCTTCAGGGAGATGGAGCAATTAGCAAAAGTCAACTTCCCTTCCCTTCTGGATTCAATCCACTATGAAGTGCAGAAGCTGAAATCTTAATTCTTGTGAAAAAAAGACAAAGACTGAGGGAAACAAACATGCAACTGAAGTTAGAACATGCTATTGTTCAGTTTGCATTGATTACTATTCATCTGCTGACACCGTTTTGAATGGTTGATTGATTGGTTCACTCAGCTATTATTGCTCTACGATAAATTGCTGCTCACTTTAGGATAAGCGAAAATACGTTGTCTTCCACTTACGGCATTTTCCTAGCGTCATGTTCCTCCAGTCAGTACAAACCCCTTTAGCTATGCAGAGGGAAGCATATATCTCCAAATTGTAGCAAGGCACAGACTCATTGGAAGACTGACAGGCTTCAAGGAGGCAGTCTTCATAGTATATTCTGGGAGGCAGAACCTTATGGCATTCTTCAAAGACACTTCAAATACAAAAGAATACATGGTTGAACTATGGCTCATAAATATTGCAATGTCCCCTTGCCACCCCATTTTCAGTATGAAACTGCGACTGAAAGGATAATATTCTTAGCAAATATGTACAGTACATTTCACAATGATATCAATTCTAGAAAGATCAGCTTTGTATTACTATGGAAGTAAAAATCCTACAGTGTTGCAATGTTAAAGCTCTTTATGGTATATAAGGTAGCCGAGATGCCTTGAAGATACTTAAACAATGCCATGCTTATTGTTGGATGGATCTTATGTTCTTTGTATACTGTGTTAGTTTTATGATGTTAGCCACCCTGAGCCTGGCTCCGGCTGGGGAGGGCGGGGTACAAATAAAATTTATTATTATTATTATTATTATTATTATTAAATGTTAAAGAAGAACAAAATAGATTTCAAGTGGGAATTTCCAGAGGGGATCTCTTTTTTCTATAAAAGTAAGAAACACAAACACACAAGCCCAGAGGAAGCAAGCAAGTTTCTGAGAAGATACAAGGAATTAAGACCAGAAGATGAAGAAATAAGAGGTGCAGCAGCAGCAGCAGGAGCTAAGGGGGAAAGAGGATTTGGAGAGGGAGAAGAAGAAGATGGAAGAAACACAGAAGAAGAAGAAGAAGAAGAAGAAGAAGAAGAAGAAGAAGAAGAAGAAGAAGAAGAATATAAAATTTTAAATAAAATTTAAATAATTAGGATACCAAGATGGCGTTAAAATTATGGAATTGGAATATTAATGGGATGAACGATAGGAAAAAACGGAATAAAATTGAACAATATTTTAAAAAGGATAGATAGATAATACTGTATTCGGCTATAAGCCCACAAGGTAAAACCAGTCAATAAATAAAATAGCATTTTACATTCTAAAATATCAGCTAAAATATTTCAACGCATAATCTCCTTCCTAGATGTACCATATTGTGGCCTTGAATATAAAGATGGTGGATAGAGTTTACGAGATTTTTAATAGCCATGCAGTGTCAGGGAACTGACATCTGAGACTAGCGGAGAGAGAAGTAGCCCCAATGATGCAGGGGAGGGAACTAGCAAGGAGAGAGAGAGCGTTTCCGCGGGGGAAGGGGATCAAGATGATACCAGGAAGAAAGGGGAGGCTGAGAGTACTTCGGAGGGAAGGCTCAGTGACTCTTCCAGTGAGATCAGCAGGGAGAGTGCAGGACCTCCGCTTGGCATGCCCACTCTGCGCAGAAGGCTTCCGCACAGAAAATCTAGGCGGAGACTAGGAGTCAAAGAATTCTTATGTTGGAAGAAGTTTAGAAAACGCCCACTGACGGATTCTGCCAGCGACTGAGGCAGCTGTGCATAAGGGCTGTTCAGCCAGGGAAAGGTTTAACCACCCAAGCAGCTTGGAGCAATTGGTGGCTTACATACAAGCAACCCCAGACTTCCGGAGGTGGCGCGAACGGCAATGGCGGTTCCCTTCAGCTGCTGAAGGGGAAGCTCCGCGGAAACGGGTCGTCAGCTACGGCGAAGCGGAGACCCACGTCGGAAAACCACAGGCAGAGTGAGCCTGTGGCCGTGGGACTCGGCGGGCACCAAAAGCGCCCCCAGAAACGAAGAAGGGACCCCGTAAGGGGTCTCGGAACGTGGAAGGGTGCGCGGTGCTGTGAGTCGATCGCTCTTTCTGTGAGGGCAAAGCCGCATAGCTGCTGTCGGTGAGTGCTGACCTTTTCCCCTGGATTATTGGATTCGGAAACAGCAACCCGTGAGTAAATGGGACTTAAAACAATCTAAATCAACCTTAAAAATTCGGATAAAGCGGGAGATGCAACCAGGAAGTCCGTCTCCCTCTTCCGCTAAACTTTAAAGCAACGTCTTTGATCTGATGCCTTTGAAAATAGTTCAAAGCTATAACTTCGTGCACGATCTGAACTGCCGCTATAGGAACTAAGGGACTCAAATCTTCTTCTTTTCTGGATGCAGGTTCTGCTTTCCTCTCCCTGTGGATTTACAAAATTTTATAAAAGAAACCCAGGTACTGGACTGCCGAATTGCTGGGGCTGTCAGTTGCTGGACTTTGTTACTGTTATAGTGAACTGCTACATCTGAGTGCTTCTGGACTAGTTACTTTGAAATACTTTTCTCTGCACTTTCTTTGAAACATTGTTTAAGCAAGGATTTACTCTGCTGATTCTAAAGAAGAGTTGAAGGTCTTTTTGTAAATTTTTTGGCTGGTGGGACATTGTTGGATATTGAGGAAAATCTTTAAGTTTTGGATTTAAACTTTTGGGGAAAAATTTCCTTTGTTTCCCTCAAGACCTGTTTTTACTGCCCCTAGTGGAATTTTGGATTTACAATTGTCTGGGACTGGTATTTTTCCTCTTTCTTCCTTTAACCTTTTGTTTATTCTCTGGGCTTGCGGTTTCCCATGGGACTATACAGAATCTGACCTTGGGACGTAGACGGGAGTAGAATGAGTGGCACTGGAAAAACAAGAGCGGCCAAAGCTAAAGCTAAACAACTGACTCAATCAACATTGACTTCCCAGCTGCGTAGATCATTGGTTCCCACTGTTTTGGGAACACAAGAAGCAGAAATTGAGGTGACTTCACTAGAAGGCATGGCAGCTGGAGGAGATGACTCAGTACTAGATAAAATCTTGCAGAAACTGGAAATATTGGACAAGAAAGCGGATGTACAAGCTGCTAAGACTGACCAAAACACTGCCAGCCTAAACAAACTAACTGAACAAGTTACCTTACATGCACAATCAATTGGGAAACTCTTTGAGGCTACTTCTGAGAACTGCAAATTGCCAGAAAGTGGAGGCAGTGAAGGAGGAAGTTAGACCATTGCATAAACAGGTTGGTGAACATCAGGCCTACCTGTCTATGGTTGAACTACGCTCCAGGGAAAACAATCTGAGGCTGAGATCAATTTCAGAACTTGAACAGGGTAACCTGACGGACTATTTGACAAAAGAATTTTCTAAGTTCTGGAATTTGGAGGAAAACAAGGACTTTAAAATTGTGACTGCCTTCAGACTTGGAAGAATAGTGAAAAAGGATAGACCCAGAGACTGCTTAATCACTCTGAGATCCAAGGAGGAAAGGGATAAGATACTAGGCCTACACTACGAAAAATCTCTTGTAATTCAGGGCACGAGAGCTGAAATTTATAAAGATATCCCTAAACAACTTTTGGATCTCAGAGCCTCCTATACAGAATTGACAAAGCTGCTCAGAGGCAATAAAATTCCTTCAGGTGGGAATTCCCTCAAGGATTATCTTTTACATTCAGAGGGAAGAAGGTGAAAATTAAAACACCAGAGGATAAAGATAAGTTTTTGAACGACCATGAAGAAGACCTTCAGAAAGGGATTACAGGGCCTGAATCCTGGCCACCGCCGCAACCTGCACCTAAACCTTTGGGATCAACTGACCAGGAGAAAGAAACACCACCACCCACCGAATAACAGATCTGTCCAGGATGTCTCTGCAACTTCTCAGCTGGAACATTAATGGGGGAAATTCCCCGGAAAAAAGGAGAAGGATATTTCACATATTAAAGAAAGAACAATTGGACATTATTTGCTTGCAGGAAACACATGTGATTAGACTCCACAGAAAAGTGTGGATTAATAAAAGATTAGGCCAATAATTTATTTCATCGGACCGAGTAAAAAAGAGAGGAGTGGTGATCTATGCAAAGGAGAGTTTTTCACCAAAATTTCTCTTTAAAGATGAGCAAGGAAGAATTTTGGCAATTGAAATACAAACTCAGGGTGAAAAGTTTTTAATACTGGGAATTTATGCACCGAACGAAGGAAAATCGGAATTTTACAAGAAGCTGCACGAGACAATGCTGGACTATCTGGACTATAGTAACATAATTATGATGGGAGATATGAATGGGGTGGTGTCTACAAACATGGATAAGTCACAAAGCCACAATGTTACAAAAGATGGCAGACTACCTAAAACTTTTTTTGAACTGACTGACAATATGGACTTGATTGATATCTGGAGGACAAAAAACCCCCTAGGAAGAGAAGGAACATTCTTTTCTGAAGCCCAACTGACATGGACAAGAATCGACCAAATTTGGATAACTAGAGGCCTGGCACCTAAGACTAGAAAAGTGGAAATCTGCCCAAAGACCTGCTCCGACCATAACGCAGTAAAGATGGATATGAGACTAACTACAACCAGCTCCTTTAGATGGAAGATGAATGACAACCTGTTCAGAGATCAGGAGATTATCAAAAAGGCCCAAAAAGTTTTGAAGGACTACTTTGAGATAAACTTGAACACTACGGTGGAAAAAAGAGTAATCTGGGACGCAAGCAAAGCTGTAATAAGAGGGTTTCTGATACAACAGAACTCAATAAAGAAAAGAGCACAGAATGAGAAAAAGGACAAGATCTTGGAGAAAATCAAGGAATGTGAGAAGAAGTTAAGATCGAAACCGAAGTCACAAGAGATTCTGAGAGAAACTAAACTTTACCAAGTACAATACTCTAAACTGATAAATCAGGAAGTGGAGTGGAAAATCAAGTTAATGAAACAAAGATCATTTGAATCGGCAAATAAATGTGGAAAGTTGCTAGCATGGCAACTGAAAAAGAGACAAAAATTAAATACGGTTACTAATTTAGAGATTGAAGGGGAAAATATCCAGAATCCCGTGGAGATTAGAAAGTGTTTCCAGAGATACTTTAAACAACTTTATACTCAAGGGCCGCAAAATGAGATTGAGATGGACCAATTTTTGAAAAGCAATGGCCTACCAAAATTGTCTCAAGAAAATAGAACAATCCTGAATCATAAAATAACACAACAAGAGATTGAAGGTGCCATTCAAAATATGCAACTGGGCAAATCTCCAGGACCAGATGGGCTCACCTCCAAGTACTATAAGATATTGAAAGACTATCTGACACAACCACTAATGGAGGTTTGCAATGAGATTATGGAAGGGAAGAAGGCACCGGAATCGTGGAAAGAGGCATTCATCACATTGATACCTAAATCAGAAACTGAAAAGACACAACTTAAGAACTACCGTCCCATCTCCCTCCTGAATGTGGATTACAAAATTTTTGCTGACATTTTGGCAAATAGACTTTAAAAAGTTTTAAATGAAGTAATTCATAAAGACCAGGCAGGCTTTCTTCCAGGCAGACATTTGTCTGACAATAGTAGAAATATTATTGACATTTTGGAACTTTTACAAACGAACATTAACACTAAAGCTGTGTTGATTTTTATAGATGCGGAGAAGGCCTTTGACGACATCTCTTGGAAGTTCATGAAAAAAAATTGGGAGGGATGGGAGTGGGACGGGGGTTTGAAAATGGCATAGAGGCAATTTACTCAGAACAAAAAGCTAAATTAATAGTTAACAATGTGGTGACAGAAGAGTTCAAGATTGAGAAAGGAACACGACAAGGTTGTCCTATTTCCCCTTTGTTATTTATTTCGGTCCTGGAGGTGCTCCTGAACATGATTAGAGGGGACCGGTTGGTTGAAGGGATTCAGGTCGGAGCCAAACAGTATAAACTTAAAGCTTTTGCAGATGATTTGGTTTTGACATTGCAGGAGCCAGAATCTAGTACAAAAAGGGTTTTAGAACTGATATATGAGTTTGGTCGGGTGGCGGGTTTTAAACTAAACAAGCAAAAGACTAAGGTTCTGGAAAAAAATTTGACAACTGTGGAATCAGAAAGGTTTCAGAAAGAGACAGACCTAAAAGTGGGTAAAAAGGTGAAATACCTAGGGGTGAACATGACTGCTAAAAATTTGAACCTATTTAAGGACAACTATGAGAAGTGTTGGACAGAAATTAAAAAGGACTTAGAAAGTTGGTCAAGACTTAAACTTTCCTTGTTGGGCCGAATTGCTGCGATTAAGATGAATGTACTGCCAAAAATGTTGTTTTTGTTTCAGACCCTACAGATTGTGGACAGAGTGGAATGTTTTACAAAGTGGCAGAGAGATATTTCAAAGTTTGTCTGGCAGGGCAAAAAGCCCCGAATAAAATTTAAAATACTAACGGATGCTAAGGAGAGAGGGGGGTTTGCCCTGCCAGATTTGAGGTTGTATTATGAATCTGCAGCTCTCTGCTGGTTGAGAGATTGGATTCTTCTTGAGAACACTGATGTCCTGGATCTGGAAGGGTTTAACAATGCTTTCGGATGGCATGCATATTTGTGGTATGACAAGGTAAAAATTTATAAGTCTTTCAAGAACCATATTGTCAGGAAGGCAGTGTTTAATGTTTGGGCAAAATATAAAGACTTATTAGAAAATAAGACCCCAAGGTGGCTGTCACCAATGGAAGCCAAGGCCCAGAAAAGACTCAATATGGAGGCCAACTGGCCGAAATATTGGGAAATACTAGAAAAAGAAGGAGATACTTGGAAACTGCAGAGTTTTGAGAAATTAAAGGATAAAGTGCAAAACTGGTTACACTATGCTCAGATTAGAGAGGTCTTCAGGTCAGATATGAAAACAGGTTTCCAGGTGGAAAAATCAAAACTAGAAACAGAATTGTTAGAACCTAAGACCAAGGTACTTTCAAAAATGTATAACTTGCTGTTGAAATGGAATACGCAGGATGAAACAGTCAAATCAGCCATGATAAAATGGGCGCAGGACATTGGGCACAACATAATGTTTGTTGACTGGGAAAGGTTATGGACCACCGGTGTGAAGTTTACGGCATGTAATGCCTTGAAAGAAAATATTATGAAAATGATATACAGGTGGTACATGACCCCAGTCAAGCTTGCAAAAATATATCATTTGCATGATAACAAATGTTGGAAATGTAAAGAGACTGAAGGAACATTCTTTCATCTCTGGTGGACTTGTCCGAGGGTGAAGGCCTTCTGGGAAATGATCTATAATGAGTTAAAAAAGGTATTTAGGTATACCTTCCTTAAGAAGCCAGAGGCCTTCCTTTTGGGCATTGTCGGCCAAGGGGTGTTAAAGAAAGATAGAACCTTTTTTATGTATGCAACTACAGCAGCAAGAATACTTATTGCGAAACATTGGAAGACCCAAGATTTACCCACACTGGAAGAATGGCAGACGCAACTGATAGACTGTATGGAACTTGCTGAAATGACCGGCAGAATCCGAGACCTGGGAGAAGAGACGGTGGAAGAGGACTGGAAAAAATTCAAGGACTATTTACAAAAACACTACAAACTGTATGAATGTTAGGAGAATGCACGCTTGAAAGTAACAGGGCAGCAGCAATCTGGCTTTATGTTATATGAAATTAAGTTGATAAAGATATTTAAAACTTGGGACATAATATTTGAGAAAAGTTAAGAATTGAAACAAGGTAATAAATTGCTGTCTATAACTATCGAACTGAGAACGCAGAGAAGGGAGATGCGAGGAAGTCTTAAGATCATGAAAATACGATTGTTTAACAACTGTATTTTATATCTATTTTTCATCTACTCTTTGTTTACTTTTCTTAATCTTATTCTGATCTTTCTGTGGTGATGGTATTTTATATGTTTGGTGGTTTGTTTGTTTTTTAAAGAAAATTGCAATAAATATTTTACACACAAGCAACCCCAATTCCCATTACATGCAGCATTCAATGAAGTCTTTTATATGAAAGAACTGAATTCAGGAATCTGGCAACCTGTAATGTTCTATAAGCGTCAATGTCCTGGAGTAGATAGGCTAGATGTAATTCAGGTGGTTTAGCAACAGTTTCCAAAATGACTGAACTCAGAATCCTTGATCGGGGAACAATATATAAAGGACAATTATACATGATATGATAAAGGGATTCTATTGATTTGTTGTCACATGCACATAAAACAGAGGTTTTACCGTTAGAAAATCTATTGCTCAGCACATTTGAGAGGAACATATTAAATCTGGCTCTAACAAAAGCAAATCTTTGCGACGCAACCGATAAGGTAGACAGATATCGAGGTATCTGGGACATAAATGTAATGCCCTGATTTATCGGGGAACATGTACCACCCATCTAAAAAAGGAAAATTTGGATATAATATGTTTACAAGAGACACATGTGGCGAGAAGACATAGAAGAGTTTTGATCAACAAAAGACTAGGAAATGAATTTATATCATCAGACAAAAACAAAAAGAGAGGGGTGGTATTGTATATAAGAAATAAAATTGAAGCTCAGCAAATTTTCAAAGATGAAGAAGGAAGAATAATTGCATTCCAGATCAAGTGGCAAGGTGAAAAAATAATAACAGTCGGGATCTATGCACCAAATGGAAACAAGACTGATTTTTATAAAGATTTGGAAGAAAAACTGTTTGATTATATGGACCAAAAGATTATAATAATGGGAGATATGAATGGAGTAGTGTCAATGGAAATGGATAGACTGAGAGCATCAGGAATGAGTAAAGAGGGAAAACTACCAAAGTCACTGACTGTATTAAAGATATTTGACATTTAAATATGGGAGAGGTATAAAAGTTTATTAGAACCAAGAATTCCCCACTAGCTATCTCCGTTAGAAGTTGAGTCTTAAGAAAGTCAATTTAAGAGGGAACTGGATTACATATAAAGAATTGATAGTAAAAGAAGCAGGAAAATGGAAAATGAAACCTTATGAAGATGTGAAGGAGCATGTATATGATTGGCTGCATTATTATCAGGTTAATGAAATGTTTAAAAAGGATTTTAAAGAAAGAGGTTTTGATGAAAAAGAATCAAATTTTCAAATGGAAATAATAAATAATGAGTACAAAATTTTATCTAAAATGTATAAAATGTTGCTGGAATGGTATACAAAAGACGAGGAAGTTAAATCAGTTATGATACACTGGGCCAGAGATTTGGGTTGTAATATACAGTTCAATGACTGGATAAAATTATGGAATGAAAATATAAAATTTATGGCATGCACTGCTGTCAGAGCTGCTACCAGGTCCCAGCTCACATAGGACCACGCCACACAGCGTCCACTTTAAAAGAGTCTTTATTGAGTTACAGGTTTCATTTCCGAACTGCAGCGTGCAGCTCTACACCTTCTGCTCTAGGTCGGCGAAGACCCGTCTGAGTCCCCGCCTCTTGCACACCAGCTTAATACCCTAGCCTTGCTCCACCTCCTTCGCCTCTCCCTACGTCTCTGGGTCCTTCTGCCCCCCTGGGCCTCCTCCCTTCTACTCTCCTCTGACGCTGACCCCCCTGATCCTTCTGCCTCCTTGCGGCGGGCTTTAGGACCTGGCTCACTCTCCGGGCTGCTTACTGCTCCAGCTTCCGCTGCATTTGAACTTGGCGCGCGCGCCCAACTCTCTACTTTCCTCTTAACCGTTGCCTCGCTCTCTGAGGAGGGCGTGACCACCCCTGACTCGTGCCCTCCCTCCTGCTGACAGCCTCCGGAACCCGATGCCTGGCTACCTTCCTCCCTGCTGCTCTCAGTCTTGAGCGTGGGTCCCGACTTCCAGCTGCTGCCGCCCTCAGTTATGAGCGTGGGTCCCGACTTCCAGCTGCTGCTCTCTGAATCTCCTCTGTTCCCTTCCTCCTGGGGTGTCCCCCCGGATCCCCCCCTTGCTCTGCTCACTGGGGCTCCCTTTTGGGAGTCCTCTGACTCACTGCTTAGGCTTGGAGATCTCGGGTCGTCATCATCACTCATTCTCCCTTCGGCTTCCTCCCCCTCGCTCTCTGTTTCCACCCTTCTCTGCGTCTCTGCTTCTGAACCCCTGACATCCATCCCCCCCTCGAAGCCCCCCCTTCCCCCCTCCCCGCTGTCAGGTGTGGGTGCTGGGCGCTCCATCATCATGGGAGGGAATGCTGGATACAGGTCGCTCCCCGTGGGTGGCCGCCAACTGAAGACCTCCGAGTCTTCCCCCTCGCGGTCGTCGACGTTGACTTGTTGCTCTTCCATCTCTGTACCGCCGTGCTCGAACCCGAGGTCCTCCCCGAACACGTCCATGTCAGTCTCTGCGTCGGTCGCTCGACCTGGCATCTCCAGCCACTTCCTGCGCCATCGCTCCTCTGGTCGATCGTCCCACCAATACGAGTTGCCTGATGCCGAACCTGCCGGTGAACCTTCTGGGGAACGGGTGCTCCGTGCGGGTTCCCCTTCTGAGTCGAATCCATGGAACGTGCTGGAAGAAAGTGTGGGTGTGAACAACCAGTCGTCGAAGAAGCTCGCTGGCATGGGTTTGTGTGGGAAGAGGGCATGAAACTCGTCCTTGAGCAGGGGTTCCTCCAAAGCGTAGTCTGGTACCCAGCTATTGGCGCTGGCCCGGGTGCCCTCTCTGGCTAAGAGGTATTCGACTCCCTCTTCCCCCCATCTGGAGTCCAAAATCTCCGTGACCTCGTTGATGTGGTCCTGGTGCTTCACCTCCCGCGTCTCCGTCCGTTCCCGGAGCGGACTTGGCGCCGTCCCTGGCTCCTGGAACCTGTGAGGTGCCTTGTAGGGAGTGAGCACCGACCTGTGGAACACCGGATGCATTCTGGAACCCTCCGGCAGCGCCAGTCGGAAGGCTACCGGGTTGATCTGCGCTTCGACTTGGTACGGACCGATCTGCTTGTGCCCCAACTTCTTCTTGGCAAGCGACCTGGTCGGCACTGCGTGGGCTGCCAACCAGACCCAGTCTCCCACCTGGATCACTTCGCCAACCCGCCTGTGCTTGTCAGCTTGCACCTTGTAGGCGTGCTTAGCTAGCTCCAGCTGCCGTCTGAGTTGATCGTGGACCGCCTGCAGCTCTGACGCGAACGCGTCCGCCGTCTGTGGTTCTCCTTCCCCCACTCTCTCCAGTCCCGGGAAGGTTCTGGGATTCCTCCCATTGTTGGCAAAGAACGGCGTCACTCCTGTGGACACGTGCTTCGTGTTGTTGTAAGCGAACTCGGCTAGCGGCAGGTAATCCACCCACGTCGCAGGCTGTTGATTGGCATAGCATCTCAGGTACTGCTGCATGATGGCATTGACCCTCTCTGCTTGCCCGTTGGTCTGCGGGTGTCTTGCTGATGCCAGATTGACCTTGACATTTAGAAAACCCATCAGCTTCTGCCAGAAAGACGAGATGAACTGGCGTCCGCGGTCGGACAGGATAGACCGTGGCAGGCCATGCACTTTGAACACGTGATCTATGAACAGTTTGGCGGTTTGTTCCGCCGTGGCCACCTTCGCACACGGAATGAAATGTGCCATCTTGGTGAACAAGTCCACCACCACTAGCACAGCTGTCTTGCCTCTCGAGCTGGGTAAATCCGTCACAAAGTCCAGGGCCACCCTCTCCCACGGTTCAAACGGTGTTTGCAGCGGTTCTAACAGTCCCGCCGGTGGTCTGTGTACCGGCTTGGCCCTCTGGCAGGTGTCGCACCTCGCGACGTAGTCCGCGACCTCTCCTCTCAGCCTGGGCCACCAGAAGTCTCTCGCGACTAATTCCATCGTTTTCTCTGTGCCAAAGTGACCGGCCGTGGGTGCGTCGTGCAACTGTTGCAGTACCTTGGCGCGAAGGTCGTCTCCTGGTACATAGACAGCCCCTTTGCGTAGGAGCAAGCCGTCCCGCACCTGGAACTCGTCCGTGGTAGCCGTGCCTCTGAGCAGTTCCGCCATCTTGTCTTGCGCGAATGAGTCGGCCCGCAATGCACGTCGCACCGCATCCAGGTCTACTGTAGCTGAGGCACACGCCCACGCCGTCGGTGCGAAGATGTGCATGGCCGCCGCTGGCGTCACCTCTTCTAGGTATTGCGGTTTTCGGGACAGTGCATCCGCCATGATGTTGGTGTCGCCTGGGACGTACTCTATTCGGAAATTGAAGTCAGCAAAGAACTCCGCCCAACGTATCTGCCTCTGGTTCAGGAACTGAGCCGTGCGCCAGTGCTCCAGATTCTTGTGGTCCGTGCAGACCTGCACCGTGTGCTTGGCGCCGATTAGGAAGTGCCTCCACGCCTTGAAAGCTGCATGAATGGCCAGCAACTCCCTGTCCCAGATGGTGTAGTTCTGCTCCGACTTGCTGAGCTTTCTGGAGTAGAACGCTCCCGGCCGCCACACCCCCTGCGGGTCTCGCTGCAGCAGGACAGCTCCCACGGCTCTGTCTGACGCGTCTGTCTCTACCCTCAACGGTTTACTGGGGTCGATATGCAGCAGTTGCTTCTCCGATGCGAAGAGATGCTTGAGCGCTTGAAAGGACTGTTCCGCCTGCTCCGTCCAGATGAATTTCTTTTTTTTGGAGCTGAGCGTGTCCGTAATTGCTGCCGTCTGCATCGCGAACCCCTTGATAAACTTGCGATAGAAGTTGGCGAAGCCGACAAACCGCTGGACCTCCTTCCGGTTGCGCGGGCTTTTCCAATCCAATACCGCACGAACCTTGGTGCTGTCCATGGCAATCCCCTTGTCCGACAACTTGTATCCCAGGAAATCCACCTCCGTCGTGTCGAACTGGCACTTCTCCAGCTTGGCGTACAGTCTATGTTGTTGCAACCTGCTGAGCACCTCCCTCACGTCTCGGTCGTGAGCTTGCTGCGAGTCAGAGAAAATCAGGATGTCATCCAGGAAGCAGACGCATGTCTTGTAGAGGAGTCCCTCCAACACGTGATGCATAAAAGCTTGAAAACAGTGAGAGCCATTTTGTAATCCAAAGGGCATAACTCTGTATTCGTAGGTGCCCAGCGGTGTGAACATGGCCGTCTTCCACTCATCGCCCTCCCGCATGCGGATGAGATTGTACGCCCCTCGCAGGTCCAACTTGGTGAACACGCGTCCCTTGCGCACCGTCGCGAGGAGGTCGTCAATCCTGGGCATGGGGTAATCAGACGGTTTGGTCATCTGGTTCAAAAGGCGGTAGTCCACAACTAGTCTTTTTTGGGGCGTGTCTTTCTTTTTCACGAAGAAAACGGGACTGCCCCCCACTGCCTTGGACTCTCTGATGAAGCCACGCTCCAGATTATGCTCGATGAACTGTTTGAGTTCCTGCATTTCATCTTCAGACATGGAGTATAGCCGCCCCTTCGGCAGCGTCGCCCCCGGTAGGAGGTCAATCTTGCAGTCATATGGCCGGTGAGGGGGTAGCTTGTCCGCCTCCTTCTCGCAGAAGACCTCCAAAAAGCTCGCGTATTTGTGGGGGACCGCTTGCAACGTTCCCAACTGCAGTTGTGATTCCTCCTCCTCTCCCTCCCGTCGGGGCAGGATGCAGTGTTCTGCGCAATAAGAGGAGCCGAAGATCAGTTGTCTCTGGTACCAAGCCAGTGTCGGACTGTGCCTGTCCAGCCAACTCATGCCCAACACAATGGGCGTGTCCGACAGTTGGGTGACATTAAAACTGATGACTTCCCTGTGGTTGCCAAGGCGCATCACCATCGGTGGCGTCTGCTTCACCACCTGCCCCCCTAGCAACTCTCTGCCATCCACTGTGACGACTTGCAGGGGCAGAGTGGCAGGCAATAGCTGTATAGCGTGCTGCTCCACAAAGCTCTGCGCTATAAAGTCTGCGTTGCTTCCAGAATCCACAGAAAGCGGCACTTCGATAGTGACGCCGTCGGGTAGCTGGAGAGATGCTGTGAGCTGCACTACTGGTTCGGGTGGGAGGGGATCCGTGGGTTGCAAGATTGCTGGGGACTGCTTCACAGATGCGTCTGGCTGGGCCCCAGTGCCTCCGTCTCCAGCCAGACATCGTCGTTTCCCTGCTGTGGTTCTCCTTGCTGCGTTGCTGCAGTCACCATTGCTGAGGCTGCAGTGTGCTTGTGGAGCCTCCGGGGACACTCCTTCGCCAAATGGCCTGGATCCTCGCAGATGTAACACTTCCTGTTCCCTCTAGGAGGCTTCGCTTTCACTGCTGCCGGTGCTAGGGCTCTGGCTGCTGACTGAGCCCTTGCACCTCCAACCTCCATCGGTTCCCCTCCCCCTCCTGGCGGAGGTGTGGATTGCGCACGCGCTGCTTCCCTCGGAACGAAAGAGAAACTTCTCGCTGCTTCGCGCCCTCCACGTCCTTCATCTCTGCACCATGGACGTTCTTCCAGCCTCACCCCCACAGTCAGCGCCCTTTGGACCACCTCCTGCGTGCTTCGGGGCCTCTCCCCCCTTGCAATTTCATCCTTAACCGCTGAACTTAGACCCTCCCAGAAGAGGTCTCTGACAGGGGGCGAATCCCGATCCCATTCTAAAGCACTGACCAGCGCAAAAAATCGGGCGTGATACTGCCGGACGCTCGCCCTCCCTTGTTTTAGTCCATGAATCTCCCGTCTGGCAAGATCCACATCAATAGTAGACAAAAAACACGCATCCATCGCTTTGATAAAGGCATCTGCATTCTGAAGCGCCGGATCTTTATCCCTCCACAAATTGCGCAGCCAGGCTTTGGCATCCCCATGCAAATGGGACAATATGAACCCCACCTTCTCTTCCTCATCTCTAAAGTCTTTTGCCAGCAGTTGCAGTGCGCACATTACGTCTGCTCTAAAATTAGGGTACTGTTGCAAAGTCCCATCGAAGTGAGCCACAAGCCCTCCTGCTCTCCGTGCCAATCCCACGCCCTCCGGTCTGGGTCCCGGTTGCCCTTGCTTAACAAGCATTTCAAACCTGGCGTGTAGGTCTCTGTAGGCGGCTGTAGTCTCCTCCTCCCGTTTCTTGGAAGCCAATACCTCTGAGGACAACTGGGTCACTGCCTCTTGCAGCGCGGAGATCCTCTGTTCTTCCGTCATTTTGCTAACCTTTGTGAGCTCGCTTACAGACACCCCTCTTCCTCCCCTAGCGGCTTCTGCTCCCGCTGCGAGGTTTCAGGTTTCTGAAGCTTTGAAGAGACGGGTCTTACTGTCAGAGCTGCTACCAGGTCCCAGCTCACATAGGACCACGCCACACAGCGTCCACTTTAAAAGAGTCTTTATTGAGTTACAGGTTTCATTTCCGAACTGCAGCGTGCAGCTCTACACCTTCTGCTCTAGGTCGGCGAAGACCCGTCTGAGTCCCCGCCTCTTGCACACCAGCTTAATACCCTAGCCTTGCTCCACCTCCTTCGCCTCTCCCTACGTCTCTGGGTCCTTCTGCCCCCCTGGGCCTCCTCCCTTCTACTCTCCTCTGACGCTGACCCCCCTGATCCTTCTGCCTCCTTGCGGCGGGCTTTAGGACCTGGCTCACTCTCCGGGCTGCTTACTGCTCCAGCTTCCGCTGCATTTGAACTTGGCGCGCGCGCCCAACTCTCTACTTTCCTCTTAACCGTTGCCTCGCTCTCTGAGGAGGGCGTGACCACCCCTGACTCGTGCCCTCCCTCCTGCTGACAGCCTCCGGAACCCGATGCCTGGCTACCTTCCTCCCTGCTGCTCTCAGTCTTGAGCGTGGGTCCCGACTTCCAGCTGCTGCCGCCCTCAGTTATGAGCGTGGGTCCCGACTTCCAGCTGCTGCTCTCTGAATCTCCTCTGTTCCCTTCCTCCTGGGGTGTCCCCCCGGATCCCCCCCTTGCTCTGCTCACTGGGGCTCCCTTTTGGGAGTCCTCTGACTCACTGCTTAGGCTTGGAGATCTCGGGTCGTCATCATCACTCATTCTCCCTTCGGCTTCCTCCCCCTCGCTCTCTGTTTCCACCCTTCTCTGCGTCTCTGCTTCTGAACCCCTGACAACTGCGTTAAAGGAAAATGTTATGAAAATGATTTATAGATGGTATATTACACTTGTAAAATTGGCAAAAATGTATAAAACATGTAATAAGTGTTGGAAATGTAAAGAAAAAGAGGGAACATTTTACCATATGTGGTGGGATTGCAAGAAGGTGAAGGGTTTCTGGGAATCGATATATAATGAGTTGAAAAAGATGTTGAAATATACATTTGTTAAGAAACCAGAGGCTTTTCTTTTAGGAATAGTAGGAAATGAGATAAATAGAAAGGACTGTAAACTTTTCCAATACGCAGTAACTGCAGCGAGAATACTACTGGCCCAAAAATGGAAACAGGAACAACTACCGATGTTAGAAGAATGGAGAATGAAACTGATGGACTATGCAGAACTAGATAAACTAACGGGGAAGATCAGATATCTACGAGACCAAAAGTTCATCCAAGATTGGGGGAAATTTTCAGATTATTTGAAATGTATATGTTATGAGCAAACAACGCTAGTGGGATTTCAAAAAGCTCTGTGAATGTTTGAGGAATATTGTGTAGAAGAAAAATAAGAGGATGAAAATTGAATAATGGATGATTGTTAGAGAGGCTGAAGGAAGTCCAAAAGAGAAAATATGTGATAAATTTAGATTGGATAGTATAAATGTATGTTGGAAAATTAATAAAAAATATTTATAATAAATAAATATATATATAAGTACAAAAAAATCTTTTCTAAAAAAACCTGAAGCCTTTTTATTGGGATTGAAAGGGAAGGAAATTAAAAAGAAGGATAAAAATCTTTTCTTGTACGCCACGACAGCAGCTAGAACTATGTTGGCCCAGAACTGGAAAACTGATACTCTACCTACAATCATGGAATGGCAGACCAAAATGATGAATTACGCAGAATTGGCTAGATTGTCAGGAAAAATACGGGACCAAGATGAAAAGAAGTTTGTTGAAAATTGGAGTAAATATTTGGTATATGTAAGAGAAAATGGTAAAACTTTAAAGCCACTGGCAGGGTTGGAGAAACTCTAATGGCATAAGACAAAATAGTATTAAATAGAATACGTGATGTTATAACTATATGATACTTACTGAAGAGATGGAGGGAAGTCCGAAGCTCGGCAGAGCTTAAGGCTTAGGTGGATGGATAAATGTATAATGAGTGTATGTATTCCATGTGTATGTGTAATAATGAAAATCAGTAAAAACTGATTAAAAAGAGAGAGAGGGAGAGAGAGGTGATGGAGGATTATGATGCCGAGGATGGGAAATGTCCAAAGGAACGATGAACCAGAGAAAAGGGGGGCCTCTTCATGGACAGAGAGCAGCTGCCTTTCCTTGTGAGGAAACAATTGATTTGGAAAGGCTGTATTCCAAGATCATGCTGCGCTATTAACAATGATTGAGGATTATGAAAGGTGGTGATGCATTACTATCATTTGACATCATTGCATCTTCATTTCCTAAAAACTGGGAACATGGGTAGGAGACGGGGGAATATAGGAAATGTTGAAATAAGAAAAGCTGCTAATGGCATTTGATGTGTTCTCTTTCCCTTTGTTCTCTTCCTTGAAACCAAAATAGGATTGCCTTTCCGCCCATTCTGAAGAAGGTGATACAGAAGACAGTCAGAATTCCGGGAGATGGGGAACCTTTCGTTTCATTAGGAATAGCCATTAAAATGTGTGAAATGTGGAGTATGCTTCACTGAATGAGCACACATATCTCACATCAATAAAATCAAACAGGAGAGAAACCATTTAAAGGTATGGAGAGTGGAAAAAGTTTCACTGATAGTGGAAAACTTAGAGAACATCAACAGACTCACATGGGCAAAAAACAATTTCAATACAGGGAATGTGGGAAGAACTTCAGTCATAGGGGAAAATTAACTTTACATCAATGGACTCACAGAGGGGAGACACCATTTAAATGCCTGGAGTGCGGAAAGAGCTTCAGTCGGAATAGTAATCTTAAATTGCACCAGAGGATTCACACAGGGGAGAAACCATATAAATGTACGGAGTGTGGAAAGAGCTTTAGTGATAGTGGAAGCCTTAGAAGACATCAATGGACTCACACAGGGGAGAAACCATTTCAATGTATGGAATGTGGAAAGAGCTTTAGTGATAGTGGAAGCCTTAGAAGACATCAACGGACTCACACAGGGGAGAAACCATTTAAATGTATGGAGTGCGGAAAGAGCTTCAGTCAGAATAGTAATCTTAAATTGCACCAGAGGATTCACACAGGGGAGAAACCATATAAATGTTTGGAGTGTGGAAAGAGCTTTATTAATAATGTAAAACTTAGAAAACATCAATGGACTCACACAGGAGAGAAACCCTATAAATGTATAGAGTGCGGAAAGAGCTTTAGTGATAGTGGAGTCCTTAGAAAACATCAACGGATTCACACAGGGGAGAAACCATATAAATGTATAGAGTGCGGAAAGAGCTTCAGTGATAGTGGAGACCTTAGATCACATCAACGGATTCACACAGGGGAGAAACCATTTCAATGTATGGAGTGTGGAAAGAGCTTCATTCAGAGTGGGCAGTGCAATATGCACCAACGGACTCACACAGGGGAGAAACCATATAAATGTATAGAGTGCGGAAAGAGCTTCAGTGATAGTGGAGACCTTAGAAAACATCAACGGTCTCACACAGGGGAGAAACCATATAAATGTATAGAGTGCGGAAAGAGCTTCAGTGATAGTGGAGACCTTAGATCACATCAACGGATTCACACAGGGGAGAAACCATTTCAATGTATGGAGTGTGGAAAAAGCTTCTGTCGGAATGGACAGTTAAGTTCACACCTACGGATTCACACGGGTGAAAAACCTTTTAAATGCATGGTGTGTGGGAAGAGCTTCAGGCAGAATGCAGAACTTAAATTGCACCAGCGAAGTCACACTGGTGAAAAACCATATAAATGTATGGAGTGTGGAAAGAGCTTCATTCACAGTGGGCACTGCAATATGCATCAACAGACTCACACAGGGGAGAAACCATTTCAATGTATGGAGTGTGGAAAAAGCTTCTGTCGGAGTGGACAATTAAGTTCACATCAACGGACTCACACGGGCGAAAAACCATTTCAATGTATGGAGTGTGGAAAGAGCTTCTGTCGGAGTGGACAATTAAGTTCACATCAACGGACTCACACGGGCGAAAAACCATTTCAATGTATGGAGTGTGGAAAGAGCTTCAGTCTGAGTAGACACCTCAATAAACATCACCAGACTCACACAGGGGAGAAACCATTTAAATGCATTGAGTGCGGAAAGAGCTTCAGTGAAAATGGAAACCTTAAAACACATCAACGGATTCACACAGGGGAGAAAACATTTAAATGTATGGAATGTGGAAAGAGCTTCAGTCAGAGTAGGCACCGCAATAGGCATCAACGGACACACACAGGGGAGAAACCATAAGAATGCATGGAATGCGAAAGCACTTCAGTTTCTTTTCTTTTCTTATATATATAATATTTATTAAGATTTTTTGAAATATTACAGTAAAAATGAAAAAGAAAAAGAAAAATACAAAATAAAAACAGTTAAAAACACACCTATTTTCTATTACTTATTTTCCTTTAGCTTATTTCCCGGACCTCCTCATACCTCCCTTTTTTGTATTCCGCTTCAATTCATTGGTTCAGCAAATCCTTACCATTAGATTTTAACCCAATTATAACCCTTTTTTCATATTCTCTTAAAGCATTACAGCTGGGAACCCTTAATTGCTATCCAACATCATTCTATCATTCATTAATTTTACAATATTTCTGTAGATAGTCTTTAAATTTCTTCCAATCTTCTTCCACCGACTCTTCTCCCTGGTCTCGGATTCTGCTAGTCATTTCTGCCAGTTCCATATAGTCCATCACCTTCATCTGCCATTCTTCCAAAGTGGGTAGTTCTTGTGTCTTCCAATACTTTGCAATGAGTATTCTTGCTGCTGTTGTAGCGTACATAAAAAAAGTTCTGTCCTTCTTTGACACCAATTGGCCGACAATGCCCAGAAGAAAGGCCTCTGGTTTCTTCAAGAAGGTATATTTAAATACCTTTTTCAGTTCATTATATAGCATTTCCCAGCAGGCCTTAATCCTTGGGCACGTCCACCAAAGGTGAAAGAATGTACCTTCAGTTTCTTTCCAGCATTTATTATCGGGCAAATGATAAAATTTTGCATGCTTGACTGGGGTCATGTACCACCTGTATATCATTTTCATAATATTCTCTCTTAGGGCATTACATGCCGTAAACGTCATACCCGTGGTCCATAACTGTTCCCAGTCAGCAAACATAATATGATGTCCAACATCTTGTGCCCATTTAATCATAGCAGATTTCACCGTTTCATCCTGAGTATTCCATTTCAACAGCAAGTTATACATCTTTGACAAAATCTTAGTTTTGGGTTCTAACAGTTCTGTTTCTAATTTTGATTTTTCCACCTGGAAGCCAATTTTCTTATCCAAATTATATGCCTCCATTATCTGATAATAATGAAGCCAGTCTCGCACTTTGTTTTTTAATTTCTCAAAACTCTGCAGTTTCAGTCTATCTCCTTCTTGTTCCAAAATTTCCCAATATTTCGGCCATTTGGCCTCCATATCGAGCCTTTTCAGAGCTTTCGCTTCCATCGGTGACAACCACCTTGGGGTTTTATTTTCCAATAAATCCTTGTATCTTATCCAGACATTAAACAATGCTTTCCTGACAATATGATTTTTGAATGCTTTATGTGCTTTGACCTTATCATACCATAAATATGCATGCCATCCAAATACGTTGTTAAAGCCTTCTAGATCCAAAATGTCTGTATTTTCAAGAAGTAGCCATTCTTTCAACCAGCAAAAAGCTGCTGATTCATAGTAAAGTTTAAAGTCTGGCAGGGCAAATCCACCTCTTTCATTTGCATCCGTTAATACCTTAAATTTTATTCTGGGCTTCTTGCCCTGCCAGACAAATCTAGAGATATCTCTCTGCCACTTCTTGAAACAGTCCATCTTGTCCACAATTTGCAATGTCTGAAACAAAAACAACATTCTAGGCAATACATTCATTTTTATCACAGCAATACGACGCAACAGTGAAAGCTTCAAATTTGACCAAATTTCTAAATCTTTTTTCACTTCTGTCCAACATGTTTCATAATTATCTTTAAATAAGTTCCCATTTTTGGCTGTCATATTAATCCCCAAGTATTTCACTTTCTTAACCACAGTCAGGCCTGTCTCATTCTGAAACCTCTCTCTCTCAATCGGTGTTCAATTTTTCCCTAAAACCTTAGTTTTTAGCTTGTTCAGTTTAAATCCTGCCACTTGACCAAATTCTTGAATTAATTCTAAAACCCTTTTAGTACTAGATTCTGGCTCCTGTAACGTCAATACTGAGTCATCTGCAAATGCTCTCAGTTTGTACTGTTTGGCTCCGACCTGTATACCTTTAACCAACCGGTCCCTTCTAATCATATTCAGCAGAACCTCCAGGACCGATATGAAAAGCAGTGGGGAGATTGGGCGCCCCTGTCGTGTCCCTTTTTCTATCTTAAATTCTTCCATCACAACATTATTTACAATTAATTTAGCCTTTTGTTCAGAGTATATTGCACCTATACCATTTTCAAAACCTTGGCCTACCCCCATCCCCTGTAGGTTCTTCTTCATGAAACTCCAAGAGATGTTGTCAAAAGCTTTCTCCGCATCCACAAATATCAGAACTGCTTTAGTGTTTATATTCACTTCTAGTTTTTCCAAAATATCACTTATGTTCCTCAAATTATCAGACAAGTGTCTTCCCGGGAGAAAGCCCGCTTGGTCTTTATGAATCTCTTCCATCAATACAAAGAGTTTCAGTTTCAATGCAAGCCTTAGAAGACATCATGTGACTCACACAGGGAAGAAACCATTTAAATGTATGGAGTTTGGAAGGAGCTTCAGTCCGAGTGGAACCCTTGGTTTACATTAACAAACTCCCATATGAGAGAAACCCTATAAATGTCAAGTAGACAGAGTTTCAGTCCTAGTGGAAGTCCTACATCAACAGACTCATGGACAGGGAGAACTTTAACAGTTGACACCCTACAAACCCATCAACCCTCAAAGAGGAGAAGCTGTTTAAAGGGAAAGATTGCAGAAAGCTTTAGTTATAATGGAGTGTTTAAGGAATATCTAAGGACTCAGAGGGGAGAACCCATTTAGATGTATAGAGTGAGGAACGTGTTCCTTTCAGAGTCCACTCTTTTGTTCACAGCAATGAACTCAACTCAGCAGGAAATCCATATTAAAAGCATGTCATGTTCTGGTGTTTATATGTAAAATTGTATTGTTGCAAGGATATGGACCAGACAGACGCAGCAATGGAGAATAAGAAAGTGAAGTTTATTGCCAGGCAATAAGGACCCAGTTGGAATCTCTTCCAAAGAACTGGGACCCCGATTGACAGAAATACAGGGGTCTTTATACCTGAGCAAATCACAGCAAATCATAGATCATAAGACAATCATGAAGGACTCATAACTTGGTCAGCAAAATATCAGCCAATCAGCAAGCAGTTGTCACGCTCCTAGCTACTGGTATAGCACTGGTCCTGCACAGGGTTCAAGTTCCGCTTTCCAATGCTCCCAGTGACGCTCAGTCTAACCTTTCCCCTAGTTATGACAGGACAGGGAGCTTGGACATTTTGTGGTTTTGCTCTTCCTGTTCTGTGGATTAATTTAGCCTGTTCCTGATGGGGAATTTGTACCAGAATCTCTGATTCATGTCTTGTCCGGGGTACACAGATGTTTCTAGGGGAAAGGTCGGTTCCTAACTTTGCTGTTTCAAGCAGTTTGCATTTTAGCTAAGGCACAGCTTCCCTTTTTGATTCAAGTGGATTTATAAAATACTGTAATCCTTGATTCGTGTAAGCATATATATTGAATATATTGATTATTGATAACTGGTTATATGAATAGTATAGGGGTAGCCCTTCCTTCCTTGCCTCAGTATAGTAATGAAATAATGAAGGTAATGTCTCACACTAGTGAGTCTAATTTTAGATGTAAGGTACCTTTTGATAGTGAGGGGGAGTTGGTGAATCTGGATTTCTGGTGTGAGTGAGGATTAGGGCTGGGCGATCTATTAATCTCATCCTATACCGGTTTCTAGACGACATGGTGATAACTTTCCAAAAACAATTGATATGGCAACACACCACAGATCACAGTTTGTGTTTTTGGGATGCTCATTTGCCTGGAAGCAGCCGGCAGAAAGCTTTTCTTCATGAAGCCCCTGCAGATGCTGAGTTGCTGACTTCCCTCCCAGACGACAGGAAGCGAAAGACACACCTCCATTGCCCTGTGTCCTTCCAGCCTCTTTCCTCCCTTGCTCCCTGACTTAGATATCCTGTGTGCTGTATTTTAATATTGCTGAAACTGGATTTGCTCTCAGGAGCTACGTTTTGTGCCTCACTGGGGACCCAGTGAGAACTGTATGCTTTGAAAGCTCAGTAAACTATTACTGAAGAAGTCCTGCTGCCTCTGTGTGTGTTTTTGACCTCAGTGTGGGACTTGCTCTGCACGTGGCCCCTACCCTGCTGCTACTTGGCCCATGCCCTGGAGTTGCTCTACTCAAGCATGCAAGACGGTTTTTGCACCAAACTCTGTCATCCCCCTACCGCATGATCTCCAAGCACTGCTTCTTCACCCAAACTTCATCCCTGCCTCCTAAGCATTCTGAAGAAAACTGATAATACTGTAAGTTAAGGGGTGATTTCCCCCCAAGCCTAATTGCAAGAGGGGAACGGAGGGGCTGCAGGAACCAGGGACGTCTCCTGATGGGCCCATCTTCACTCTTGAACCCCATGGGGCAACCCCAGAGCTCCTGCTTATTCTGGGGTTTGGGGAAGGTAGTATTTTTCCATAGTCCCAGAAGTTTTTATTCAGTCATGCTGCTAGGGAGTTTTCCTACCAGAGGCCCACAGTTCATAGTGCTATCATACTGATTTTACTGTTGTTTCTGCTTTTGCTGTCATGGAACAGCTGGGTGCCGGGGGGGGAGGCACCAGTTGGGGGACCTACAAGGGAAGAAGGTTTAGATCCTGGGGACTTGTGGTGGGATGGCAGTGAGCAGATAGAGGGAGAAAGGGGAGCAGACCAGGAGGGGAGGTGTTGCAAGCTGAGGAGGAAACAGGGTTTCGTGAGCAGGAAGAGTCTGGGGCAGAGAGCAGTTCAGACTCAGAGGGAGGAGAGGAGGGGATCCCCAAAGCCAAAATTTATCCGAGCATTGGGTATAATTTCCCAGCCATCCTTTGTCCATGTGGTACTTAACTTGGGGCCAATACTTCCATTTAGAATTCCATACTCCGGTGGCATGACAGCAAAAACATAGACTGTCAGGGGTTCAGGAGCAGAGACGCAGAGAAGGGAGGAAGCAGAGAGCGAGGGGGAGGAATCCGAAGGGAAAATGAGTGATGATGACGACCCGAGATCTCCAAGCCTAAGCAGTGAGTCAGAGGACTCCCAAAAGGGAGCCCCAGTGAGCAGAGCAAGGGGGGGATCCGGGGGGACACCCCAGGAGGAAGGGAACAGAGGAGATTCAGAGAGTAGCAGCTGGAAGTCGGGACCCACGCTCATAACTGAGGGCGGCAGCAGCTGGAAGTCGGGACCCACGCTCAAGACTGAGAGCAGCAGGGAGGAAGGTAGCCAGGCATCGGGTTCCGGAGGCTGTCAGCAGGAGGGAGGGCACGAGTCAGGGGTGGTCACGCCCTCCTCAGAGAGCGAGGCAACGGTTAAGAGGAAAGTAGAGAGTTGGGCGCGCGCGCCAAGTTCAAATGCAGCGGAAGCTGGAGCAGTAAGCAGCCCGGAGAGTGAGCCAGGTCCTAAAGCCCGCCGCAAGGAGGCAGAAGGATCAGGGGGGTCAGCGTCAGAGGAGAGTAGAAGGGAGGAGGCCCAGGGGGGCAGAAGGACCCAGAGACGTAGGGAGAGGCGAAGGAGGTGGAGCAAGGCTAGGGTATTAAGCTGGTGTGCAAGAGGCGGGGACTCAGACGGGTCTTCGCCGACCTAGGGCAGAAGGTGTAGAGCTGCACGCTGCAGTTCGGAAATGAAACCTGTAACTTAATAAAGACTCTTATAAAGTGAACGCTGGCGGACTTGGTCCTATGTGAGCTGGGACTGGGTGGCAGCCCTGACAGTAAGACCCGTCTCTCAAAAGCTTCGGACACCTGATACCTCGCAGCGGAGAGAGAGGCAGCTGGAGGAGGGGATCGGTGTTTGGGAGCAAGCTCACGACGGTTAGCAGAGATGACGGAAGCAGAGAAAGTTGCAGCGCTGCAACAGGCAGTTACCCAATTGAACGCGGAGGTACTGGCATCCAAGAAGAGGGAGGAGGATGCGGCAGCCGCCTACAGAGATCTCCACGCCAGGTTTGAAGCATGGGTTAAACACGGGCAGCCAGGACCCAGACCGGAGGGGGTTGGGTTGGCACGGAGAGCAGGAGGGCTTGTGGCTCACTTCGATGGGAATTTACAACAGTACCCCAATTTTCGAGCAGACGTAATGTGCGCACTGCAACTGCTGGCAAAAGACTTTAGAGATGAGGAAGAGAAAGTGGGGTTCATACTATCCCATTTGCATGGGGATGCTAAAGCGTGGCTACGCAATTTGTGGAGGGATAAAGATCCGGCGCTTCAGAATGCAGATGCCTTTATCAAAGCGATGGATGCGTGTTTTTTGTCTACTATTGATGTGGATCTTGCCCGACGGGAGATTCATGGACTAAAACAAGGGAGGGCAAGCGTCCGGCAGTACCACGCCCGCTTTTTTGCGCTGGTCAGTGCCTTAGAGTGGGACCGGGATTCGCCCCCTGTCAGAGACCTGTTCTGGGAGGGTCTAAGCTCTGCGGTCAAGGATGAAATTGCAAGGGGGGAGAGGCCCCGAAGCACGCAGGAGGTGGTCCAAAGGGCGCTGACTGTGGGGGTGAGGCTGGAAGAACGTCCATGGTGCAGAGATGAAGGACGTGGAGGGCGCGAAGCAGCGAGAAGTTTCTCTTTCGTTCCAAGAGAAGCAGCGCGTGCGCAATCCACACCTCCGCCAGGAGGGGGAGGGGAACCGATGGAGGTTGGAGGTGCAAGGGCTCAGTCAGCAGCCAGAGCCCTAGCACCGGCAGCAGTGAAAGCGAAGCCTCCTAGAGGGAACAGGAAGTGTTACATCTGCGAGGATCCAGGCCATTTGGCGAAAGAGTGTCCCCGGAGGCTCCACAAGCACACTGCAGCCTCAGCAATGGTGACTGCAGCAACGCAGCAAGGAGAACCACAGCAGGGAAACGACGATGTCTGGCTGGAGACAGAGGCACTGGGGCCCAGCCAGACGCATCAGTGAAGCAGTCCCCAGCGATCTTGCAACCCACGGACCCCCTCCCACCCAAACCAGTAGTGCAGCTCACAGCATCTCTCCAGCTACCCGATGGCGTCACTATCGAAGTGCCGCTTTCTGTGGATTCTGGAAGCAACGCAGACTTTATAGCGCAGGATTTTGTGGAGCAGCACGCTATACAGCTACTGCCTGCCACTCTGCCCCTGCAAGTCGTCACAGTGGATGGCAGAGAGTTGCTAGGGGGGCAGGTGGTGAAGCAGACGCCACCGATGGTGATGCGCCTTGGCAACCACAGGGAAGTCATCAGTTTTAATGTCACCCAACTGTCGGACACGCCCATTGTGTTGGGCATGAGTTGGCTGGACAGGCACAGTCCGACACTGGCTTGGTACCAGAGACAGCTGATCTTCGGCTCCTCTTATTGCGCAGAACACTGCATCCTGCCCAGACAGGAGGGAGAGGAGGAGGAATCACAACTGCAGTTGGGAACGTTGCAAGCAGTCCCCCACAAATACGCAGACTTTCTGGAGGTCTTCTGCGAGAAAGAGGCTGACAAGCTACCACCGCACAGGCAATATGACTGCAAGATTGACCTCCTACCAGGGGCGACGCTGCCGAAAGGGAAGCTGTATTCCATGTCTGAGGACGAATTACAGGAACTCAAACAGTTCATAGATCACAATTTGCAGCGCGGTTTCATCCGGGAGTCCAGGGCAGTAGGGGGCAGTCCTGTTTTCTTCGTGAAGAAGAAAGACACGCCCCAAAAAAGACTGGTGGTGGATTTTCACCTCTTAAACAAGATGACCAAGCCTTCTGATTTCCCCATGCCCAGGATTGACGACCTACTGGCGACGGTGCGCAAGGGACGCGTGTTCACCAAGTTGGACCTGCGAGGTGCGTACAATCTCATCCGCATGAGGGAGGGCGATGAGTGGAAGACAGCCATGTTCACGCCTCTGGGCACCTACGAATACAGAGTGATGCCGTTTGGATTGCAAAACGGTTCTCACTGTTTCCAAGCTTTCATGCATCATGTGTTGGCGGGACTCCTTTACAAGAAGTGCGTCTGCTTTCTGGATGACATCCTGATATTCTCCGAATCGCAGCAAGCCCATGACCAAGATGTTCGGGAGGTGCTGAAGAGGCTGCAGCAGCATAGACTGTACGCCAAACTGGAGAAGTGCCAGTTCGACACGACGGAGGTGGATTTCTTGGGTTACAAGTTGTCGGACAAGGGGCTAGCCATGGACAGCGCCAAGGTTCGCGCGGTGTTGGATTGGAAGAGCCCGCGCAACCGGAAGGAGGTCCAGCGGTTTGTCGGCTTCGCCAACTTCTATCGCAAGTTTATCAAGGGGTTCGCGATGCAGACGGCGGCCATTACGGACACGCTAAGCTCCAAGAAAAAGAAATTCATCTGGACGGAGCAGGCGGAGCAGTCCTTTCAGGCACTCAAGCGTCTCTTCGCGTCGGAAGAGCAACTGCTGCATATCGACCCCAGCAGACCGATGCGGGTAGAGACAGACGCGTCCGATAGAGCAGTGGGAGCTGTCCTGCTGCAAAGGGACCCACAGGGGGTCTGGAGGCCGGGAGCGTTCTACTCCAGAAAGCTCAGCAAGTCGGAGCAGAACTACACCATCTGGGACAGGGAGTTGCTGGCCATTCATGCAGCTTTCAAGGCGTGGAGGCACTTCCTGATCGGCGCCAAGCACACGGTGCAGGTCTGCACGGATCACAAGAATCTGGAGCACTGGCGCACGGCTCAGTTCCTGAACCAGAGGCAGATACGTTGGGCGGAGTTCTTTGCTGACTTCAATTTCCGAATAGAGTACGTCCCAGGCGACACCAACATCATGGCGGATGCACTGTCCCGCAAACCGCAATACCTCGAAGAGGCGACGCCAGCGGCAGCCATGCACATCTTCGTGCCAACGGCGTGGGCGTGCGCTTCAGCCACAGTAAACCTGGATGCGGTGCGGTGGGCGTTGCAGGACGACTCATTCGCGCAGGCAAAGATGGCAGAGGTGCACAAGGGCACGGCGAAGGGCGACGAGTTCCAGATACGAGACGGCTTGCTCTTACGTAAAGGGGCCATCTACGTGCCGGGAGACGAACTTCGCGCCAGGGTACTGCAGCAGCTGCACGACGCACCCACGGCCGGGCACTTTGGCACGGAAAAAACGGTGGAATTAGTCGCAAGGGACTTTTGGTGGCCCAGACTGAGAGGGGAAGTCGCGGACTACGTTGCGAGGTGCGACACCTGCCAGAGGGCCAAACCGGTGCACAAACCACCGGCGGGACTGCTGGAACCGCTGCAAACGCCGTTTGAACCGTGGGAGAGGGTGGCCCTGGACTTTGTCACGGATTTACCCAGCTCGAAAGGCAAGACAGCTGTACTAGTGGTGGTGGACTTGTTCACCAAGATGGCACATTTCATTCCGTGTGCGAAGGTGGCCACGGCGGAACAAACCGCCAAACTGTTCATAGATCACGTGTTCAAAGTGCATGGTCTGCCGCGGTCTATCCTGTCCGACCGCGGACGCCAGTTCATCTCGAATTTCTGGCAGAAGCTGATGAGTTTTCTAAATGTCAAGGTCGATCTGGCATCAGCAAGACACCCGCAGACCAACGGGCAAGCAGAGAGGGTCAATGCCATCATGCAGCAGTACCTGAGATGCTATGCCAATCAACAGCCTGCGACCTGGGTGGATTACCTGCCGCTCGCCGAGTTCGCTTACAACAACACGAAGCACGTGTCCACAGGGGTGACGCCGTTCTTCGCCAACAATGGGAGGCATCCCAGAACCTTCCCGGGACGGGAGAGAGTGGGGGAAGGAGAACCACAGACGGCGGACGCGTTCGCGTCAGAGTTGCAGGCGGTCCACGATCAACTCAGACGGCAGCTGGAGCTAGCTAAGCACGCCTACAAGGTGCAAGCTGACAAGCACAGGCGGGTTGGCGAAGAGATCCAAGTGGGAGACTGGGTCTGGTTGGCAGCCCACGCAGTGCCGACCAGGTCACTAGCCAAGAAGAAGTTGGGGCACAAGCAAATCGGTCCGTACCAAGTCGAAGCACAGATCAACCCGGTAGCCTTCCGACTGGCGCTGCCGGAGGGTTCCAGAATGCATCCGGTGTTCCACAGGTCGGTGCTCACTCCCTACAAGGCACCTCACAGATTCCAGGAGCCAGGGACGGCACCGAGTCCGTTCCGGGAGCGGACGGAGACGCGGGGGGTGACGCAGCAAGACCCCATCAACGAGGTCACGGAGATTTTGGACTCCAGATGGGGGGAAGAGGGAGTCGAATACCTCCTAGCCAGAGAGGGCACCCGGGCCAGCGCCAATAGCTGGGTGCCAGACTACGCTTTGGAGGAACCCCTGCTCAAGGACGAGTTTCATGCCCTTTTCCCACACAGACCCATGCCAGCGAGCTTCTTCGACGACTGGCTGTTCACGCCCACACTTTCTTCCAGCACGTTCCATGGATTCGACTCGGACGGGGAACCCGCACTGAGCACCCGTTCCCCAGAAGGATCGCCGGCGGGTTCGGCGTCAGACACCTCGTATTGGTGGGACGATCGACCGGAGGAGCAATGGCGCCGGAAGTGGCTGGAGATGCCAGGTCGAGCGACCGACGCAGAGACTGACATGGACGTGTTCGGGGAGGACCTTGGGTTCGAGCACGGCGGTACAGAGATGGAAGCGGAACAGGTCAACGTCGACGACCGCGAGGAGGAAGACTCGGAGGTCTTCAGTTGGCGGCCAACCACGGGGAGCGAACTGTATCCGGCATTCCCTCCCGTGATGATGGAGCACCCAGCACCCACACCTGAAAGCGGGGAGGGGGGAAGGGGGGGCTTCGAGGGGGGGATGGATGTCAGGGGTTCAGGAGCAGAGACGCAGAGAAGGGAGGAAGCAGAGAGCGAGGGGGAGGAATCCGAAGGGAAAATGAGTGATGATGACGACCCGAGATCTCCAAGCCTAAGCAGTGAGTCAGAGGACTCCCAAAAGGGAGCCCCAGTGAGCAGAGCAAGGGGGGGATCCGGGGGGACACCCCAGGAGGAAGGGAACAGAGGAGATTCAGAGAGTAGCAGCTGGAAGTCGGGACCCACGCTCATAACTGAGGGCGGCAGCAGCTGGAAGTCGGGACCCACGCTCAAGACTGAGAGCAGCAGGGAGGAAGGTAGCCAGGCATCGGGTTCCGGAGGCTGTCAGCAGGAGGGAGGGCACGAGTCAGGGGTGGTCACGCCCTCCTCAGAGAGCGAGGCAACGGTTAAGAGGAAAGTAGAGAGTTGGGCGCGCGCGCCAAGTTCAAATGCAGCGGAAGCTGGAGCAGTAAGCAGCCCGGAGAGTGAGCCAGGTCCTAAAGCCCGCCGCAAGGAGGCAGAAGGATCAGGGGGGTCAGCGTCAGAGGAGAGTAGAAGGGAGGAGGCCCAGGGGGGCAGAAGGACCCAGAGACGTAGGGAGAGGCGAAGGAGGTGGAGCAAGGCTAGGGTATTAAGCTGGTGTGCAAGAGGCGGGGACTCAGACGGGTCTTCGCCGACCTAGGGCAGAAGGTGTAGAGCTGCACGCTGCAGTTCGGAAATGAAACCTGTAACTTAATAAAGACTCTTATAAAGTGAACGCTGGCGGACTTGGTCCTATGTGAGCTGGGACTGGGTGGCAGCCCTGACATAGACCTTTTGTGGTTCTGGTATATCTGATATATCTGTAGGGGATGTCATTCATTTCAATAGGTGGGGCTGCAAAGAGACCACTCTGATTGTAAAGTAGGCCTGCCAACACGACATCAGGATCTTTGATTAATCCTGGTATAAGGGACATGTCTGCTACCTTCCTTGGGTGTTCATAATATAGGGTAGCATTTTCCCCATATATCTGGAACATGTGTTCAGCATGGTTTATAAAAACATTACCTACTACCATTGGGCCTCTCTGGAGCCACAAGCACATCAAACTCAACAGGAGCTTCATTTTCATTTTCATCTTCCCCACGTATACCTTCAAGGTTGAATCTTATTAGTTCTGGCTCTAGGTTGATGTTTATACGGTGATCCTTCTTATATACACAATATACAATGATTAGGACCAGAAGGAGTGAAATTGCAACAATTATATAAGGTAGCAGGTACCAGAACATACCCTTCAGTGAGATATAGCCTCCCGCTCGGCCGCACCCAGTGGACTTATTGGTGGTCCCCAGGTTCTGGTCGAACTGGTGAGGTCAACTCACACCGTATACACTCTGCAACTGCTACCTTGAAGGGACCTGTGGGTGGTGGAGAAAAAACAACTACAGTGACCAGTATAGCACCGGGAAATGCTCCTTGGGGAGGTCGGTAGGAGAAGCAACGTATGGCTCTCCTAGGTTCCCCTGGCATGTACTTTCCCTTGTATGTGAACTATTGTTGTGGACCTGCTTGTGCCCAATCTGGTATGTAGAATTCCCAAAGAAAGAAAGGAATGTAACAACCGTATGCAGTTACCCAATCCACCCACTTGTCAATAAGGACCCCCCTTTTGTTCACCCTTGTTATTGTTATTTTTACTAAGGGTTTATGAGCAAAGTCTGGCTGGAATCTGGGATTGACTGAAATTTTAACTGGTAGGGGTCCTCCCATAAGCTGGTGCAGCTCCTCAATCTTCCGGTGTGCGTAGACTCACTGGCTTCCGGGGTGCAGTGAGAGCAGATCTGTAGTCCCGTTGCCCGTGCTCCTGCCCGCTTCCGGTGGGGCTAGGTGCAGGGGTTCCTGGTGAGCTTCAACTTCAGAGGGTTAGATGGGTTCAGCTCACAGTTCCAATGACCCTCAGACCGCTTCAGACGAGAATGATGAATCCACGGGGTTACTTCCGCAACTTTCACCGCAGTTGGTGTGGCCAGCAGAACCGTGTAGGGACCTTTCCACCGAGCCGTCAGCGGTTCGTCTTTCCAGTCTCGAACCCAAACTCGGTCTCCTGGCCGAAAAGGATGTACTGGCTCGGATAGGCAGATGGGAATGCGTTGGAGACACCACCTGTTTAAATCAAGAAAAATACGAGAAAGAGCCTGGATTTGATCTGCAGTTATTTGCCCCCCCACTTGAGTCAAGTCTGCTGTTTTCCCCCTTGCTATTGGAGGTGGTCTCCCATACAAAAGTTCAAACGGAGAAAGTTTCAGTCTCTTTGTTGGTGAACATCTGATTCTAAACAAAGCAATAGGCAACATGTCTACCCATTTACAATGAGTTTCCTGGCACAATTTTGCTAACTGCGCTTTAAGAGTCCGATTCATCCTTTCTGTTTTCCCTGAGCTTTGAGGTCTATAGGCCGCATGTAGTTTCCATTGTATTTGCAAGGCTTTGCATACACCATCCACTATTGATGCGATGAAAGCTGGACCATTGTCACTGCCTATACACCTTGGAAGACCAAACCTTGGAATGATTTCCGTTAAGAGGCGTTTTATAACCTCCTGGGCTTTTTCTGTTCTAGTAGGATAGACTTCAGGCCAACCTGTAAGAGAACATGTGAAGACCAAAAGAGCCTTATACCCCTTTGCCTTTGGCATTTCTGCTGTATTCCTGGTGGAGGAACTGGGCCTTGCTTGGGGTTGTTTTTTGCACACAGAAGGCATGCACGTGATACTGCTTCTGCCAGCTGGGAAATCCTTGTTATGTAGAATTGCCTATTCAGGCTTTCCCGCAATGCTGTGGCCCCATAGTGAGTGGACTCATGATATTGTTTCACTATGTTCCTGCCTAAGGCTTCTGGAACAAATACTCGTTGGTCTGGGAGGATAAACCATCCATCCTGTGGTGGCATTCTGTATCCCCCTTCCTGCTGTGCCCATTCCTGTTCTGCCTCCGTGTAGATGGGCTTTATTTGCTCTAAATCAACTGCTGTAGGAAGAAGAGATGCTGTTATAGAGGCAGGTGGCGGTGGCAGTAAAGCTGCCCGTTTTGCAGCCAGATCCGCCAATTGATTTCCCTTTGCTGCTTTTGTGGTTCCCTTGCTGTGGCCTCGGCAATGTATGACTGCAACCTTTCTCGGAGCCCACACAGCTTCCAAAAGCGTTTCCAATTCTGGGCCATATTTCAGTGCTTTCCCTTCTGCCCCTATGAGCCCCCTCTCTTTCCACAAAGCTCCGTGGGCATGTAGAGTTAAAAAAGCAAACTTTGAGTCTGTGTAGATATTTACACTGCAGCCAGCTGCTAGCTGAAGGGCTCTGGTTAAAGCCACAAGTTCCGCTTTCTGCGCTGAGGATGAAATCAGTAGAGGCTGTGCTTCAATGACATCAGTTAGAGTAACCACAGAATATCCAGCCCTCCTTTGCCCCTCCTTCACAAAGCTGCTCCCACCCGTAAAATATTCTACATCTGGGTTTTTTAACGGTTCATCCTGCAGATCTGGACGGCTAGAGTAAATTGAGTCCATTACTTGAATGCAATCATGAGGTTCATGATCCACTGACTCAGGAAGGGGTAACAAGGAAGCGGGGTTCAAGGTGTTTACAACTTGCAAATGTACTTGTGGGTTACCACACAAAAGCCCTTGGTAATTTGCCATGCGCTCGTTGGAAAGCCAATAACTTCCTTTGTATTCCATTAATGTCAACACAGCATGAGGCACATTCACATAAATCTCCTGTCCAAAGGTGAATTTAAATGCCTTTTTGACCAATAGGGCTGTTGCAGCTACCGATCGCATACAAGGTGGCCATCCTTTTGCCACTGCATCCAGCTGTTCTGACAAATAAGCTACAGGTCTTTTCCAACTTCCCAACACCTGAGTCAAGACCCCTGCTGCAATTCCAGATTTCTCATAAACGAAAAGATAAAAAGCTTTTTCTGGGTTTGGCAAAGCCAAGGCTGGAGCCTGCATCAGTTTAGACTTTAATGTATTGAAAGCTTTCCTTTGCTCTGCATGCCATTCAAAACGAGCATTTTCTCTGCCCTTTGTGCTCTCATATAGAGGCTTTGCTAGGGTGCTAAAATCAGGGATCCAAATTCGGCAAAAACTTGCAGCCCCCAAAAACCCCCGCAATTGCCTGCGGCTTGTGGGTTCCTTAATGACACAAATGGCTTCCTTCCTTTCGGATCCTAACGCCCTCTGCTGGTGAGAAATGTGAAAACCCAAATATTTCACTGTCTTTTGGCAAATTTGTGCCTTTTTTCGAGACACCTTGTATCCTGCCTCCCAAAGGAGATAAAGCAAATCCTCTGTGGCCTTTTTACAAGTCTCATAGGTATCACAACTGATCAATAAGTCATCTAAAAATTGAAGAAGAATTGTTTTCCCAGGTACTGAAGGGAATTTAGACAAATCCTGGGCAAGGGCTGTTCCAAAAAGTGTTGGCGAATTCTTGTAGCCCTGGGGCAATCTTGTCCACGTTAATTGGGTTTTTGTCCCCTTGTAAGGATCCTCCCATTGAAATGCAAATATTGGCTGACTCTGGGAGGCAATCCGGCAACAGAAAAATGCATCTTTTAAGTCCAATACTGTAAACACCCTTGCCTCCGATGGAATTAATCCTAGGAGATTGTAAGGATTGGGCAAACATGGATGCACCGTCTGAATTAAATTGTTAATCCTTTTCAGATCTTGGACTGGGCGAAATTGGTCTGAATTTGGCTTGCGCACAGGAAAAAGTGGAGAATTCCAACTGGACTGGCACTTTACCAAAAGCCCATATTGCAAAAACTTGTCTATATGCATCTGCATTCCCTCTGCTGCTTGTCTTGGAATAGGGTATTGTCTGGTTGCTATTGGTTTTGCCCCTGGCTTTAGGTTTATTACGAATGGGGCTATATTCTTTGCCATGCCTGGTGGGTTGTCCTCTGCCCATACTCCAGGTGGGGCTCTCAGATTTTTAGGAATCTGTGAAATGTCCTTTAGGGAGTCTGTTTTTGATAAAGCCCCCATCATTTTCCATGCCTGTTCCCTAGGCACCTCTACTGTGACAATCCCTGATGCAGCCTGGGGTAATTTCATTTCTGCCCCTTTTGGTGTGAAGGTGATCTGTGCTTGAACCTTTGACAGAAAGTCACGTCCCAGCAAGGGGATTGGGCATTCAGGCACATACAGGAATTGATGTGTAAGGGTTTTTCCCCCAATCTGGCATTCTTGAGGTTGCAAAAATGGTGTGAGGACCCTGTTGCCTGTGGCCCCCACAATTGTCACTGCTTGATTGCTTTTTGCTTTTAACGGCTTCGTGAGCACCGAAAATTGCGCTCCAGTGTCTATCATGAAATTTACTAAGCGGCTCCCCAGTTTAACCGAGACCATGGGCTCTTGGGAGCCTAAAGAAAGAGTTGAGCCCGGTCTGTCCTATGCATTCTCATTCTCTTGGATTGCGCTAATCCAACAAAATCTCTGCTACTTCCTCTGTTCCTCACATATCTTCCAGCTTGCATCCTTCCTCTCTGCGATCCCCATCCACGTCCACGCTCCCTCTGTTCCCTGAATTCACCTTCTCCCTCTGTTTCCCTTGCTTCAGGGCACTCCTGTTTCCAATGACCTTCCTTTCTGCAAATTTCACACTGATTCCTTCCCAATGGCAATCCCCTTCCTCTTCCTCTTCCTCTTCCTCGTGCCCTACTGGAACCTCTCCCTTGGGCACCTGTGTCAAATGCTGAGCCCTGGCTGATGGCTGCAGCCAAAAACACTGCCTTTTGCTTCATTTCCCGAACTCTGTCCTTCTTAACCTCATTTTCTCTGTTCAAATAAACCCTTTGAGCGATTGCTAGGAGCTGATCCATTTGCAATGTTTCAAAGGTGTCTAACTTTTGCAATTTCCTCTTAATGTCCGTAGCACTTTGAGCCACAAATGCCGCATTTACCATTTGCTTGCTTTCTGGGGCTTCTGGATCAAAGGGGGTGTAAATTCTATATGCCTCCATTAAGCGTTCCAAATAATTAGAAGGAGATTCATCTGGGAGTTGAACAACCTCAGCCACCCTAGAAATGTTTGTAGGCTTTCTGGCAGCACCCTTTATAGCCTTTATAACTTCCTGCCGATAATTGTCCAAGGCGTCCTTATCCCTTTCTGGGTCCCACCCTGGATCTGTGAGGGGATATCTGGCACGGACCCAAGCATCTGGATTGTTTTCTGAATTTGGCACCTGAGCTTTAAGATTGTTGTCTGCAGTTGTATCTATCCTTCTCCTTTCCTCAGAGGTGAAAAGAGTCATCAAAAGATGCCTGCAATCTTGCCATGTAGGCAGATGAGTTACCATAATGGAAGCAACCAAATCCAGCATGGCCTGAGGTTTTTCTGAAAAGGGTATTGTATGCGTTTTCCAATTCAATAAATCCGTGGTTGTAAAGGGGACATATTGAAGAGTAACTGCCCTGGAAGGCCAAGGACCCGATGGTCTCCCATTTGCATCCACTGGCCGTGGCTCTTGGGGCCCCAGAACAGCCCTTAGGGGAAGCATTGGCGCTGGTGCCCCTTTGTTATTACGTAAGTAATAGCCTCCTTTTGAAAGCTTAGGCGAGGCTGGGCTTTGAGATGTACTGGGCAAATCACTTTCTCTCATTTTAAGGACCAACTTTTGTCCGGAATCTGTAATTGCATCCATCAATTTCCATAATTTTGAACTGTCATGGCTTTCTGGGGTTCTCAAGGAATTAATTTGTTCCCCCCATGCTCCAGACATTTGAAATGCGCTGGTTCCCCCTTCTGCTCCCTCCGTCTGTGTTTGCAAGGCTGACATGTCCTGGTTGTATTTTTCCTCGGGAGGGGAGGGTAACGTGCTTTGATCTAGAGCTGCTGCTTGTTTTGGCTGTGAAGGCAATTCTGGAAGGCTAGGCACATCCAGCGATGCTTGAGAGGGTGGGGCTGCCTGCGAAGCACCATTTGTGGCTTGCGGGGCTCTATTCATTTCTGGCTGAGATTGGCTGGGCATAGGGATCTGTCCTGCCATTGCATTTTGGTCTGGCAATGCTTGCCTTGAAGGTGGCTGTATTGCTTGATTCCTGCTGCTATAATTGTATGGCGGGGGAGGGATTCCATCCTCCTCTGAAGGACCAACATAAATTTTCCTGTCAGCTGCAGAAACTGTTAAGGGTTTTCTGGCTTCCTGCCTTACAGCGAAAATCTCGCAGCTGTCACTTCCTCTTTTCATCCAATCTGGATTTTTTAAACAACTAGCAGTCCACTTCGAAATGTAATAGTACTGCTCCTTAAACAAATCCATATTTTTCATTATTGAGTCCATAACTGCCTGACATTTCTCAATCCTAAAGGAGCCATTTCGTGGCCAGGATTTGACCTGCTGGGGCCACATCTGTTGACAATATTTCTTTAAAACTTCCTTACTTGGTCTGACCTCTCCTGGTTCTTCTGGAAAAACTATTTTAAAATTTTCTAACATGCAGTCTAGGGGTGTACAGGCTTGAATTGGTTTTGAGCATTTCCCCCCCATAGTTCTGCAAAAAACCTTCCCTCTTCGCCAGACAAACACTTTCAGCTAGGCAGTTTCAAAAATAGATCAAGGAAAAACCACAGCACACTTCCTTTTTCAACTCAGATCTTACACATCCACCCGGCGTCCCGGGACTTTCACACAGACAAACACAGCCCTTTCTCCCCCCTTGCCTGCAGCAAACAACTTGGCAGAAAAGCACACACTTTCATACAGCGTTTTACCCTTTTTTTTCCTTTCCCCCCCCCACAGCTGTTTTTCCCCAACTTTTCCTGCAGAACCTCTTCCTTTCCTTGGTTGACCCAGCTTCTCCTCCCTCACCCTTTTGGTGATCCTTTCCCTTTAACGGGAGGTTACTGGTGGGTCACCCTGAGTGTTGATCAGCACTCATTTTTATCTCAACTCACCGTGAGTTCCTGTCGTGGCGCGCCTTTCCCGTTGGCTTCCCTCCAAATTTTCCTTTTTCGGTCCTTGCCTCCGTCTTGTCGGGAGTCCGTGCCGAAGGCGATTGCCTTCCTTCTTCGGAAATGATGTCCGATTGGCGCCTGGAACGAAGCCAAAAATCTCCGGGACGTTCTCCCCCCAAGAACCGGAGGCCGGCTCTTTTTGGGTAAAAAAACCCCACTGGCCTGTGTGATCCGATCACGGCACCAAATGTTGCAAGGGATAAGGATCAGCCAGACGCAGCAATGGAGAATAAGAAGGTGAAGTTTATTGCCAGGCAATAAGGACCCAGTTGGAATCTCTTCCAAAGAACTGGGACCCCGATTGACAGAAATACAGGGGTCTTTATACCTGAGCAAATCACAGCAAATCATAGATCATAAGACAATCATGAAGGACTCATAACTTGGTCAGCAAAATATCAGCCAATCAGCAAGCAGTTGTCACGCTCCTAGCTACTGGTATAGCACTGGTCCTGCACAGGGTTCAAGTTCCGCTTTCCAATGCTCCCAGTGACGCTCAGTCTAACCTTTCCCCTAGTTATGACAGGACAGGGAGCTTGGACATTTTGTGGTTTTGCTCTTCCTGTTCTGTGGATTAATTTAGCCTGTTCCTGATGGGGAATTTGTACCAGAATCTCTGATTCATGTCTTGTCCGGGGTACACAGATGTTTCTAGGGGAAAGGTCGGTTCCTAACTTTGCTGTTTCAAGCAGTTTGCATTTTAGCTAAGGCACAGCTTCCCTTTTTGATTCAAGTGGATTTATAAAATACTGTAATCCTTGATTCGTGTAAGCATATATATTGAATATATTGATTATTGATAACTGGTTATATGAATAGTATAGGGGTAGCCCTTCCTTCCTTGCCTCAAAACCATTCGGAGAGCAGCTCTGTAAAATATCTTCCTTTTATTCTATAACTATAACTATGGTACAAAACTATATACAGAGCTACGTATTCTAAGCATAAAAGCAATGCTACACTGAGAGTCTGCAGCTGCTCTTAGCAGCAATCTAATCTCTAGGATCTCTAACACTCTCACACTCTCCGATACACTGACTGACTGACTCTCTCTCTCTCACACACACAGATATGTTGCTGGGCAGAATAAGTTAATAGGCAGGACACGCCTCCTCTTCTCTGTGGAGAGTCAGCAAGGGACCTTACGTTTCTGGAAGTCCCGTAGGGTGAATGGGGCCGGCCTGAGTTTGGGACCCCCAGTAGGACACAGTTTCCTTAAGGTCCTTGCCGAGATTATGGATAGAGTTGAACCCGTGTCAAGCTCCATGCGGCATGGGGCCCCCCTCTATCTGTACCTCTACATAAATTTTCTCTACATTGGGGTGGGGCAACTGGTATACCTGGCAGTCCGTGAGCTCCGTCGAGTTGCCTTGGAGCGTTGGGCCCCGGGACCTGGGGCTCTTGGATTGGTCATCTGATGCCTGGTGTCGGGTGGGCCGAGCCCGACACACCCAGGCGATGTGTCCCGATTTTCTGCACTGCCTGCACTCTGCGTTGCGGAAACAGCAGGTCCTCCTCTCGTGACTCTCCCCGCAGCTTGCGCAGTTTCCTCCTTCTCGTTGAGGCAGCTGTGGTCTGTGCGCTGCTTGAGTGTGCTGCTGTACTCGGTGCACCTCCTCCCTGTCGGATCCTGAGTCGTCGGTGAGGTCTTCGTGGTGGACCCTCGGTTGGGATGGCAGGCTCGGCCGTGCCTCTTGCGTCGACCTCTCGGCAGCTTCCATTGCCAGGGCCTCCTCTAGAGCGACCTGGAACGTTAGGTCCTTCTTAGCGTAGAGGCGTCGTTGCAGCTTCTCATCCTTCAGGCCACCGACGAGGCGGTCACGAAGCATGTTCTCCAGCTCTGAGAAGTTGCAGAACCGGGCGGCTTGGCGGAGAGAGGTCACAAACCCAGTTATGGTTTCCCCAGGGGCTTGTCGCTTTGTGCAGAAGGCATTTCGACGAGCCACCACTGAAGGCTGCGGCGAAAAGTGCCCCTTCAGCTGTTCCATTATTGTTTTGTATGGAACAGTAGCGACGTCTTCAGGCGCAAGGAGAGCCCGGGCGATTTCAAACGTCTCCTCTCCGCAGACGCTGAAGAATATTGCCCTCTTCTTGGCGTCTTCTTCGTCGGTGACCCCTTTGGCTTCTAGGAGGAAGGTGAAATGGGAGGCGTATGCTTCCCAGTCTCCAGATGCTGGGTTGAACGGCGAGAAGCTGCTGTCGGTTGCCATTCTGAGTTCCTTGTGTCCCGGAGCTGAAGCCTGGATACACGGTGCGAGGCAGCGGTGCGGCAGGTGGCGGTGCTGCGGTGCTGTGTGTGGCAGTCAGCTCAGCGGGATCCCACCTTCGTCGCCAGTGAAATATACTCAGAGTCGCAAAGTGATTTCATGCTGTTTATTCAGCTCATAGTGGTGAGGAGGAATGAATGAAAGTCCCCTCACAGTATCTGCTTTATATACATTATTTACACAATGGGCCGCACATGATTGGCTAATTCCGGAATTCTACTGTAAGCCAATCAGGTTGTGGATTCACTTCTATCTGGAGCAGGATTGGGTGGTTCCTGCCAACCAATCAGACTGCTGCATTGTTCTAGGACCAATCAGACTGCTGCATTTTGGATCCTATTGTTCTAGGACCAATCAGACTGCTGCAGTTTGGATCCTATTCAACTCAGTACATAACACTAAGGAAAAGCAAAGCAGCTGCGCATTGGCGCATTCCCCCAACATGCATCACTTTAATCTCCTTGACAATGAACTGTATTTTCGGCCCATTCAGCCCGTTTGGAGAAGACCCTTTGGAGCTCCTTGCAATCTCTCTTTCTTTGCTCCGGTTGGGGGCTGGACTCCTCCCTTTATTCCGCAGGGACCCGAAGGGCTCAGCCCGACGAGCTGGGGGACTGAGCAGCCTCGCACCTAGATTTTTCTGTAACACCCCCCCCCCAAAGAAAGGCTCAACCTCCACGCCCATGGGTGCCTGTGGCCAGCCCAGACCCTGGAGCATCGGCATCTCTGCCCCAGCTTGAAAGTTAGGGGCTGCAGTGCTGGCGAACCTGATCTCCCCCTCCCCGTCCAGACAGAGGAATGGCCTTGTGGGGTTGGACAAGAGAGTCCCATCTGGGTGGTGTGGAGGGGGCAGTGCGGGGGCTTCTAACTGTAAAGTAGGGAGGGCCCTCCTGAGTCATCTAGTTGAACCCCCAGCATAGCAGGAATCTCAGCTAAGCATCACAGGCAGGGGGCCATCCACGCTCCCCCCACCCCACCCAAGGAAGGCCCTCTCCCCACTGGCTGTGCTGTACTGCCCTCTCAATGGCCCCTCCTGGCACACTTTCCTGTGGCCAAAGACTCTTCCCCAGGGAGGGCATCTGAACAGGAGACCACCCCCCTGTAGGGTGCTGTGTTGATGTCCGCCAGGCGAAGGAAAAGCAAAGCAGCTGCGCATTGGCACCGAGGGCTCCCAGACTTCAGCCAGTGCCCTCCAGGTGTTCTGAGTGCAGGCATCGTGCTGGCTGGCACTGAGGGGAACTGCAGGCCAACCTGCCTCGGGGGCACCTGCGTGGAGATGGCGGAGCCAGGGAGAAGAGCAGCAGGTTCAGCCAGAGGCTCCTAAAGGCTCTGCCCAGTTTCTTGGCGTGGAAGATGTGACCAGCCAGCGGGGGCTGGGGCTGCAGCAGGGGGCTGGCCCCTGTTACCCAAGGTAAAGGACCCCTGGATGGTCAAGTCCAGCCAAAGGCGACTATGGGGGCTTACTTCTGAGTAAGCGTGCATCAGATGGAACGGCGTAGGGGTTACTCCTAAGTAAGCGTGCAACAGGCAGGGCTGCAGAGTGGTGCTTCCAAAAGCAGCCAGTTTGCACATCTCATGGGATTTAATGTCTTGCCATTATAAATGCACGGGGATAAGTGCATTTATAGAGACACATTTCCACAAAACACCCAAACTCCGGCATGTGGCCGCAGGTGATACAATAGGAGCCTTTCTGCAAATGGCCTTTGCAACACAACTCACTGGGTGGTAACAAAGTAGACACATTGGCCTCTTTGCAACGTAGCCCCGTTTCCTCAATGAATCCACCCATTTCAGTAAAACCTGAGCTGAAATAGTAAGGAGAGCAAAACAGCAGCCTGTCTGACCCCCGTCAGCCCCCAGACTCCCCCAGTCACGTGGCAGGAGATTCTTCCTGAGCCCCCCCCCCTCCGTGAGATGGGTATGATATCATGGATGATCCAGTGATGATTCATATGATCCATTGATGATCCACATGATCCAAGCAGACTCGTCCAAAGAGCAGATCTCTATGCCTGAATGAAAGGGGTCTGCGGTGATGGATTCTGGAGTCAAGGAATCCTCCCTTTCCAGTGATCTCTCAGGCTGGCCAGGAAAAGGCAGCGAGCAGGAATCCTCAGGCATCCCGACGGACAGACAGACCTGTCATGTTGCCAAAACACGAACTCGGAGTCTGATCTGATTTCCATGCAGAACTCATTTTGTGACTTCGCTGTTGGATTGTCGGGATCAGCCCCTCCCCCCTCTCCTGATCCCCCAGAAGGAAGACCGGGGGGGGGATTTCTACTCCTCCTTCTGGCCCCCCCCGCTCAATTCTTTCCCTCCCCTCCCGGCACATCCTTCTCTCATCCCGCCCACACAATCCCAAATCCCTCCCCCAATACATTGCTCCTCCTCCTCCTCCAATCCGGTTTCTGCTCCAGAAATGTGGGGCGGGCAGCCCCCCCCAACCTTTCTGCTTCTCCCGGAAGTGGAGCTTCCACTCCGGATTGCTGCTCTGCCCCGTAGCTCGGGGGGGGGGCGCTTTCTGAAAGAGGAGGGAGGAGGCAGGGACCCCCCCCCGTGGATGTTGCAGGAAAGGAGAATCGGGAGCGAGGAGAAAGAGGTAAAGGGGTCGCGGGGGGGTGGCGGAGAGGGGGGAAAGGACCCAGAGACCCCCGCCAGCTCCCCCAAGTGCCCCCAGGGGGCTTTCCTCGCAGGGCGGACCCCTCACCCGTCTCCCCTGGCTCTGCGCGGAGAAAAGCGGCCCATGAAAGGGTTAAGCGGCGCGAGAGACGCCTGGATAGAGACCCCCCTGTCCCTCCCCTGCTTCTCTTGGGGGGGGCGCCTCCGGCTGGAGAGATGGGGGCTCAGGGTGTGGGGCGAGCAGAGCCAAGGGAGCCTCTGGATGCAGGGGAGACTGCGGGAGAGAGGGAGGGGTCAAGGGGGGGAGGGAGAGGAGCATCCCTGGGGCAGGGAAGGGCAGCATTGGCGGCGGGGGGGAGAGATATCGCGTCTCCATTGTGGCAGCTGGGGGGGATCTCTGGTGGAACAGCCTTGGCCTCTCTCTCCCGCCCAGTAATCGACCCCCCCCTTCAAGGCGACCACAGAGGGATCCCTGGAGAGTGGGGGTCCTGTCCCCCCACCCTTCCTTCCCGCAATCTCCATCCTCTTCCTGCCCCATAAGCCCCTGCCCTGTCCAGACACAGCGATTCTGCCCAGTCCATTCCTTGGTCCCCTGGAGAGGAGAGGAAGTCCAGAGGAAGAGATGTCAGTATTTGTGAAAAGAAAAGAGAAGGTTCTGGCCTCCCTTGGTCGCCTCAGCCTGGTCCTTGGGCCCTTGTCAGCATAAAAGAGTCCACGAGAAGAGCATCCTTGCAGAGTGCTTTCTGCTTTTACAGTGGTACCTCGGGTTACAGATGCTTCAGGTTACAGACGCTTCAGGTTACAGACTCCACTAACCCAGAAATAGTACCTCAGGTTAAGAACTTTGCTTCAGGATGAAAACAGAAATATTGTGGTGGTGGTGCAGCGGCAGCAGGAGGCCCCATTAGCTAAAGTGGTGCTTCAGGTTAAGAACAGTTTCAGGTTATGAATGGAACTCTGGAATGAATTAAGTACTTAACCCGAGGTACCACTGTATTCTCAAAAGTCTTTCTGCAAAAGCGACTGACCAACTGTACACACATCAACACTGCCAGCTTTCACCAACCAACCAACCCAACACCAAACTAACATTTCTCACTCTATATATAAAACCCGCAGCTTTTTAAGCATTAAAGAAACAGCGGTTAATTTTTAGCCGTGACAAGAGAGGAGGGGGGAGGCCTTCTCAGAAGCGGCTCTTGGTTTCCGCAATCCCACCCAGGAAGCAGCCAGAAACCTTTTCCTCTCTCTCAGGCTTCCATCTTTAATTGTCCTTTCTTGGTCATCAGAAACAGGGGTGCAGAGTCCATGGAATGGCTCTCAGGATTGATACAGAAGTTGCACCTCAAAAGCATTTCTGTTCCTCTTATTCTTTGTAGGCAATGTCAGAGTGACTGACAAGCTGGGATACAACCCATCAGCATCCGATGACAGCGACTGCTTGAATCTTTTGTCACGTGACAAAGACACATGAGGGCAGAAGCAGCCAAGCAGGCTGGGAAGTGCAGGGACTGCACAGTCATTTGGGCCTCCTCAATTTATTCAGGCTTAACTGCTAACTGTGGAGTCATTCTGACATGTGACGTAGTAGCCAGTTGCACTTTGTGCTCTCTGTAAGATTTCAGCAAGAGTCTGTCTGTCTCAGCCGTGAGCAGAGTCTGTATGCAATCTCAGTCAAACTGTTTGGAACCATGTTGTTTATGAAGAAGCTTCTTTTAATTCAGTAAAGCTTTTATTCTTTAAAACTCTGCATTATTAATTTACGCTGCGTGTCATCTTCCCAGTCAAAGGACCCATTTTCAGGATAGACAGTGCCTGGGGCTGGAGGCTCTACACACCGGGTGTGACTGTGGAAGCCAAAGACTGCCAGTATTAGCACAGGTGAGGTGTGTGACCTCCCCAAATTTACAGATTGTATATGAATGAGAAGTCGTGGGTGGGATTATATTTTACAGCAACCCTGTGATTTTCTCCACCTATAACATTTTGTGAGCTGATATAGGAGAACGAATTCCAAAATAACTTTTAAAAACCCCACAAGATCATCATCATCATCATCACATTTATACCCCCAGGCCTTAGTTTGCCTCCCCATGATCTAGAGAAAACACCAGCTTTGAATCATGCAGAGTAAAACTACCAGAACTTTCTTGAACCGATAGGTTAGGAATTATCGCTGTACTTAGATCCGTACTTTTCTATGCCTGTACAATTTAGCAGAGTAACATTCCCCTTTTTAAACTTACAGCGGATGCGTTTGCTTAGGCTCGCTAAAGCCTCTAAAATAAGTTTCCTTGGTAATTTCCACTTTAGTCCCTCATAAAAAGACAGACACGACACAATCTTCTATAAAAGTATAAAAAGAGTTGACTCACACATTCTGTTCACAAATGGATCCCAGAAGGCAGTGACCCCCAGGCTGCACACCTGGTCCTTCAGGGGCACAGTTACCCCATCAGGACCAGGAAGGCTCCCACCCTCCCCCAGGGACAGTATTTCTGACTTGTCAGGATTCAACCTCAATGTGTTGGCCGCCATCCATCCTCCAACCACCTCCAAACAGACACACAGGGCATTCACCATCCTCACTAGTTCCAATTTAAAAGAAAGGAAGAGAAATGAGATTGAAAATGACAGACGATGCGGAATTGGATAAATTAACTGGGAAAAATCAGATATAGCAAAGACCAAAAGTTCATCGAAGACTGGGGAAAGTTTGTAGATTATCTGAAAAACATATGTGGTGCGAACACAACGCTAGTGGGATTTCAAGAGGCACTGTAAAAACTGAGAAGTATTGTTAAAGGGAAATAGTGGGAGAAGGGAAGTGTAATGGCAATACGAAAGGAGGAATGTGTAACTACAGTTATAAATATGGATGATTGTCAGAGACGCTGAAGGAAGTTCAAAAAAATAATAAGAAGTAATTTGTTGTTGTCAGGGGTTCAGGAGCAGAGACGCAGGAAAGGGAGGAAACAGAGAGCGAGGGGGAGGAATCCGAAGGAAGGATGAGTGATGATGACGACCCGAGATCTCCGAGTCTTTCCAGTGAATCGGAAGATTCACAGAAGGGAGTGCCAGTGGTCAGAGCAAGGGGGGGACCCAGGGGGACACCCCAGGTAGAAGGGACCAGAGGGGACTCAGAGAGCAGCAGCTGGAAATCGGGACCAACGTCCCCAGCTGAGCGCAGAGGGGAGAAAGGGGACCAGCTATCGGGTTCCGGAGGCTTTCAGCAGGAGGGAGGGCATGAGTCAGGAGTGCTCACGCCCTCATCAGGGAGCGAGGAAACGGTCAAGAGGAAGGTAGAAAGTTGGGCGCGCGCGCCAAGTTCAAATGCAGCGGAAGCTGGCGCAGTAAGCAGCCCGGAGAGGGAGCCAGGTCCTAAAGCCTGCCGCAAGGAGACAGAAGGGTCCGGGGGGTCCGCTTCAGAGGAATCCCAGAAGGAAGAGGCCATGGGGGGCAGAGGGACCCAGAGAAGGAAGGAAAGGCGCAAGAGGTGGAGCAAGGCGAGGTTATTAAGTTGGTGTACAGGAGGCGGGGATTCAGACGGAGCATCGCCGGTCTAGCTTCTAAGACGTAGAGCTGCACTCTGCAGCTTGGAAATGAAAACTGTATATCAATAAAGACTTTTATTAAGTGAACGCTGGCTAGCGTGATCCTCTGTGACCTAGGATCTGGAAGCAGCTCTGACAGTATGCTCCGTCTCCTCTTTGGCACCAGAAGCCTCGCAGCCTGAGCGGTCGCAGCGAGAAGGGAAGATTGGTGTCTCTTCGTGAGCTCACAACAGTCAGGAGAGATGACTACTGAACAGCAGATTACAGCCCTGCAAAACACAGTGACACAACTAAACGCAGAGATACTCGCATCCAGGAAAAGAGAGGAGGAAACAGCTGCCGCCTACAAGGATCTCCAGACCAGGTTGGAAATGCTTAATAAGCAGGGGCAACCGGGACCCAAGTCAGAGGGAATTGGGCTGGGGAGAAGAGGAGGCGCCCTAGTATCGCATTTCGATGGAGATATACAGCAGTACCCCAATTTCCGAGCAGACGTGCAGTGTGCCCTGCAACTGTTGAACAGAGATTTTAGAGATGAGCAGGAGAAGGTGGGGTTTATCCTATCCCATTTGCATGGAGACGCTAAAGCGTGGATGCGCAATCTGTGGAGGGATAAGGATCCAGCTCTCCAGAGTGCGGATGCCTTCCTCAAAGCAATGGATGCGTGCTTCTTATCCAGTATAGACGTGGATATAGCAAGGAGAGAGATACATGGACTGAAGCAAGGGAGAGCCAGTGTAAGGCAGTATCATGCTCGCTTCTTTGCACTAGTCAGCGCCCTGGAATGGGACAGAGATTCAGCTCCAGTCAGAGACCTTTTCTGGGAAGGTTTGAGCGGTGCGGTTAAGGACGAAATTGCGAGGGGGGAGAGACCCCGGAGCACTCAGGAGATCGTTCAGAGGGCGCTGGCGATTGGAGTGCGGCTAGAAGAACGTCCATGGAGCAGGGACGAAGGGCGCGGAAGGCGCGAAATGGCAAGAGGGTTTTCCTTCCTTCCCAAGGAAACCGCGCGTGCGCAATCCACGCCTCCGCCAGGAGGGGGAGCGGAACCTATGGAGGTTGGAGGTGCTAGGGCTCAGTCAGCAAACAGAGCCCCAGCGCCAGGAGCAGCCAAAGCGAAGCCTCCTAGAGGGACCAGGAAGTGTTACATCTGCGATAGTCCTCAGCACATGGCGAAAGAGTGTCCCCAGAGGCTCTGCAAGCACACTGCAGCCTCCGCAATGGTGACTGAAGCAACTCAGCAAAGAGAACCACAGCAGGGAAACGACGGAGTCTGGCTGGAGACAGAGGCACTGGGGCCCAGCCAGACGAGTCAGTGAAGCAGTGCCCAGAGATTTTGCAGCCCACGGACCCCCTCCCGCCCAAACCAGTGGTGCAGCTCACCGCATCGCTCCAGCTGCCCAATGGACTTACAATGGACGTGCCAATTACTGTGGACTCAGGCAGCAATGCGGACTTTATAGGGCAAGACTTTGTCGATCGGCACGCTATACAGTAGCTGCCTGCCACGCTGCCCCTGCAAGTCGTCACGGTGGATGGCAGGGAGTTGCTAGGGGGGCAGGTGGTGAAGCAAACGCCACCAATGGTGATGCGACTTGGAAATCACCGGGAAGTCATCAGTTTTAATGTCACCCAACTGTCGGACACACCCATTGTCTTGGGCATGAGTTGGCTGGACAGGCACAGTCCGACACTGGCTTGGTACCAGCGGCAGCTGATCTTCGGCTCTTCTTATTGTGCAGAACACTGCATCCTGCCCAGGCAAGAGGGGGAGGAGGAGGAGTCACAGCTGCAGTTGGGAACGCTGCAAGCGGTCCCCCACAAGTACGCAGAATTTTTGGAGGTCTTCTGCAAGAAGGAGGCGGACAAGCTACCCCCACACAGGCCATATGACTGCAAGATTGACCTGCTGCCAGGGGCGGCGCTGCCGAAAGGGAAGCTGTATTCCATGTCTGAGGATGAACTACAGGAACTCAAAGCGTTCATAGACCATAATTTGAAGTGCGGTTTTATCCGGGAGTCCAAAGCAGTGGGGGGCAGTCCTGTATTCTTTGTGAAGAAGAAAGACACGCCCCAAAAGAGACTTGTAGTTGACTTTCGCACCTTGAACAAGATGACCAAGCCCTCGGATTTCCCCATGCCCAGGATCGACGACCTCCTCGCGACGGTGCGCAAAGGATGCATGTTCACCAAGTTGGACTTGCTAGGTGCGTACAACCTCATCCGCATGCGGGAGGGCGATGAGTGGAAGACAGCCATGTTCACGCCCCTGGGCACCTACGAGTACAGAGTTATGCCGTTTGGATTGCAAAATGGCTCTCACTGTTTTCAAGCTTTCATGCATCACGAGTTAGTGGGGCTCCTCTACAAGAAGTGCGTTTGCTTCCTGGATGACATCCTGATATTTTCTGAATCGCAGCAGGACCACAACCAAGACGTCAGGGAAGTACTGCGCAGACTGCAGGAGCATAGGCTGTACGCCAAACTGGAAAAGTGCCAGTTCGACATGACGGAGGTGGATTTCCTGGGCTACAAGTTGTCGGACAAGGGGCTCGCCATGGACAGCGCCAAGGTTCGCGCTGTGTTGGACTGGAAAAGCCCACGCAACCGGAAGGAGGTCCAGCGGTTCATAGGATTTGCGAACTTCTATCGCAAGTTTATCAAGGGGTTTGCGATGCAGACGGCGGCCATTACAGACACGCTCAGCTCCAAGAAAAAGAAGTTCGTCTGGACGGAGCAAGCGGAGCGGTCTTTTCAGAACCTCAAGCGTCTCTTCGCATCGGAAGAGCAACTGCTGCATATCGACCCCAGCAGACCGATGAGGGTGGAAACGGACGCCTCAGACAGAGCCGTGGGGGCGGTCCTGTTGCAGCGAGACCCGCAGGGGGCCTGGAGGCCAGGGGCGTTCTACTCCAGGAAGCTCAGCAAGTCGGAGCAGAACTACACCATCTGGGACAGGGAGTTGCTTGCCATTCATGCAGCATTCAAGGCGTGGAGGCACTTCCTGATCGGCGCCAAGCACACGGTGCAGGTCTGTACGGACCACAAGAATCTGGAGTACTGGCGCACAGCGCGGTTTCTGGACCAGAGGCACATACGTTGGGCGGAGTTCTTTGCGGACTTCGACTTCCGCATTGAGTACATCCCAGGCGACACCAATGTCATGGCGGATGCACTATCCCGCAAACCGCAATACCTCGAGGAGGCGACGCCAGCGGCGGCCAAGCACATCTTCGCACCAACAGCGTGGGCGTGCGCGTCGGCAGCAGTGGACCTGGATGCGGTAAGGCGAGCGTTGCAGGACGACTCCTTCGCGCAAGCAAAGATGGCAGAGGTGCACAGGGGCACGGCGAAGAGCGACGAGTTCCAGGTGCGCGACGGATTGCTCATCCGTAAAGGGGCCATCTACGTGCCGGGAGACGATCTCCGCGCTAAGGTTCTGCAGCAGCTGCACGACGCGCCCACAGCCGGACACTTTGGCACAGAGAAGACGGTGGAGCTAGTCGCTCGTGACTTCTGGTGGCCAAGAATGCGAGGGGAAGTCGCAGACTACGTTGCGAGGTGCGACACCTGCCAGAGGGCTAAACCAGTGCACAAACCGCCGGCGGGACTGCTGGAACCCCTGCAAACACCGTTCGAACCGTGGGATAGGGTGGCCCTAGACTTTGTCACGGACCTACCCAGCTCGAGGGGCAAGACGGCAGTGCTGGTGGTGGTGGACTTGTTCACCAAGATGGCACATTTCATTCCGTGTGTGAAGGTAGCCACGGCGGAGCAAACAGCCAAGCTGTTCATAGATCACGTGTTCAAGGTGCACGGTCTGCCGCAGTCTATCCTATCCGACCGGGGGCGCCAGTTCATCTCGAACTTCTGGCAGAAGCTGATGGGCTTCCTGAACGTCAAGATCAACCTAGCGTCGGCGAGACACCCGCAGACCAACGGGCAAGCGGAGAGGGTCAATGCCATCATGCAACAGTACCTGAGATGTTATGCAAATCAACAGCCTGCAACGTGGGTAGATTACCTGCCACTAGCCGAGTTCGCCTACAACAACACGAAGCACGTGTCCACAGGGGTGACGCCGTTCTTCGCCAACAATGGGCGGCACCCCAGAACCTTCCCGGGACTGGAAAGAATGGGGGAAGGGGAGCCGCAGGCAGCGGATGCCTTCGCGACAGAATTGCAGGAGGTCCACGACCAGCTCCGACGGCAGCTGGAACTAGCTAAGCACGCATACAAGGTGCAAGCTGATAGACACAGGAGGGTTGGTGAAAGCATACAGGTCGGAGACTGGGTCTGGTTGGCGGCCCAAGCAGTGCCGGCCAGATCGTTGGCGAAGAAGAAGCTAGGGCATAAGCAGCTGGGGCCCTACCAAGTCGAGGCACAGGTCAATCCGGTGGCTTTCCGGCTGAAACTTCCGGAGGGGTCCAGGATGCATCCGGTGTTCCATAGATCAGTGCTCACTCCCTACAAGGCACCTCAGAGATTTCAGGAGCCAGGGACGGCTCCGAGCCCCCTTAGGGAAAGGATCGCGCAAGGGGAATTGCCGGAGGAGGAGCCCATCAACGAGGTCACAGAGATTTTAGACTCTAGATGGGGGGGAAGAGGGAGTTGAATACCTGCTCGCCAGAGAGGGCACCCCAGCCAGTGCCAACAGATGGGTGCAGGGCTACGCTTTGGACGAACCTCTGCTCAAGGACGAGTTTCATGCCCTCTTCCCACACAGGCCCATGCCAGCCGACTTTTTCGACGACTGGCTTTTCACACCCACGCTTTCAGCCAGCACGTTCCAGGGGTTCGACTCGGATGAGGAACCCACACGGGGCACCCATTCCCAGGGAGGGTCACCCGAGGGATCTGCTTCAGAACCCTCGTATTGGTGGGATGATCGACCAGAGGAGCAGTGGCGCAGGAAGTGGCTGGAGGGTCCCGGGCGAGAGACAGACCAGGGGAGAGACTGACTTGGATGTGTTTGGGGAGGACGTCGGGTTCGAGCACGGCGGCACCAAGATGGAAGCAGAGATGAGCGACGTCGACGAGCGCGAGGAGGAAGAACCGGACTTATCCAGTTGGACGCACGCCACGGGGAGCGAACTGTATCCGGCATTCACCCCCGTGACGATGGAGCACCCAGCACCCACACCTGAAAGAGGGGAGGGGGGAAGGGGGGCTTCGAGGGGGGGATGGATGTCAGGGGTTCAGGAGCAGAGATGCAGGAAAGGGAGGAAACAGAGAGCGAGGGGGAGGAATCCAAAGGAAGGATGAGTGATGATGATGACCCGAGATCTCCGAGTCTTTCCAGTGAATTGGAAGATTCACAGAAGGGAGCGCCAGTGGTCAGAGCAAGGGGGGGACCCAGGGGGACACCCCAGGTAGAAGGGACCAGAGGGGACTCAGAGAGCAGCAGCTGGAAATCGGGACCATCGTCCCCAGCTGAGCGCAGAGGGGAGAAAGGGGACCAGGTATCGGGTTCCGGAGGCTCTCAGCAGGAGGGAGGGCATGAGTCAGGAGTGGTCACGCCCTCATCAGGGAGCGAGGAAACGGTCAAGAGGAAGGTAGAAAGTTGGGTGCGCGCGCCAAGTTCAAATGCAGCGGAAGGTGGCGCAGTAAGCAGCCCGGAGAGGGAACCAGGTCCTAAAGCCCGCCGCAAGGAGACAGAAGGGTCCGGGGGGTCTGCTTCAGAGGAATCCCGGAAGGAAGAGGCCATGGGAGGCAGAGGGACCCAGAGAAGGAAGGAAAGGCGCAAGAGGTGGAGCAAGGCGAGGGTATTAAGTTGGTGTACAGGAGGCGGGGATTCAGACGGAGCATCGCCGGTCTAGTTTCTAAGACGTAGAGCTGCACTCTGCAGCTTGGAAATGAAAACTGTATATCAATAAAGACTTTTATTAAGTGAACGCTGGCTAGTGTGATCCTCTGTGAGCTAGGATCCGGAAGCAGCTCTGACAGTTGTATTTTGGAAAATTGTATAATTGTTTGGAAAATGAATAAAAAAATTTGGGGGAAAAAAGAAAGGAAGAGCTGGGCATCATCCACATTCTGGTGAACACCCAGCCCAAACCCCCTGATGATCACTCCCAGTGGCTGCATATAGATAGTAAAAATCATGGGGGAGAGAATGGAGTCCTGAGGCACCCCACAAGTAAGCATCCAGGGGTCTGAACACTCATCCCCCAACACCACTCTCTGGACATGGCCCAGGAGGAAGGAGGGGAACCACTGCATAACCATTTCCCCAGCTCCCCTAGAGGGTCCAGAAGGACACCATGGCCAAAGGTCTCCAAAGCCGCTGAGAGATCCAGCAGAACCAGGAAACAGCTTCCCCCCTCAGCCTCTGGCCCGTTGGAGATCATCAACCAGCACAACCAGGGCAATTTCAGTCCCACGATGAGGCCTGAATCCCAATTGGAAAGATCATGGTAACAGGAGCTTTCCTGGTCCTGCACCCCCAAAAGCTCCAGCCACAAGACTTTTCATTAGCATGGGCAGAATCTGCCTTCTGGACTGTGGGATTCACGGTTGTTCTCCTCCTCTCCATCCACCAGGGCTTGACTTCAGGTGCAGCAGAATTCCCCAGTCCCCCAAGGATTTGAGACCCATCAGCTATCCTCACCTGGTTTTGCCAGCCGCTTGAAGCCATTCCTGGGATTGTGGCCCCTGATTCATCCTGACAGCTTCTGGAAGGCACAGGTGAGAGCTGAGTGCAGGGTGGGGACCACCAAAGGTACTACCGCTCCCATGACACCTCATGACATCATATAATAGCTATATTTGAGACAGAACTGGAATGAATTCATGTCTCTAGAAATAACACAACTTCAGGCCATCAATAATTCAACACGACATATTCAAGGTTGAAGTTTTCACTAGTACAGTTATCCATTTGCCTTTAATATGCAGCTTTTCCAGTGTCACTTTAGGATGGGCTCAAGATCAGGCAGCCCATCATTATTATAAGGAGCAGTGGGGGTCTGGGATTCTGATGTGCCAGCTGCTTTTCTTCTGCTTCTCCTGCTCTCGCCATGCAATGTGAGGCATGTAGATGGAGGTCCATCTCCAAGAACAGGAGTTTCCCTGAGCACTCATTCAGCTGACCCCAAGCACCAAGCCTTGTCACTAGTTCTCTGACTGACCCAGACCACAGTCCCTGGAGAAGATGTAGACCTGGGCCTCCCAAAATGGTCCACATGGACCTCTTGTGGCCAATGAGACTGTGCAGGTGATTCATAAAGATCTAGAGGTGGATGCAGGATTATGATGCAGAGGATGGGAAATGTCCAAAGGAACGATGGACCAGAGAAAGAGAGGGCCTGTTCCCGGACAGAGAGCAGCTGCCTTTCCTGTGAGGAAACAATTGATTTGAAAAGGCTGTATTCCAAGATCATGCTGCTTTATTAACAATGATGAGGATTATGAAAGGTGGTGATGCATTACTCTCATTTGATGACATTGCTTTTTCATTTCCAAAAAATTGGGAACATGGGTAGGACATGGGAGAATGTAGGAGATGTTGAAATAAGAGAAGGGGCTAATGGCACTTGATGTGCTCTCTTTCCCTTTGTTCTCTTCCTTGAAACCCAAGCAGGATTTCCTTTCCTCCCACTCTGAAGAAGGTGATGGAGAAGACATTCAGAATTCCAAGGAATGGGGCACCTTTCGTTTCATTAGGAATAGGAATTAAAATGTGTGAAATGTGGGATATGCTTCATTGAATGAGGACACATAGCTCACATCAATGACTCCGAGAGGAGAAACCATTAAAAAGTATGGAGTGTGGGAAAAGTTTCGCTGATAGTGGAAAACTTAGAACACATTAGCGGATTTACATGGACAAGAAAGGATTACAGTGCAGGGAGTGTGGAAGAACTTCAGTCAGAGAGGATTCCTCAATATACATCAGCGGACTCACACAGGGGAAAAACCATTTAAATGCATGGAGTGCGGGAAAAGCTTCCGTCAGAGTGGACACTTAAGTTCACATCTATGGATTCACACGGGTGAAAAACTTTTTAAATGCATGGAGTGTGGAAAGAGCTTCAGTCAGATTGGAAACCGCAATATGCATCAATGGACGCATACAGGGGAGAAACCTTTTAAATGTAGGGAGTGCGGAAAGAGCTTTAGTGATAGTGGAAACCTTAGAAAACATCAACGGACTCACACAGGGGAAAAACCATTTAAATGTATGGAGTGTGAAAAGAGCTTTAGTGGTAGTGGAAGCCTTAGAATACATCAACGGACTCACACTGGGGAGAAACCATATAAATGTATAGAGTGCGGAAAGAGCTTTAGTGATAGTGGAGACCTTAGAAAACATCAACGGATTCACACAGGGGAGAAACCATATAAATGTACAGAGTGCGGAAAGAGCTACAGTGATAGTGGAGGCCTTAGAAAACATCAACGGCTTCACACAGGGGAGAAACCATATAAATGTATAGAGTGCGGAAAGAGCTTTAGTGATAGTGGAGACCTTAGAAAACATCAACGGATTCACACAGGGGAGAAACCATATAAATGTACAGAGTGCGGAAAGAGCTTCAGTGATAGTGGAGGCCTTAGAAAACATCAACGGATTCACACAGGGGAGAAACCATATAAATGTATAGAGTGCGGAAAGAGCTTTAGTGAAAGTGGACACCTTAGAAAACATCAACGGACTCACACAGGGGAAAAACCATTTAAATGTATGGAGTGTGAAAAGAGCTTTAGTGGTTGTGGAAGCCTTAGAATACATCAACGGACTCACACTGGGGAGAAACCATATAAATGTATAGAGTGCGGAAAGAGCTTTAGTGATAGTGGAGACCTTAGAAAACATCAACGGATTCACACAGGGGAGAAACCATATAAATGTACAGAGTGCGGAAAGAGCTTCAGTGATAGTGGAGGCCTTAGAAAACATCAACGGATTCACACAGGGGAGAAACCATATAAATGTACAGAGTGCGGAAAGAGCTTCAGTCAGAGTGGAGACCTTAGAAATCATCAACGGACTCACACAGGGGAAAAACCATTTGAATGTATGGAGTGTGAAAAGAGCTTTAGTGGTTGTGGAAGCCTTAGAATACATCAACGGACTCACACTGGGGAGAAACCATATAAATGTATAGAGTGCGGAAAGAGCTTTAGTGATAGTGGAGACCTTAGAAAACATCAACGGATTCACACAGGGGAGAAACCATATAAATGTACAGAGTGCGGAAAGAGCTTCAGTGATAGTGGAGGCCTTAGAAAACATCAACGGATTCACACAGGGGAGAAACCATATAAATGTATAGAGTGCAGAAAGGGCTTCAGGCTGAGTGGAGACCTTAGAAAACATCAACGGATTCACACAGGGGAGAAACCATTTCAATGTATGGAGTGTGGAAAGAGCTTCAGTCAGAGTGGACAGTTACGTTCACACCTAAGGATTCACACGAGTGAAAAACCTTTTAAATGCATGGAGTGTGGGAAGAGCTTCAGGCAGAATGCAGAACTTAAATTACACCAGCGAAGTCACACTGGTGAAAAACCATATAAATGTATGGAGTGTGGAAAGAGCTTCAGGCTGAGTGGAGACCTTAGAAATCATCAACGGACTCACACAGGGGAGAAACCATTTCAATGTATGGAGTGTGGAAAGATCTTCAGTCAAAGTGGACACCTCAATAAACATCACCAGACTCACACAGGGGAGAAACCATTTCAGTGTATGGAGTGTGGAAAGAGCTTCAGTCGGAGTGGACACCTCAATAAACATCACCAGACTCACACAGGGGAGAAACCATATAAATGTATGGAGTGTGGAAAGAGCTTCAGTCGGAGTGAACACCTCAATAGACATCACCAGACTCACACAGGGGAGAAACCATATAAATGTATGGAGTGTGGAAAGAGCTTCACTCAGAGTGGAGACCTTAGAAATCATCAACGGATTCACACAGGGGAGAAACCATATAAATGTATAGAGTGCGGAAAGAGCTTCAGTCAGAGTGGAGACCTTAGAAATCATCAACGGATTCACACAGGGGAGAAACCATTTCAATGTATGCAGTGTGGAAAGAGCTTCAGTCAGAGTGGGCACCGCAATAGGCATCAACGGACACACACAGGGGAGAAAACATAAGAATGCATGGAATGCGAAAGCGCTTCAGTTTCTTTTCTCTCTCTCTCTCTCTCTCTATATATATATAATATTTATTAAGATTTTTTGAAATATTACAGTAAAAATGAAAAAGAAAAATACAAAATAAAAACAGTTAAAAGCACACCTATTTTCTATTACTTATTTTCCTTTAGCTTATTTCCCAGACCTCCTCATACCTCCCTTTTTTGTATTCCGCTTCAATTCATTGGTTCAGCAAATCCTTACCATTAGATTTTAACCCAATTATAACCCTTTTTTCATATTCTCTTAAAGCATTACAGCTGGGAACCCTTAATTGCTATCCAACATCATTCTATCATTCATTAATTTTACAATATTTCTGTAGATAGTCTTTAAATTTCTTCCAATCTTCTTCCACCGACTCTTCTCCCTGGTCTCGGATTCTGCTAGTCATTTCTGCCAGTTCCATATAGTCCATCACCTTCATCTGCCATTCTTCCAAAGTGGGTAGTTCTTGTGTCTTCCAATACTTTGCAATGAGTATTCTTGCTGCTGTTGTGGCATACATAAAAAATGTTCTGTCCTTCTTTGACACCAATTGGCCGACAATGCCCAGAGGAAAGGCCTCTGGTTTCTTCAAGAAGGTATATTTAAATACCTTTTTCAGTTCATTATATATCATTTCCCAGAAGGCCATAATCCTTGGGCACGTCCACCAAAGGTGAAAGAATATACCTTCAGTTTCTTTACATTTCCAGCATTTATTATTGGGCAAATGATAATTTTTTGCAAGCTTGACTGGGGTCATGTACCACCTGTATATCATTTTCATAATATTCTCTCTTAGGGCATTACATGCCGTAAACGTCATACCCGTGGTCCATAACTGTTCCCAGTCAGCAAACATAATATTATGTCCAACATCTTGTGCCCATTTAATCATAGCAGATTTCACCGTTTCATCCTGAGTATTCCATTTCAACAGCAAGTTATACATCTTTGACAAAATCTTAGTTTTGGGTTCTAACAGTTCTGTTTCTAATTTTGATTTTACCACCTGGAAGCCAATTTTCTTATCCAAATTATATGCCTCCATTATCTGATAATAATGAAGCCAGTCTCGCACTTTGTTTTTTAATTTCTCAAAACTCTGCAGTTTCAGTCTATCTCCTTCTTGTTCCAAAATTTCCCAATATTTCGGCCATTTGGCCTCCATATCGAGCCTTTTCAGAGCTTTCGCTTCCATCGGTGACAACCACCTTGGGGTTTTATTTTCCAATAAATCTTTGTATCTTATCCAAACATTAAAAAATGCTTTCCTGACAATATGATTTTTGAATGCTTTATGTGCTTTGACCTTATCATACCATAAATATGCATGCCATCCAAATACGTTGTTAAAGCCTTCTAGATCCAAAATGTCTGTATTTTCAAGAAGTAGCCATTCTTTCAACCAGCAAAAAGCTGCTGATTCATAGTAAAGTTTAAAGTCTGGCAGGGCAAATCCACCTCTTTCATTTGCATCCGTTAATACCTTAAATTTTATTCTGGGCTTCTTGCCCTGCCAGACAAATCTAGAGATATCTCTCTACCACTTCTTGAAACAGTCCATCCTGTCCACAATTTGCAATGTCTGAAACAAAAACAACATTCTAGGCAATACATTCATTTTTACCACAGCAATATGACGCAACAGTGAAAGCTTCAAATTTGACCAAATTTCTAAATCTTTTTTCACTTCTGTCCAACATGTTTCATAATTATCTTTAAATAAATTCCCATTTTTGGCTGTCATATTAATCCCCAAGTATTTCACTTTCTTAACCACAGTCAGGCCTGTCTCATTCTGAAACCTCTCTCTTTCAATCGGTGTTCAATTTTTCTCTAAAACCTTAGTTTTTAGCTTGTTCAGTTTAAATCCTGCCACTTGACCAAATTCTTGAATTAATTCTAAAACCCTTTTAGTACTAGATTCTGGCTCCTGTAATGTCAATACTAATTCATCTGCAAATGCTCTCAGTTTGTACTGTTTGGCTCCGACCTGTATACCTTTAACCAACCGGTCCCTTCTAATCATATTCAGCAGAACTTCCAGGACCGATATGAAAAGCAGTGGGGAGATAGGGCACCCCTGTCGTGTCCCTTTTTCTATCTTAAATTCTTCCGTCACCACATTATTTACAATTAATTCAGCCTTTTGTTCAGAGTATATTGCACCTATACAATTTTCTTCTTCATTAAACTCCAAGAGATATTGTCAAAAGCTTTCTCCGCATCCACAAATATCAGAACTGCTTTAGTGTTTATATTCACTTCTAGTTTTCCCAAAATATCAATTATGTTCCTCAAATTATCAGACAAGTGTCTTCATGGGAGAAAGCCCGCTTGGTCTTTATGAATCTCTTCCATCAATACAAAGAGCTTCAGTTTCAATGCAAGCCTTAGAAGACATCATCTGACTCACACAGGGGAGAAACCATTTAAATGTATGGAGTTTGGAAGGAGCTTCAGTCCGAGTGGAACCCTTGATTTACATCAACAAACTCCCACATGAGAGAAACCCTATAAATGTCAAGTAGACAGAGGTTCAGTCCTAGTGGAAGTCCTACATCAACGGACTCATGGACAGGAAGAACTTTAACAGTTGACACCCTACAAACCCATCAACCCTCAAAGAGGAGAAGCTGTTTAAAGGGAAAGATTGCAGAAAGTGCTTTAGTTATAATGGAGTGTATAAGGAACATCTAAGGACTCAGAGGGGAGAACCCATTTAGATGTATGGAGTGTGGGACATGTTCCTTTCAGAGTCCACTCTTTTCTTCACAGCAATGAACTCAACTCAGCAGAAAATCCATTTTAAAAGCATGTCATGTATTTGAGGTTCTGCTGTTTATATGTAAAACTGTATAGTAATGAAATAATGAAGGTAACGTCTCACTCTAGTGAGTATAATTTTAGATGTAAGGTACCTTTTGATAGTGAGGGGGAGTTGGTGAATGTGGATTTCTGGGATGCTCATTTGCCTGGAAGCAGCCGGCAGAAAGCTTTTCTTCGTGAAGCCCCTGCAGATGCCGAGTTGCTGACTTCCCTCCCAGACGACAGGAAGCGAAAGACACACTTCCATTGCCCTGTGTCCTTCCATTCTCTTTCCTCCCTTGCTCCCTTCTGCCGGTTTGTGTGCCTGACTTGGATATCCTGTGTGCTGTATTTTAATATTGCTGAAACTGGATTTGCTCTCAGGAGCTAAGTTTTCTGCCTCACTGGGGACCCAGTGAGAAGTGTATGCTTTGAAAGCTCAGTAAACTATTACTGAAGAAGTCCTGCTGCCTCTCTGTGTGTTTCTGACCTCAGTGTGGGGCTTGCTCTGCACGTGGCCCCTACCCTGCTGCTACTTGGCCCATGCCCTGGAGTTGCTCTACTCAAGCATGCAAGACGGTTTTTGCACCAAACTCTGTCATCCCCCCCCACCACATCATCTCCAAGCACTGCTCCTTCACCCAAACTTCATCCCTGCCTCCTAAGCATTCTGAAGAAAACTGATAATACTGTAATTTAATGGGTGATTTTCCCCCCAAGCCTAATTGCAAGAGGGGAACGGAGGGGCTGCAGGAACCAGGGACGTCTCCTGATGGGCCCATCTTCACTCTTGAACCCCATGGGGCAACCCCAGAGCTCCTCCTTATTCTGGGGTTTGGGGAAGGTAGTATTTTTCCATAGTCCCAGAAGTTTTTATTCAGTCATGCTGCTAGGGAGCTTTCCTACCAGAGGCCAACAGTTCATATTGCTATCATACTGATTTTACTGTTGTTTCTGCTTTTGCTGTCATGGAACAGCTGGGTGCCGGGGGGGGGAGGCACCAGTTGGGGGACCTAAAAGGGAAGAAGGCTGAGATCCTGGGGACTTGTGGTGGGATGGCAGTGAGCAGAAAGAGGGAGGAAAGGGAGCAGAACGGGAGGGTTGGTTTTGCAAGCTGAGGAGGAAAGAAGGTTTGGTGAGCAGGAAGAGGCTGGGGCAGAGAGCAGTTTAGGCTCAGAGAGGGGAGAGGAGGGGGCCAGGAGACCCAGAGGAGGCCGGCTGCTGAAGCATCCAGGGAGACTCCCCCTCCTGCTGTGACCAGCTCCCCTCTCCCCTGGTCTCCCAGAGCACACAGAGAAATCCAGTTCAGACCCATGAGCCTGTACATTATATTAACGGGCGTAGGGGTTTTTTTGTCCCAACATGCATCACTTTAATCTCATTGACAATGAACTGTATTTTCGGCCCATTCAGCCCGTTTGGAGAAGTCCCTTTGGAGCTCCTGGCAATCTCTCTCCTTGCAATCTCTCTTTCTTTGCTCCGGTTGGCTGGACTCCTCCCTTTATTCCGCAGGGACCCGCAGGGCTCAGCCCGATGAGCTGTCGGACTGAGCAGCCTGGCACCTAGATTTTTCTGTAACACCCCCCCTCCCAAAGAAAGGCTCCACATCCACGCCCATGGGTGCCTGTGGCCAGCCCACACCCTGGAGCATCTGCATCTCTGCCCCAGCTTGAAAGTGAGGGGCTGCAGTGCTGGCGAACCTGATCTACCCCTCCCCGTCCAGACCCAGGAATGGCCTTGTGGGGTTGGACAAGAGAGTCCCATCTGGGTGGGGTGGAGGGGGCAGTGCGGGGGCTTCTAACTGTAAAGTAGGGAGGGCCCTCCTGAGCCATCTAGTTGAACCCCCAGCATAGCAGGAATCTCAGCTAAGCATCACAGGCAGGGGGCCATCCACGCTCCCCCCACCCCACCCAAGGAAGGCCCTCTCCCCACTGGCTGTGCCAGACTGCCCTCTCAATGGCCCCTCCTGGCACACTTTCCTGTGGCCAACGACTCTTCCCCAGGGGGGGCATCTGAACAAGAGACCCCCCCTGTAGGGTGCTGTGTTGATGTCCGCCAGGCGAAGGAAACTCAAAGCAGCTGCGCATTGGCACCGAGGGCTCCCAGACTTCAGCCCGTGCCCTCCAGGTTTCCTGAGTGCAGGCATCGTGCTGGCTGGCACTGAGGGGAACTGCAGGCCAACCTGCCTCGGGGGCACCTGCGTGGAGATGGCGGTGCCAGGGAGAAGAGCCGCAGGTTCAGCCAGAGGCTCCTAAAGGCTCTGCCCAGTTTCTTGGCGTGGAAGATGTGACCAGCCAGCAGGGGCTGGGGCTGGCCCCTCCTGGCCCCTGTTACCCAAGGTAAAGGACCCCTGGCTGGTCAAGTCCCGCCAAAGGCGACTATGGGGACTTACTTCTGAGTAAGCGTGCAGCAGAAGGCAAATCTCTTTGAACCGCGTAGGGGTTACTCCTAAGTAAGCGTGCATCAGGCAGGGCTGTAGAGTGGTGCTTCCAGTTTGCACATCTCATGGGATTTAATGTCTTGCCATTATAAATGCACGGGGATAAGTGCATTTATAGAGACACATTTCCACAAAAAGACCCAAACTCCGGCATGTGGCCGCAGGTGATACAATAGGAGCCTTTCTGCAAATGGCCTTTGCAACACAACTCACTGGGTGGTAACAAAGTAGACACATTGGCCTCTTTGCAACGTAGCCCCGTTTCCTCAATGAATCCACCCATTTCAGTAAAACCTGAGCTGAAATAGTAAGGAGAGCAAAACAGCAGCCTGTCTGACCCCCGTCAGCCCCCAGACTCCCCCAGTCACGTGGCAGGAGATTCTTCCTGAGCCCCCCCCCCCTCCGTGAGATGGGTATGATATCATGGATGATCCAGTGATGATTCATATGATCCATTGATGATCCACATGATCCAAGCAGACTCGTCCAAAGAGCAGATCTCTATGCCTGAATGAAAGGGGTCTGCGGTGATGGATTCTGGAGTCAAGGAATCCTCCCTTTCCAGTGATCTCTCAGGCTCGCCAGGAAAAGGCAGCGAGCAGGAATCCTCAGGCATCCCGACGGACAGACAGACCTGTCATGTTGCCAAAACACGAACTCGGAGTCTGATCTGATTTCCATGCAGAACTCATTTTGTGACTTCGCTGTTGGATTGTCGGGATCAGCCCCTCCCCCCTCTCCTGATCCCCCAGAAGGAAGACCGGGGGGGGGTTCCTCTCCTCCTTCTCCCCCCCCCGCTCAAAACCTTCCCTCCCCTCCCGGCACATCCTTCTCTCACCCCGCCCCCATCATCCCAAATCCCTCCCCCAATACATTGCTCCTCCTCCTCCTCCTCCTCCAATCGGGTTTCTGCTCCAGAAATGTGGGGCGGGGAGCCCCCCTCCCAACCTTTCTGCTTCTCCCGGAAGTGGAGCTTCCACTCCGGATTGCTGCTCTGCCCCATAGCTGGGGGGGGGGCGCTTTCTGAAAGAGGAGGGAGGAGGCAGGGACCCCCCCCCCCGTGGATGTTGCAGGAAAGGAGGATCGGGAGCGAGGAGAAAGAGGTAAAGGGGCAGCGGGGGGCGGAGAGGGGGGGAAAGGACCCAGAGACCCCCGCCAGCTCCCCCAAGCGCCCCCAGGGGGCTTTCCTCGCAGGGCGGACCCCTCACCCGTCTCCCCTGGCTCTGCGCGGAGAAAAGCGGCCCATGAAAGGGTTAAGGGGCGCGAGAGACGCCTGGATAGAGACCCCCCTGTCCCTCCCATGTTCCCTGGGGGGGGGCGCCTCCGGCTGGAGAGATGGGGGCTCAGGGTGTGGGGTGAGCAGAGCCAAGGGAGCCTCTGGATGCAGGGGAGACTCCGGGAGAGAGGGAGGGGGTAGAGGGGGGAGGGAGAGGAGCATCCCTGGGGCAGGGAAGGGCAGCATTGGCGGCGGGGGGGAGAGATATCGCGTCTCCATTGTGGCAGCTGCGGGGGATCTCTGGTGGAACAGCCTTGGCCTCTCTCTCCCGCCCAGTAATCGACCCCCCCCTTCAAGGCGACCACAGAGGGATCCCTGGAGAGTGGGGGTCCTGTCCCCCCACCCTTCCTTCCTGCAATCTCCATCCTCTTCCTGCCCCATAAGCCCCTGCCCTGTCCAGACACAGCGATTCTGCCCAGTCCATTCCTTGGTCCCCTGGAGAGGAGAGGAAATCCCCAGAGGAAGAGATGTCAGTATTTGTGAAAAGAAAAGAGAAGGTTCTGGCCTCCCTTGGTCGCCTCAGCCTGGTCCTTGGGCCCTTGTCAGCATAAAAGAGTCCACGAGAAGAGCATCCTTGCAGAGAACTTTCTGCTTTTACTTCAGGTTACAGACGCTTCAGGTTACAGACTCCGATAACTGAGAAATAATACCTCAGGTTAAGAACTTTGCTTCAGGATGAAAACAGAAATATTGTGGTGGTGGTGCAGCGGCAGCAGGAGGCCCCATTAGCTAAAGTGGTGCTTCAGGTTAAGAACAGTTTCAGGTTATGAATGGAACTCTGGAACGAATTAAGTACTTAACCCGAGGTACCACTGTATTCTCAAAAGTCTTTCTGCAAAAGCGACTGACCAACTGTACACACATCAACACTGCCAGCTTTCACCAACCAACCAACCCAACACCAAACTAACATTTCTCACTCTATATATACAACCCGCAGCTTTTTAAGCATTAAAGAAACAGTGGCCAATTTTTAGCCGTGACAAGAGGGGAGGGGGGAGGCCTTCTCAGAAGCGGCTCTTGGTTTCCGCAATCCCACCCAGGAAGCAGCCAGAAACCTTTTCCTCTCTCTCAGGCTTCCATCTTTAATTGTCCTTTCTTGGTCATCAGAAACAGGGGTGCAGAGTCCATGGAATGGCTCTCAGGATTGATACGGAAGTTGCACCTCAAAAGCATTTCTGTTCCTCTTATTCTTTGTAGCCAATGTCAGAGTGACTGACAAGCTGAGATACAACCCATCAGCATCCGATGACAGCGACTGCATGAATCTTTTGTCACGTGACAAAGACACATGAGAGCAGAAGCAGCCAAGCAGGCTGGGAAGTGCAGGGACTGCACAGTCATTTGGGCCTCCTCAATTTATTCAGGCTTCACTGCTAACTGTGGAGTCATTCTGACATGTGACGGAGTAGCCAGTTGCACTTTGTGCTCTCTGTAAGATTTCAGCAAGAGTCTGTCTGTCTCAGCCGTGAGCAGAGTCTGTGTGCAATCTCAGTCAAACTGTTTGGAACCATGTGGTTTATGAAGAAGCTTCTTTTAATTCAGTAAAGCTTTTATTCTTTAAAACTCTGCATTATTAATTTACACTGCGTGTCATCTTCCCAGTCCAAGGACCCCTTTTCAGGATAGACAGTGCCTGGGACTGGAGGCTCTACACACCGGGCGTGCCTGTGGAGGCCAAAGACTGCCAGTATTAGCACAGGTGAGGTGTGTGACCTCCCTAAATTTACAGATTGTATATGAATGAGAAGTCGTGGGTGGGATTATATTTTACAGCAATCGTGTGATTTTCTCCACCTATAACATTTTGTGAGCTGTTATAGCAGTACGAATTCCAAAATAACTTTTAAAAACCCCACAAGATCATCATCATCATCATCATCATCATCATCATCACATTTATACCCCCAGGCCTTAGTTTGCCTCCCCATGATCTAGAGAAAACACCAGCTTTGAATCATGCAGAGTAAAACTACCAGAACCTTCTTGAACCGATAGGTTAGGAATTATCGCTGTACTTAGAACCGTACTTTTCTATGCCTGTACAATTTAGCAGAGTAACATTCTCCCTTTTAAACTTACAGCGGATGCATTTGCTTAGGCTCGCTAAAGCCTCTAAAATAAGTTTCCTTGGTAATTTCCACTTTAGTCCCTCATAAAAAGATAAGACATGACACAATCTTCTATAAAAGTCTAAAAAGAGTTGACTCACACATTCTGTTCACAAATGGATCCCAGAAGGCAGTGACCCCCAGGCTGCACACCTGGTCCTTCATGGGCACAGTTACCCCATCAGGACCAGGAAGGCTCCCACCCTCCCCCAGGGACAGTATTTCTGACTTGTCAGGATTCAACCTCAATGTGTTAGCCGCCATCCATCCTCCAACCACCTCCAAACAGACACACAGGGCATTCACCATCTTCACTAGTTCCAATTTAAAAGAAAGGAAGAGCTGGGCATCATCCACATTCTGGTGAACACCCAGCCCAATCCCCCTGATGATCTCTCCCAGTGGCTGCATATAGATATTAAAAAGCATGGGGGAGAGAATGGAGTCCTGAGGCACCCCACAAGTAAGCATCCAGGGGTCTGAACACTCACCCCCAACACCACTTTCTGGACATGGCCCAGGAGGAAGGAGGGGAACCACTGCATAGCAGGGCCCCCAGATCCCCTAGAGGGTTCAGTAGGACACCATGGCCAAAGGTCTCCAAAGCCACTGAGAGATCTAGCAGAACCAGGAAACAGCTTCCCCCCTCAGCCTCTGGCCCGTTGGAGATCATCAACCAGCACAACCAGGGCAATTTCAGTCCCATGATGAGGCCTGAATCCCCATTGGAAGGATCATGGCGGCAGGAGATTTCCTGGTCCTGCACCCCCAAAAGCTCCAGCCACAAGACTTTCATTAGCTTTGAAGGGGCCATATGATACATTGTGGTCTTTTCTTCGAAAAACAAATATTTTGAATACTTTTACAGTGCCGTATGATGTAAATATGGGATCCGGGTGGCGCTGTGGGTTAAACCACAGAGCGTAGGACTTGCCAATCAGAAGGTCGGCGGTTCGAATCCCCGTGATGCGGTGAGCTCCCATTGCTCGGTCCCTGCTCCTGCCAACCTAGCAGTTTGAAAGCACGTCAAAGTGCAGGTAGATAAATAGGTACCACTCTGGCGGGAAGGTAAACGGCGTTTCCATGCGCTGCTCTGGTTCGCCAGAAGCAGCTCAGTCATGCTGGCCACATGACTCGGAAGCTGTATTGGCTCCCTCGGCCAATAAAGCGAGATGAGCGCCGCACCCCAGAGTCGGCCACGACTGGACTTAATAGTCAGTGGTCTCTTTACCTTTACCTTTATGATGTAAATTTTCTTTCTGTTTCCCTTGTTCCACATCGGAGAGACTTTGATACACAGCTCTGAGCCCATCTCCCTGTCAGCATCGCCCTAGAGCCAGTGCACCAACTGGACTCTTGCACCTCAACCCCGACTGGGCTAGGCGAGCTGGGTAGCACCGCCAGAGACCTCCTTCTTGCAGGAACAGGTCGCAGTGCTGTGGACTCACAGCTTAGAGCTGAGAGCACCGGATTCACTGTCTCAATACTTCAGTCGTTGCGCAGCAGAGTTTTGCAGAGTCTTGCAGAGTATAAACCACTCGGAGAGCAGCTCTGTAAAATATCTTCCTTTTATTCTATAACTACAACTATGATACAAAACTATATACAGAGCTGAATATTCTAAGCATAAATCAATGCTACACTGAGAGTCTGCAGCTGCTCTTAGCAGCAATCTTATCTCTAGGATCTCTAACACTCTCACTCTCTCCGATACACTGACTGACTGACTCTCTCACACACACAGATATGTTGCTGGGCAGAATAAGTAAATAGGCAGGACACGCCTCCTCTTCTCTGTGGAGAGTCAGCAGAGACCATCAGGAGATGGTCAGGAGATTCTTGGGTATGGGAGGGGTGAAATCTCCTCATCCTCCCCCATTTCATCCGACTATTTCAAGAATCTTTAACATAACTGCAATTTACACATACATTCCAAAAGTTGTTCTTTGCTTACAACCTTGGTTAACATATCTGCAGGTATCTCTTTTCCCGGCATATAACACACTTTTACAATACCATTTTGAATACACTCTCTAGCTCGATGGAGCTTGATTAGCAGATATTTTGTCCGTTGCTTACATCCCTCTGAGTGGAGCAATGTTATACATGCTTTATTATCCTGATAAACCTGAACAGGAAAAGCAACTTTCACTTTAATGTCATTAAACAGTTGCTGCAACCACTCTATATCCATCAGGGAAAGAGTTAAAGCATTAAGCTCTGCCTCGCAGGAACTTAAGCTTACTGTTGCCTGCTTTCTGCAACACCAATCAAAAAGACATTGATTGTACAAATAACACACTCCTGATGTGCTTTTGCCATCCACTGTGCCACTTCCGAAACTGGCATCAGCATAGATCTCGAGACCTCCAGACTTTTGACTTGTAAGTCTCAATCTATAATCCATAGTTCCTTTTAAATATCTTGCTATCCGTTTTAGCGCTTTCCAATCCTGAACTGTGGGTTGATTGGCATACCTGCTGATTAAATTCACACTCACGGCAATGTCAGGTCTTGAGCATCTTGCTATGAAATTAAGTTTACCCAACACACTTCTGAAAAATGTTGCATCAGGAAAAACCTCAGCATTTGCATCATGCTGGTAACCTGCGACCATGGGGGTATCCACAGGATTTGCATCAGTCAGGTTCAATTTCTCTATTACATCAGTGATCTTACGTGACTGATGCACCAAAACATCACCCTGAGCACTTCTCTCAATCTCAAGAGAAAGATAATTGCTAACTTCTCCTAGGTCTTTTAAATCAAAATGCTTTTGCAACTTTGCCAAAGTGCTTTTGTAGATGTTTTCATTCTTCCACACAAATAATATGTCATCTACAAAATAGATGCAATAAAGCTTATGCTGATTGGACTCTTTAACAAAAACACATGAATCAGCCTTTCCTTGCACAAAACCTAAGGAGAACAACACTTCAGTTAGCTTGGTGTGCCAGCACCGTGCACTTTGTTTCAAACCATACAGGGATTTTTTCAATTTGCAAACCATTCCCTTTTTTACCTGCACACCATCTGGGGGTGACATATAAATATTTTCATTTAGAACACCATACAAAAACGCAGTATTAACGTCATGATGGGAAATCGTCATACCCTCTTCGGCAGCTATCTTCAACAACAGTCTAACACTTTCAAATCTTACTGTTGGAGAATACGTTTCATGGTAATCCTGATCAGGTGTCTGAGAAAAACCTCGCGCCACTAGTCTGGCTTTATATCTGACTACTTTTCCACTCTGATCAGTTTTTACTTTGTAGACCCATCTACTGTCTACACACTTCATACCTGGTTCAGCTGGAACCAATTCCCAAGTATTGTTCTGTTTCAGGGAACTTAACTCAGCTCTCATGGCATTCAGCCAAGGTTCTGCATCTTTTGCAGACAGATTTTTAACTTCCTTATAATTGACTGGTTCAAAGACCACACCAGAGTTGCTTGTGACCGCAGTCTTTGCAAACTCTTCAGAAAACCTTTTCGGTGGTACACCCTGAATACATTGGTCATGCAACTTCTCATTCTTATCTACAGACAAATTGCAACACTCTTTCTCAGTTGCTTCTGCAGTGCCTGTACCTGAAACAAAAGGCAATTGGTACAATCCATTTACACATTTTGCATACAGAATGAGCTTGCCATCTCTAAGAATTTCACAGCGAGATTTAGCAAACACCACCTTAAACCCTTGACGATCAAGCTGGGAAACACTCAACAAATTGTCCTGAATATCAGGCGCATACAGGACATTCTTAATAGTTGCATTCAGGCTCTTTAAGAACACAGTTCCCTGAGCCACACTCGTGAGAACTGTCCCATCTGCTTGATGAATTTCTTTCTCTTGCTTCTCAAGCTGAACAAAGAGATTCTTATCTTTGGCCACGTGGTTTGAACAGCCAGAGTCGACCACGAAGAAACTCCGCCCACGTTGACTGGAACAGCGAGAGATCAAGGCCTTTGAAGTAGCAGGTGCTTGGGGATTTCTTCCTCCTCCCCCTCTGCCTCTGAAGTTTCCCTTCTTCTTTGAAGACTTCTTACACTGGAAACTCAAATGGCCTTGTGCTCCACACGAATAGCACCACTTCAATTTCAAAGCTTTAACAGCAGCAGTTTCACTTTCACTTTCCCCTGCTGAAGACTCAGGCACATTTTCAAGCACATTTTTAACAGCACAATTTTCCCGGCTTTCTCTAACAGCCTGTCTGCGATCCCACTCATTCAGAAGCACGCTAGACACATAATCTTCTGTTAGCCGGTCAGAAGGCATTGTGGAAATCTGGGCAGCTACTCCATCATAAGACTCATCTAGGCTATTGATCATCAGCATTGCAAATACAGCCTCTGAAATAGCCAGGTCTCGCTGAACAAGGTCCTGTCTGAGACGCTTTAATTGAGATAGATGGCTAGGCAAATCACCACCTTTCTCCAACTGCAGCCTGCACAGCTTCTTAAAGAAAATCACACTGGAACCAGCATTCTGCCTCAGATGCATATCTCTCAACTTATGCCAAACAGCTTGTGCAGTCTCTTGACCCTCTAAGTTCACCAGCAAGTGGTCTGAAACACTCAAAACAATTGTCCCTCGGGCTTTCATATCTGCAGCATGCCACTCAGGCCAATTATCTGCATCCTCATTGGGAGGGTCATCTTCTATCGTGTGAAATAGCTTTTCCCTCTGTAAAAGCGCTTTCATCTTTACTTGCCAAACTGCATAGGTTTCAGGCGTGAGGAGAGGAAAGGACAGAGCCATCTGGCCAGAATGTGCACAGGCCATGTCTGCTATTACTTAGAGCAAGACACTTCCCTCGTGCAACACAGATAAAGCCTTGACTCCTTCAGCCACTCTCTCTCCCACTCAGAGCGCAATTAACAGGCAAACAGGGATGCTATCTTCTTCCTTTGGCAGTCAGCAACATACCTCCATAAATCAAGCAGCAGCAACAGCAACAGCGGCAGCTTGAATACTCTGCTCCAAACAGCTCTGCTTCTGGGCACCGCAAATCAGTCCAGCATGCAGCGTCCGTTCCACCGTCCGGCAATCAGCAACAGAAACCTCTGGCGACTGGGACGACTGGGACGACTGGGATGACTGGAACAACGTCAGGTCAGACGACTGGAACAACGACTGGGCCCATAACCGATGTCAGCATCGCCCTAGAGCCAGTGCACCAACTGGACTCTTGCACCTCAACCCCGACTGGGCTGGGCGAGCTGGGTAGCACCGCCAGAGACCTCCTTCTCGCAGGAACAGGTCACAGTGCTGTGGACTCACAGCTTAGAGCTGAGAGCACCGGATTCACTGTCTCAATAATACAGTCGTTGCGCAGCAGAGTTTTGCAGAGTCTTGCAGAGTATAAACCACTCGGAGAGCAGCTCTGTAAAATATCTTCCTTTTATTCTATAACTACAACTATGATACAAAGCTATATACAGAGCTGAATATTCTAAGCATAAATCAATGCTACACTGAGAGTCTGCAGCTGCTCTTAGCAGCAATCTTATCTCTAGGATCTCTAACACTCTCACTCTCTCCGATACACTGACTGACTGACTCTCTCTCACACACAGATATGTTGCTGGGCAGAATAAGTAAATAGGCAGGACACGCCTCCTCCTCTGTGGAGAGTCAGCAGAGACCATCAGGAGATGGTCAGGAGATTCTTGGGTATGGGAGGGGTGGAATCTCCTCACTCCCCCCTTGAAACTGCTGTGTTTGTAGCACTGCCAGCCTGGGCAGTGTGTTTGGGGGTCCTGGGCTGCCTAGACAACCAGACCCCCTTCTCAGCCCGGCTGATATGGTCCCAAGGAAAGCAGAGCAGTATGTTTGGCACCAGCTTGGCTGCAGGAGTTGAATGAAGAAGGTGTGCAGGACACCATCCAACCGTCTTAGAGACTCCACTCTGGATTTGTGTGGGTTTCCCTCCATAGCCTTTTCTTCTCCTGAACATAACTCACGAGGCAGTGAAGGTTTAGGACCAGAGTTTTCCTTCTCGATGGGCTTCCCTGGTTGACGTGCCCCATCTGCCCTTCACTTTCCTCTGCAGGATGGGCAGAATCTGCCTTCTAGACTGTGGGATTCACTGTTCTTCTCATCCTCTCCATCCACCAGGGCTTGACTTCAGGTGCAGCAGAATTGCCCAGCCCCCCAAGGATTTGAGACCCATCAGCTATCCTCACCTGGTTTTGCCAGCCGCTTGAAGCCATTCCTGGGATTGTGGCCCCTGATTCATCCTGACAGCTTCTGGAAGGCACAGGTGAGAGCTGAGTGCAGGGTGGGGACCACCAAAGGTACATCCACTCCCATGACACCTCATGACATCATATAATAGCTATGTTTGAGACAGAAGCGGAATGAATTCCTGTCTCTAGAAATAACACAACTTCAGGCCATCAATAATTCAACACGATATATTCAAGGTTGAAGTTTTCACTAGTACAGTTATCCATTGGCCTTTAATATGCAGCTTTTTCAGTGTCACTTTAGGATGGGCTCAAGATCAGGCAGGCCATCATTATTATAAGGAGCAGTGGGGGTCTGGGATTCCGATGTGCCAGCTGCTTTTCTTCTGCTTCTCCTGCTCTCGCCATGCAATGTGAGGCATGTAGATGGAGGTCCATCTCCAAGAACAGGAGTTTCCCTGAGCACTCATTCAGCTGACCCCAAGCACCAAGCCTTGTCACTAGTTCTCTGACTGACCCAGACCACAGTCCCTGGAGAAGATGTAGACCTGGGCCTCCCAAAATGGTCCACATGGACCTCTTGTGGCCAATGAGACTGTGCAGGTGATTCATAAAGATCTAGAGGTGGATGCAGGATTATGATGCAGAGGATGGGGAATGTCCAAAGGAACGATGGACAGGAGAAAGAGAGGGCCTGTTCACGGACAGAGAGCAGCTGCCTTTCCTGTGAGGAAACAATTGATTTGAAAAGGCTGTATTCCAAGATCATGCTGCTTTATTAGCAATGATTGAGGATTATGAAAGGTGGTGATGCATTACTCTCATTTGATGACATTGCTTTTTCATTTCCAAAAATTTGGGAACATGGGTAGGACAGTGGAGAATGTAGGAGATGTTGAAATAAGAGAAGGGGCTAATGGAGCTTGATGTGCTCTCTTTCCCTTTGTTCTCTTCCTTGAAACCCAAACAGGATTTCCTTTATCCCACTCTGAAGAAGGTGATGGAGAAGACATTCAGAATTCCAAGGAATGGGGCACCTTTCATTTCATTAGGAATAGAAATTGAAATGTGTGAAATGTGGGATATGCTTCATTGAATGAGGACACATAGCTCACATCAATGACTCTGAGAGGAGAAACCATTTAAAAGTATGGTGTTTCGGAAAAGTTTCGCTGATAGTGGAAAACTTAGAACACATCAGCGGATTTACATTTACAAGAAAGGATTACAATGCAGGGAGTGTGGAAGAACTTCAGTCAGAGAGGATTCCTCAATATACATCAGCGGACTCACACAGGGGAAAAACCATTTAAATGCATGGAGTGCGGGAAAAGCTTCCGTCGGAGTGGACACTTAAGTTCACATCAACGGACTCACACAGGGGAGAAACCATATAAATGTATAGAGTGCGGAAAGAGCTTCAGTGATAGTGGAGACCTTAGAAAACATCAACGGTCTCACACAGGGGAGAAACCATATAAATGTATAGAGTGCGGAAAGAGCTTCAGTCAGAGTGGAGACCTTAGAAAACATCAACGGATTCACACAGGGGAGAAACCATTTCAATGTATGGAGTGTGGAAAAAGCTTCTGTCGGAGTGGACACTTAAGTTCACATCAACGGACTCACACGGGTGAAAAACCATTTCAGTGTATGGAGTGTGGAAAGAGCTTCAGTCAGAGTGGACACCTCAATAAACATCACCAGACTCACACAGGGGAGAAACCATATAAATGTATGGAGTGTGGGAAGAGCTTCAGTTGGAGTGGACACCTCAATAGACATCACCAGACTCACACAGGGGAGAAACCATTTCAATGTATGGAGTGTGGAAAGAGCTTCAGTCGGAGTGGACACCTCAATAGACATCACCAGACTCACACAGGGGAGAAACCATATAAATTTATGGAGTGTGGAAAGAGCTTCAGTAAGATTGGAAACCGCAATATGCATCAACGGACTCATACAGGGGAGAAACCTTTTAAATGTAGGGAGTGCGGAAAGAGCTTTAGTGATAGTGGAAACCTTAGAAAACATCAACGGATTCACACAGGGGAGAAACCATTTAAATGTATGGAGTGTGAAAAGAGCTTTAGTGATAGTGGATACCTTAGAAGACATCAACGGATACACACAGGGGAGAAACCATAAGAATGCATGGAATGCGGAAAGAGCTTCAGTTTCTTTTCTTTTTTATATATATATATAAAATTTATTAAGATTTTTGAAATATTACCATAAAAATGAAAAAGAAAAAGAAAAATACAAAATAAAAACAGTTAAAAACACACCTATTTTCTATTACTTATTTTCCTTTAGCTTATTTCCCGGACCTCCTCATACCTCCCTTTTTTGTATTCCGCTTCAATTCATTGGTTCAGCAAATCCTTACCATTAGATTTTAACCCAATTATAACCCTTTTTTCATATTCTCTTAAAGCATTACAGCTGGGAACCCTTAATTGTGATCCAACATCATTCTATCATTCATTAATTTTACAATATTTCTGTAGATAGTCTTTAAATTTCTTCCAATCTTCTTCCACTGCCTCTTCTCCCTGGTCTCAGATTCTGCTAGTCATTTCTGCCAGTTCCATATAGTCCATCACCTTCATCTGCCATTCTTCCAAAGTGGGTAGTTCTTGTGTCTTCCAATACTTTGCAATGAGTATTCTTGCTGCTGTTGTAGCGTACATAAAAAAAGTTCTGTCCTTCTTTGACACCAATTGGCCGACAATGCCCAGAAGAAAGGCCTCTGGTTTCTTCAAGAAGGTATATTTAAATACCTTTTTCAGTTCATTATATATCATTTCCCAGAAGGCCTTAATCCTTGGGCACGTCCACCAAAGGTGAAAGAATATACCTTCAGTTTCTTTACATTTCCAGCATTTATTATTGGGCAAATGATAATTTTTTGCAAGCTTGACTGGGGTCATGTACCACCTGTATATCATTTTCATAATATTCTCTCTTAGGGCATTACATGCCGTAAACTTCATACCTGTGGTCCATAACTGTTCCCAGTCAGCAAACATAATATTATGTCCAACATCTTGTGCCCATTTAATCATAGCAGATTTCACCGTTTCATCCTGAGTATTCCATTTCAACAGCATGTTATACATCTTTGACAAAATCTTAGTTTTGGGTTCTAAGAGTTCTGTTTCTAATTTTGATTTTTCCACCTGGAAGCCAATTTTCTTATCCAAATTATATGCCTCCATTATCTGATAATAATGAAGCCAGTCTCACACTTTGTTTTTTAATTTCTCAAAACTCTGCAGTTTCAGTCTATCTCCTTCTTGTTCCAAAATTTCCCAATATTTCGGCCATTTGGCCTCCATATTGAGCCTTTTCAGAGCTTTCGCTTCCATCGGTGACAACCACCTTGGGGTTTTATTTTCCAATAAATCTTTGTATCTTATCCAAACATTAAAAAATGCTTTCCTGACAATATGATTTTTGAATGCTTTATGTGCTTTGACCTTATCATACCATAAATATGCATGCCATCCAAATACGTTGTTAAAGCCTTCTGGATCCAAAATGTCTGTATTTTCAAGAAGTAGCCATTCTTTCAACCAGCAAAAAGCTGCTGATTCATAGTAAAGTTTAAAGTCTGGCAGGGCAAATCCACCTCTTTCCTTTGCATCAGTTAATATCTTAAATTTTATTCTGGGCTTCTTGCCCTGCCAGACAAATCTAGAGATAACTCTCTGCCACTTCTTGAAACAGTCCATCTTGTCCACAGTTTGCAATGTCTGAAACAAAAACAACATTCTAGGCAATACATTCATTTTTATCACAGCAATACGACCCAACAGTGAAAGCTTCAAATTTGACCAAATTTCTAAATCATTTTTCACTTCTGTCCAACATGTTTCGTAATTATCTTTAAATAAGTTCCCATTTTTGGCTGTCATATTAATCCCCAAGTATTTCACTTTCTTAACCACAGTCAGGCCTGTCTCATTCTGAAACCTCTCTCTTTCAATCGGTGTTCAATTTTTCTCTAAAACCTTAGTTTTTAGCTTGTTCAGTTTATATCCTGCCACTTGACCAAATTCTTGAATTAATTCTAAAACCCTTTTAGTACTAGATTCTGGCTCCTGTAACATCAATACTAAGTCATCTGCAAATGCTCTCAGTTTGTACTGTTTGGCTCCGACCTGTATACCTTTAACCAACCGGTCCCTTCTAATCATATTCAGCAAAACCTCCAGGACTGATATGAAAAGCAGTGGGGAGATTGGGCACCCCTGTCGTGTCCCTTTTTCTATCTTAAATTCTTCCGTCACCACATTATTTACAATTAATTCAGCCTTTTGTTCAGAGTATATTGCACCTATACCATTTTCAAAACCTTGGCCTACCCCCATCCCCTGTAGGTTCTTCTTCATGAAACTCCAAGAGATGTTGTCAAAAGCTTTCTCCGCACCCACAAATATCAGAACTGCTTTAGTGTTTATATTCACTTCTAGTTTTCCCAATACAAAGAGCTTCAGTTTCAATGCAAGCCTTAGAAGACATCATCTGACTCACACAGGGGAGAAACCATTTAAATGTATGGAGTTTGGAAGGAGCTTCAGTCCGACTGGAACCCTTGATTTGCATCAACAGACTCCCACATGAGAGAAACAATATAAATGTCAAGTAGACAGAGGTTCAGTCCTAGTGGAAGTCCTACATCTACAGACTCATGGACAGGAAGAACTTTAACAGTTGACACCCTACAAACCCATCAACCCTCAAAGAGGTCCTGTGTGAGTGTCTGGAGGCGGTTGGAGAATGGATGGTGGCTAACAGATTGAGGTTGAATCCTGACAAGATAGCAGTACTGCTTTTGGGGGAGGTGGGCAGGTGTGGAGGATTTCCTGGTCCTGAATGGGGTAACTCTGCCCCTGAAGGCCCAGGTGTGCAGCCTGGGAGTCATTTTGGACTCACAGCTGTCCATGGAGGCGCAGGTCAATTCTGTGTCCAGGACAGCTGTCTACCAGCTCTATCTGGTACACAGACTGAGACCCTATCTGCCTGTGGACTGCCTTGCCAGAGTGGTGCATGCTCTGGTTATCTCTCGCTTGGACTCAATGCGCTATACGTGGGGCTACCTTTGAAGGTGACCCAGAAACTAAAACTAATCCACAATGCAGCAGCTAGACTGGGGACTGGGGACTGGGAGTGGCTACCGAGACCACATAACACCGGTCTTGAAAGACCTACATTGGCTGCCAGTACGTTTCCGAGCACAATTCAAAGTGTTTGTGCTGACCTTTAAAGCCCTAAACATCCCCGGTCCAGTATACCTGAAGGAGCGTCTCCACCCCTCATTGTTCTGCCTGGACACTGAGGTCTAGCTCTGAGGGCCTTCTGGCGGTTCCCTCACTGCGAGAAGCAAAGTTACAGGGAACCAGGCAGAGGGCCTTCTCGGTAGTGGCACCCTCCCTGTAGAACGCCCTCCCACCAGATGTCAAAGAGAACAACAACTACCAGACTTTTAGAAGACATCTGAAGGCAGCCCTTTTTAGGGAAGCTTTTAATGTTTGAGGTATTACAGTATTTTAATGTTTTTCTGGAAGCTGCCCAGAGTGGCTGGGGAAGCCCAGCCAGATGGGCAGGGTATAAATAATAAATTATTATTATTATTATTATTATTATTATTATTATTATTATTATTATTATTATTATATTTCATAAAAATTGGGAACATGGGTAGGAAGCGGGGGAATGTAGGAGATGTTGAAATAATAGAATAGATGTTGAAATAATGGTGATTGATTTGTTCTTTCCCCTTTGTTCTCTTCCTTGGAATCCAAAAAGGACTTCCTCTCTGCCCACTCTGAAGAAGGTGTTACAGAAGAATGTCAGAATTCCAGGGGATGGGAATAGACATTGAAATGTGAAAAATGTGGAATATGCTTCACTGAATGAGCACACATAGCTCACATCAACTAACTCACAGGAGAGAAACCTTTTAAAGATTTGAAGTGTGGAAAGAGTTTCACTGATAGTGAAAAACCTAGAATACATCAGTGGACTCCCATGGGTAAGAAAGGATTCAAATGCAGGGAGTGCGGGAAGAGCTTCAGTGAGAATGGAAACCTTAAATTACACCAAAGGACTCACACAGGGGAGAAACCATATGAATGTATGGAGTGTGGAAAGAGCTTCCGTCGAAGTGATACACTTAGAATACATCAACAAACTCACACAGGGGAGAAACCATTTAAGTGTGTGGAGTGTGGAAAGACCTTCAGTCATATTGGAAACCTTAGAATACATCAACGTACACATACAGGGGAGAAACCATGTGAATGTATGGAGTGTGGAAAGAGCTTTAGTGATAGTGGAAGCCTTAGAAAACATCAACATATACACACAGGAGAGAAACCATTTAAATGTATGGAGTGTGGAAAGAGCTTCAGTTTCAGTTCAAACCTTAGACAACATCAACTGATTCACACAGGTGAGAAACCATTTAGATGTATGGAGTGTGGAAAGAACTTCATTCAGATTGGAAAACTGAGAATACATCAACGGACTCATACAGGGGAGAAACCATATACATGTATGGAGTGTGGAAAGAGCTTCAGTCACGATGCAGGCCTTAGATCACATCAACGGACTCACACAGGAGAGAAACCATTTAAATGTATGGAGTGTGGAAAGAGCTTTAGTTACGATTCAGGCCTTAGATCACATCAACGGACTCACACAGGAGAGAAACCATTTAATTGTATGGAGTGTGGAAAGAGCTTTAGTTACGATGCAGGCCTTAGACAACATCAACGGAGTCACACAGGAGAGAAACCATTTAAATGTATGGAGTGTGGAAAGAGCTTTAGTGATAGTGGAAACCTTAGAAGACATCAACAGACTCACACAAGGGAGAAACCATTTAAATGTATGGAGTGTGGAAAGAGCTTTAGTGATAGTGGAACCCTTAGAATACATCAACGGACCCATACAGGGGAGAAACCATATGAATGTATGGAGTGTGGAAAGAGCTTTAGTGATAGTGGAAGCCTTAGAAAACATCAACATATACACACAGGAGAGAAACCATTTAAATGTATGGAGTGTGGAAAGAGCTTCAGTTTCAGTTCAAACCTTAGACAACATCAACTGATTCACACAGGTGAGAAACCATTTAGATGTATGGAGTGTGGAAAGAACTTCATTCAGATTGGAAACCTGAGAATACATCAACGGACTCACACAGGGGAGAAACCATATACATGTATGGAGTGTGGAAAGAGCTTCAGTCACGATGCAGGCCTTAGATCACATCAACGGAGTCACACAGGAGAGAAACCATTTAAATGTATGGAGTGTGGGAAGAGCTTCAGTTACGATTCTGGCCTTAGATCACATCAAGGGACTCACACAGGGGAGAAACCATATGAATGTATGGAGTGTGGAAAGACCTTCAGTCGGATTGGAAACCTTAGAATACATCAACGTACACATACAGGGAGAAACCGTTTAAATGCATGGAGTGTGGAAAGAGCTTTAGTTACAATGCAGTCCTTAGACAACATCAACGGACTCACACAGGGGAGAAACCATTTAAATGCATGGAGTGTGGAAAGAGTTTTAGTGATAGTGGAAACCTTAGAGGACATCAACGGATTCACACAAGGGAGAAACCATTTAAATGCATGGAATGCGGAAAGAGCTTCAGTCAGAATGGACACCTTAGAATACATCAGCAGACACACAGGGCAGAAACTGTTTAAATGTATGGCCTGTGGAAGGAGCTTCAGTCAGAGTGGAAGCCTTGATTTATGTCAACAAACTCACACAAAAGACAAACCATATAAATATCAGGAAAGTAGGTAGAGGTTCAGTCCTAGTGGAATCCTACATCTACAGACTCATGGACAGGAAGAACTTTACCAGTTGACACCCTACAAACCCATCAACCCTCAAAGAGGAAAAGCTGTTTAAAGGGAAAGATTGCAGAAAGTGCTTTAGTTATAATGGAGTGTTTAAGGAATATCTAAGGACTCGGAGGGGAGAACCCATTTAGATGTATGGAGTGTGGGACATGTTCCTTTCAGAGTCCACTTTTTTCTTCACAGCAATGAACTCAACTCAGCACGAAATCCATCTTAAAAGCATGTCATGTTCTGGTGTTTATATGTAAAATTGTATAGTAATGAAAAAATGAAGGTAATGTCTCACTCTAGCGAGTCTAATTTTAGATGTGAGGTACCTTTTGATAGTGAGGGGGAGTTGGTGAATCTGGATTTCTGGTGGTGAGTGAGGATTAGGGCTGGGCGATCTATTAATCTCATCCTATACCGGTTTCTAGATGACATTGTGATAACTTTTCAAAAACAATTGATATGGCAACACACCACAGATCACAGTTTGTGTTTTTGGGAAGCTCATTTGCCTGGAAGCAGCCGGCAGAAAGCTTTTCTTCGTGAAGCCCCTGCAGATGCCGAGTTGCTGACTTCCCTCCCAGACGACAGGAAGCGAAAGACACACCTCCATTGCCCTGTGTCCTTCCAGCCTCTTTCCTCCCTTGCTCCCTTCTGCCGGTTTGTGTGCCTGACTTGGATATCCTGTGTGGTGTATTTTAATATTGCTGAAACTGGATTTGCTCTCAGGAGCTAAGTTTTGTGCCTCACTGGGGACCCAGTGAGAACTGTATGCTTTGAAAGCTCAGTAAACTATTACTGAAGAAGTCCTGCTGCCTCTGTGTGTTTTTCTGACCTCAGTGTGGGACTTGCTCTGCACGTGGCCCCTACCCTGCTGCTACTTGGCCCATGCCCTGGAGTTGCTCTACTCAAGCATGCAAGATGGTTTTTGCACCAAACTCTGTCATCCCCCCCCCCACCGCATGATCTCCAAGCACTGCTTCTTCACCCAAACCTCATCCCTGCCTCCTAAGCATTCTGAAGAAAACTGATAATACTGTAAGTTAATGGGTGATTTCCCCCCAAGCCTAATTGCAAAAGGGGAACGGAGGGGCTGCAGGGACCAGGGAAGTCTCCTGATGGGCCCATCTTCACTCTTGAACCCCATGGGGCAACCCCAGAGCTCCTCCTTATTCTGGGGTTTGGGGAAGGTAGTATTTTTCCATAGTCCCAGAAGTTTTTATTCAGTCATGCTGCTAGGGAGTTTTCCTACCAGAGGCCCACAGTTCATATTGCTATCATACTGATTTTACTGTTGTTTCTGCTTTTGCTGTCATGGAACAGCTGGGTGCCGGGGGGGGAGGCACCAGTTGGGGGACCTAAAAGGGAAGAAGGCTGAGATCCTGGGGACTTGTGGTGGGATGGCAGTGAGCAGATAGAGGGAGAAAGGGGAGCAGACCGGGAGGGGAGGTGTTGCAAGCTGAAGAAACAGGGTTTGGTGAGCAGGAAGAGTCTGGGGCAGAGAGCAGTTCAGACTCAGAGGGAGGAGAGGAGAGGGTCAAGAGACCCAGAGGAGGCCGGCTGCTGAAGCATCCAGGGAGACTCCCCCTCCTGCTGTGACCAGCTCCCCTCTCCCCTGGTCTCCTAGAGCACACAAAGAAACCCTGTTCAGACCCCATGAGCCTGTACATTATATTAATAGGTGTAAGTTTTTTTTGTCCCAACATGCATCACTTTAATCTCATTGACAATGAACTGTATTTTCTGCCCATTCACCCCGTTTGGAGAGGTCCTTTTGGAGCTCCTTGCAATCTCTCTTTGTTTGAACAACCCTGGACAATTTGCTGCCATGAGCAAACTTTGCCCCCTCCCTGCTAACTCCTAACTCTAGATCATTTATGAACAAGTTGAAAAGCCACAGGTCCCAATACTGATCTTGAGGGGACTCCGCTTCTGCTCCTCTTCATTCAGAGTACTGTCCCTTTCTTAGTACGTGTTCCCCCCTCCCTCCTTCCTTCTGCGCAGTGAAGGGAACCCTGCAGAAAAGTTCTGGGGTGAATTTTGCTTCCCCACACATCCAACACTGGTCAGCATTCAGGGAAATGGAAGAGGAAAGCTGGCCACAATCCAAGAGACTGAGGTCAGCAGAAAGCGAAGCAATGCCTACTCAAAGGGAAACCTCTTCAGCTTCCAGCCCGTCTGCTCCCACAATGGCTGGAGAAGAATTGCCATTTGGGAATGGCACAGCTGAATGGAATCCCCACAATCGCTCTTGCTGGAGGAATAGGGGCACTTAGCCCTATACTATATAATAATAATAATAATTTATTATTTATACCCCGCCCATCTGGCTGAGTTTCCCCAGCCACTCTGGGCGGCTCCCAATCAGTGTTAAAAACAGTACAGCGTTACAAATTAAAAACTTCCCTGAACAGAGCTGCCTTAAGATGTCTTCTGAATCTCAGGTAATTATTTATCTCTTTGACATCTGATGGGAGGGCGTTCCATAGGGCGGGCACCACTACCGAGAAGGCCCTCTGTCTGGTTCCCTGTAGCCTCACTTCTTGCAATGAGGGAACTGCCAGAAGGCCCTCGGCGCTGGATCTCAGTGTCCGGGCTGAATGATGGGCGTGGAGACGCTCCTTCAGGTATACAGGACCGAGGCCGTTTAGGGCTTTAAAGGTCAGCACCAACACTTTGAATCGTGCTCGGAAACGTACTGGGAGCCGATGCAGATCTCTAAGAACCGGTGTTATGTGGTCCCGGCGGCCACTCCCAGTCACCAGTCTAGCTGCCGCGTTCTGGATTAATTGCAGTTTCCGGGTCACCTTCAAAGGTAGCCCCACGTAGAGCACGTTGCAGTACTCCAAGCGTGAGATAACCAGAGCATGCCCCACTCTGGCGAGACAGTTCGCGGGCAGGTAGGGTCTTAGCCTGCGTACCTGGTGGAGCTGGTAGACAGCTGCCCTGGATACAGATTTGACCTGTGCCTCCATGGACAGCTGTGAGTCCAAAATGACTCCCAGGCTGCGCACCTGGTCCTTCAGGGGCACAGTTACCTCATTCAAGACCAGGGAATCCCCCACACCTTCCTACCTCCTGTCCCCCAGAAACAGTACTTCTGTCTTGTCAGGATTCAACCTCAATCTGTTAGCCGCCATCCATCCTCCAACCACCTCCAGGCACTCACACAGGACCTTCACCGCCTTCACTGGTTCTGATTGAAAGGAGAGGTAGAGCTGGGTGTCATCTGCATACTGATGAACACCCAGCCCAAACCTCCTGATGATCTCTCCCAGCGGCTTCATATAGATATTAAAAAGCATGGGGGAGAGGACAGAACCCTGAGGCACCGCACAAGTGAGAGCCCAGGGGTCTGAACACTCATCCCCCACCACCACTTTCTGGACACGGCCCAGGAGGAAGGAGCGGAACCACTGTATGACAGTGCCCCCAGCTCCCAGCCCCTCAAGACGGTCCAGAAGGATGTTATGGTCGATGGTGTCAAAGGCCGCTGAGAGATCCAGCAGAACTAGGAAACAGCTCTCACCTTTGTCCCTAGCCCGCCGGAGATCATCAACCAGCGCGACCAAGGCAGTTTCAGTCCCATGGTGAGGCCTGAATCCCGATTGGAAGGGATCCAAATGGTCCGTTTCCTCCAGGCGTGCTTGGAGTTGTTCAGCAACCACCCGCTCAATCACCTTGCCCAAGAATGGCAGATTTGAGACTGGGCGATAGTTGGCCAAATTGGCCGGGTCTAAAGATGTTTTTTTAAGAAGCGGTTTAATGACCGCCTCTTTCAGCGGGTCTGGGAAGGCTCCCTCACAGAGGGAAGCATTCACCACCCCACGAAGCCCATCGCCCAGTCCTTCCCGGCTTGCTTTTATTAGCCAGGATGGGCAAGGATCAAGGAGACAGGTGGTTGGTTTCACGCGTCCAAGCAGCCTGTCCACATCCTCGGAGGTAACAGATTGGAATTGATCCCATATAACAGGACCAGACAGAACTCTAGCACTCTCCCGCCCTGGCCCTGCTCCCACGGTGGAGTCTACCTCCTTCTGAATCTGAGTGACTTTATCTGCAAAAGACTTTGCAAAAGCATTGCAGGAGATCTTGGGGTCCCTACCAGGCCCCGGTGGTACAGGTGGTTCTGATAGATTGCGAACCACCTGAAAAAGTCTCCTCCTGCTGTTTTCTGCAGATGCAGTGGAGGCGGCGAAGAAGGCCCTCTTTGCCGTCGCCATCGCCACTTGGTAGGCTCGACGTTGAGCTCTAGCCCGTGTCCGGTCTGAATGAGTTTTCTGCCACCGGCGCTCTAGCCGTCTCAACGATTGTTTCATCACCCTCAGCTCCGGGGAAAACCACGGGGCTGTCCGGTCTCCATGCAATCGGAGAGGGCGCTTCGGAGCCAGACAGTCAATAGCCCTGGTTAACTCTCCATTCCAGCGGGCCACCAGGGAATCAGCTGAAAGGCCATCAACATGGGATAAAGCATCCCCTACCACTCTCTGGAAGCCAATTGGATCCATTAAGTGGTGGGGGCGGACCATCCGAATCGGTCCCACCTCCCTGCAGAGGGTGATGGCCAGTGATAAGGAAAATCCTGGGTTGAGAGGGCCCATCTCGTCCCCCATGAGTCTGTGAGGTCAGTGAAAGAAGGAAGTTAAACTCCGCTAACCTTGAAGAGTTACCCACCTCCGGAATGAATTAAGTTCGTAACTAGAGGTACCACTGTAATCTGGAGCAAACCAGTGATCAGTAGACCATGATCTTTATTGTTGTGCAAGAGATTCCCACACAGAGCAAGAACCCTGAGCCTGGGGTGACATCAACCTTTTTAACTCCCCCCCCCCTTCACCCAGAATACATTTTGAGCAGCATCCTCACTAGTATGTCACAAGTGGGGAGGGGTATCAAAGGGTTACACAAGTTCAGCAGTTCGTCCTTCTATCAGATACATCTCCGGACACCTCTCAAGTACCCACCACCCAGAGAACAATAAAACTATCGACATACATCCTTGCCCTCAGGACTTCTCCTGAGATGGGCTTCCAGAACATCTGGCTTGGCCAGCTGCCTCTGTGGAAGTCTGTTGTCGCCCCTTGGTCACTCCCTGGGTGGGGCGAAGTGTACCTGCTCTCACGCTCAGGGGATTATGGCAGGAGGCCCTGTTCTCGCTGCCTACGTGGCTGCTTCCAGGGGCCTCTTCTGGGAAGCCCACCGGCAGCACTTGAGCACCAGAGAAGGGGGGCTGCCTCCAACTGGGGAGGCGCATTTCTCCAGGCACGCCTGGAAGAAGCAGACCATTTGGATCCCTTCCAGTCGGGATTCAGGCCTCATCATGGGACGGAAACTGCCTTGGTCGCACTGGTTGATGATCTCCGGCGGGCTAGGGACAAAGGTGAGAGCTGTTTCCTAGTTCTGCTGGATCTCTCAGCGGCGTTCAATACCATCTACCATAGCATCCTTCTGGCTGAGACCCTATCTGCCTGTGGACTGCCTTGCCAGAGTGGTGCATGCTCTGGTTATCTCCCGCTTGGAGTACTGCAATGCGCTCTACGTGGGGCTACCTTTGAAGGTGACTCGGAAACTACAACTAATCCAGAATGCGGCAGCTAGACTGGTGACTGGGAGCGGCCGCCGAGACCATATAACACCGGTCTTGAAAGACCTGCATTGGCTCCCAGTACGTTTCCGAGCACAATTCAAAGTGTTGGTGCTGACCTTTAAAGCCCTAAACGGCCTCAAAGGCCCAGTAGACCTGGAGGAGCGTCTCCACCCCCATCGTTCTGCCTGGATGCTGAGGTCCAGCGCCGAGGGCCTTCTGGCGGTTCCCTCATTGCGAGAAGCAAAGCTACAGGGAACCAGGCAGAGGGCCTTCTCAGTAGTGGCGCCCGCCCTGTGGAACACCCTTCCAGCAGATGTCAAAGCGATAAACAACTACCTGACATTCAGGAGACATCTTAAGGCAGCCCTGTTCAGGGAAGTTTTTAACGTGTGATATTTTATTGTATTTTTGGTTTTTATGGAAGCCGCCCAGAGTGGCTGGGGAGGCCCAGCCAGATGGGCGGGATATAAATAATAAATTATTATTATTATTATATTACTTGTAGGCGGGACGGGACCCAATTTGCAGCTGGATCTCCGGGATCAGCCCCTCCCCCGCTCTCCTGATCCCAGAAGGATAAGGGGAGGGGGAAAACCTTCCTCCCCCCCCTCAATTCTTTCCCTCCCCTCCCGGCACATCCTCCTCTCACCCCGCCCCCACAACCCCAGATCCCGCCCCCAAACATCCCACCCCTTCCTCCTCCTCCTCCAATCCGGCTTCTGCTGAAGGAATGGGGGGGGGTGAGCCCCCTCTCACCCTGCCTGCTTCTCCCGCAAGTGGAGCTTCCACTCCGGATTGCTGCTCCGCGGTGTAGCTCGAGGGGGGGCGCTTTCGGAAAGGGGAGGGAGGAGGCAGGGGACCCCCCCCGTGGATGTTGCAGGAAAGGAGAATCGGGAGCGAGGAGAAAGAGGTAAAGGGATCGCGGGGGGGGGGGAGAAGAGGACCCAGAGACCCCCTCCAGCGCCCCCAAGCGCCTTCCGTGGGGCCTGGATCCCGGCACGCCTGCTGCGAAGGGGCGGAGATGGGGCGCCCACCCACCAGGACTCCCTGGCCCCGTTTCCCCCGCGCAGGCATCCCTGGGGCGCGGAGAGAAGCCAGGATAGAGACCCCCTGTCCCCCCTTGCTCGTCTTGGGGGGCAATAGGGACGGAGAGATGGGGGGCGCAAGGCGAGGGGTGAGCCAAGGGGGCTCTGGGTGCAGGGGAGTCTCAGGGATGGGGGGGCAAAGGCGGGGGGAGGAGGAAGGAGGAGACGAGGACCCAGAGATCCGGCCAGCTCCCCAAATCGCCTTCCGTGGGGCCTGGATCCCGGCACGCCTGCTGCGAAGGGGGCTTTCCTCGCAGGGCGGACCCCTCGCCCCGTTTCCCAGGCTCCGCGCGTCCCATGAAAGGGTTAAGGGGCGCGAGAGACGCCTGGATAGAGACCCCCCAGTCCCCCTTGCTCGTCTTGGGGGGCAATAGGGACGGAGAGATGGGGGGCGCAGGGCGAGGGGTGAGCCGGGCCAAGGGGGCGTCTGGGTGCAGGGGAGACCCCGGGATGGGGGGGCAGGGCCGGGGGGAGGAGGGGCAGCATTCCCGGGGCAGGGAAGGGCAGCACTGGGGGGGGGGGAGATAGGAAGACCAGTCTTGGGGGGGTCTCCATCGTGGCTTCCTTGGGGACTCTCCGGAGGGGCCGCCTTGGCTTCTCCCTCCCGCCCAGGGATCCCTGGAAAGTGGGGGTCCTGCCCCCCCACCTCTTCCTTCCTGCGACCTCCATCCTCCTTCCACCCCATAAGCCCCTGCCCTGTCCAGACACAGCCATTCTGCCCAGTCCAGCCATTGGTCCCCTGGAGAGGAGAGGAAATCCCCAGAGGAAGAGGGGAGGGGGGAGGCCTTCTCAGAAGCGGCTCTTGGTTTCCGCAAACCCACCCAGGAAGCAGCCAGAAACCTTTTCCTCTCTCTCAGGCTTCCATCTTTATTGTCTTTTCCCCTGAGGATGAGGATAATGTACACCTGTCCTCAGAAACAGGGGTGCAGAGTCCATGGAATGGCTCTCAGGGCTGATAGAGAAGTTGCACCTCAAAAGCATTTCTTTTATTTTTTAAAAAGATATTTATTAAGATTTTCAGAATATTACAGAATAAAGAAAAAGAAAAAAAGAAAAATACAAAATAAAAATGGTTAAAAACAATTCATTCTTTCCATTACTTATCTTTCATTTGCTTGTTTCCCGGACCTCCTCACACCTCCCTTTTTTGTATTCCACTTCAAATTATTAGTTCAGCAAATCCCTCCCCTCTTTGTATATCCTAGTCTTTAATCATAAAGTATTGTAACATTAAATTTTTACCGATTAATAATCCATTTTTTCATATTCCCTTATAACATTACAGCTAAAGACCATTTAGTTTCTATCCAACAGCATTCTAGCATTCATTAATTTTGCAATATTTCTGTAGATAGTCTTTAATTTTCTTCCAATCTTCTTCCACCGACTCTTCTCCCTGGTCTCGGATTCTGCCAGTCATTTCCATAAAAAGCATTTCTGTTCCTCTTATTCTTTCTAGGGAATATCAGAGTGACTGACAAGCTGGGATACAACCCATCATCATCCGATGACAGCGACTGCATGAATCTTCCCAGTCAAAGGACCCATTTTCATGATAGACAGTTCCTATGGCTGGAGGCTCTACACACCGGGTGTGCCTGTGCAGGCCAAAGACTGCCAGTATCAGCACAGGTGAGGTGTGTGACCTCCCCAAATTTACAGACTGTATGTGAATGAGAGTTTGTGGGTGGGATTATAGTTTACGGCAACCCTGTGATTTTCTCCACCCATAACATTTCGTGAGCTGATATTGCAGTACGAATTCCAAATTAACTACAAAAAATCTCGTATTAATAATAATAGTACAGTGGTCCTTCGGGTTAAGAACTGAATTTGTTCTGCAGGTCCGTTCTTAACCTGAAACTGTTCTTAACCTGAACCACCACTTTAGCTAATGGGGCCGCCGTGCGATTTCTGTTCTCATCCTGAAGCAAAGTTCTTAACAGAAGGTACTATTTCTGGGTTAGCGGAGTCTGTAACCTGAAGCGTCTGTAACACAAAGTACCACTGTAAAAGTTATAGTATTCGTCTTTTCCCCCAGCCACTCTGGGCAGCTTACAGTACATATAGGTAAAGGTAAAGGGACCCCTGACCATTAGGTCCAGTCATGGCCGACTCTGGGGTTACAGCACTCATCTCGCTTTATTGGACGAGGGAGCCAGTGTGCAGCTTCCGGGTCATGTGGCCAGCATGACTGAGCTGCTTCTGGCGAACCAGAGCAGCGCACGGAAATGCCGTTTACCTTCCCGACAGTACAGTACATATACAAGACAGTAAAACATCCAACATTAAAAACCTCCTGATACAGCTGTCTTCTAAATGTCAGATGGTTGCCTCCTTCCTTGCCCTCTGAAGGGAGGGCATTCCATGGGGCAGGAGGCCCTCTGCCTGGTTCCCTGGAACTTCACTTCTAACAGCAAGGGAACCAGCAGAAGACCCTCGGAGGAGGACCTCCCTGTCCGGACTGAACGATGGGGGTGAAGATGCTCCTTCATTTCCACAGGGCCAAGGCAGGGGCCAAAACAGCACTCAAGTAAGAAACAGACAAGCAGAGTAGAGAAATATCAGAATAGGAAGCGGGAGCAGGCACATTTCAATACTGCAATTTATATATAATTCAATGTCAGAAATCATGCTGTGTTATTAAAGATGATTGAGGATTATGAAAGGTTCCTGATGCATTACTACCATTTGACAAAATACCATTTTTATTTCCTAAAAATTGGGAACATGGGGAGGACATGGGAGAATGTAGATGTTGAAATAAGAGAAGGTGCTAATGGCGGTTGATGTGTCCTTTTTTCCCTGTCTTCTCTTTCCTGAAACCCAAACAGGATTTCCTTTCTGCCCACTCTGAAAAAGGTGATGGAGAAGACAGAACTGTAGGGGACAAGGCACCTTTCGTTTCATTAAGAATAGCCATTAAAATGTGTAAAATGTGTAATATGCTTCACTGAATGAGCACACATAGTTCACATCAACGAACACAAAAAGGAAAGAACCCATTTAAAGGTATGGAGTGCGGAAAGAGCTTCTCTTTCAATGCAAACACACCAGCGGACTCACATAGAAAACGTTTTACGTGCAGGGAGTGTGGGAAGAACTTCAGTCAGAGTGGAAACCTTAAATTGCACAAACGGACTCACACAGGGGAGAAACCATATAAGTGTGATGAGTGTGGAAAGAGCTTTAGTTACAGTGGAAACCTTAGGGAACATCAACGGACTCACACAGGAGAGAAACCATTTACATGTATGGAGTGTGGAAAGAGCTTCAGTCAGAGTGCACACTTTAGATCCCATCATCGGACTCACACAGGGGAGAAACCATATGAATGTATGGATTGTGGAAAGAGCTTCAGTCGGAGTGCACACCTTAGAAATCATCATCGGACTCACACAGGGCAGAAACCATATAAATGTATCGAGTGTGGAAAGAGCTTCAGTCAGAGTGCACACCTTAAATCACATCAACGGACTCACACCGGGAATAAACCATTTAAATGTATCGAGTGTGGAAAGAGCTTTAGTGATAGCGGAAGTCTTAGAAAACATGAACGGACTCACACAGGGGAGAAACCATTTCAATGTATCGAGTGTGGAAAGAGCTTTAGTGAAAATGGAAGCCTTAGATCACATCAACGAACTCACACAGGGGAGAAACCATATAAATGTATCGAGTGTGGAAAGAGCTTCAGTCAGAGTGCACACCTTAGACAACATCAACGGACTCACACAGGGAATAAACCATATAAATGTATCGAGTGTGGAAAGAGCTTTAGTGATAGCGGAAGTCTTAGAAAACATGAACGGACTCACACAGGGGAGAAACCATTTCAATGTATCGAGTGTGGAAAGAGCTTTAGTGAAAATGGAAGCCTTAGAAATCATCAACGAACTCACACAGGGGAGAAACCATATAAATGTATCGAGTGTGGAAAGAGCTTCAGTCAGAGTGCACACCTTAGACAACATCAACGGACTCACACAGGGGAGAAACCATTTAACTGTATGGAGTGTGGAAAGAGCTTTCGTGATAGCAGCAGCCTTAGATCACATCAACGGACTCACACAGGGGAGAAACCATTTCAATGTATCGAGTGTGGAAAGAGCTTTAGTGAAAATGGAAGCCTTAGAAATCATCAACGAACTCACACAGGGGAGAAACCATTTCAATGTATCGAGTGTGGAAAGAGCTTTCGTGATAGCAGCAGCCTTAGTTCCCATCATCGGACTCACACAGGGCAGAAACCATATAAATGTATCGAGTGTGGAAAGAGCTTCAGTCAGAGTGCACACCTTAGATCACATCAATGGACTCACACAGGGGAGAAACCATTTAAATGTATCAAGTGTGGAAAGAGCTTTAGTAAAAGTGGAAGCCTTAGAAGACATGAACGGACTCACACGGGAGAAACCAATTCAATGTATGGAGTGTGGAAAGGACTTCAGTCAGAGTGGAACACTGGAAAAAAAATCAACGGACTCACACACGGGAGAAACCACATAAATGTATAGAGTGTGGATAGAGTTTCCATTGTAATCCAAGCCTCAGATCACATCAACGGACTCATATAGGAGAGAAACCATTTCAATGTATGGAGTACAGTAAATACTTCACTCAGAGTGGAAATCTTAGAAAACATCAGTAGATACACAGGGGAGAAACCATTTAAAGGTATGGACTGTGGAAGGAGCTTCAGTGCGAGTGGAAGCCTTGATTTATGTCAACAAACTTACACAAAAGACAAACCGTATAAATATCAGGAAAGTAGATAGAGGTTCACTCTTAGTGGAAGTTGAAAATCAACAGACTCACGGACAGGAAGAACTCTAAGAGTTGAAACCCTTCAAACCATCAACAAACTCAGAGAGGAGAAGCAGTTTAAATGAAAAGATTGCAAGAAGTGCTTTATTTATAATGGAGTGATCAAGGAACATCCCAGGACCCTCACATAGGAGAACCCATTTAGATGTATGGAGTGTGGGACTTCTTCCTCTCAGAGTCCACTCTGAGCAATGAACTCAGCAGGAAATCATTCCTAAAAGCATCAGGTATATTTGAAGTTCTGGTGTTTGTATGAAAAACATTATAATAATGAAATAACGAAGGCAGCATCTCACAATGGTGAGTGTAATTTTAGATGAAAGTTTTTGCAGCAAACTCTGCCCCCCCCACCGCATGATCTCCAAGCACTGCTTCTTCACCAGAACGTCATCGCTGCCTCCTGCCCTGCGCGTTCTGAAGAAAACTTGAAATACTGTAATTGAATGGGAGATTCCCCCCCCCAAGCCTAATTTCAAGAGGGGGAATGAGGGGCTGCAGGTACCAGGGAAGTCTCCTGGGGGGGCCATCTTCACTCATGAAGCCCATGGGGCAACCCCAGAGCTCCTGCTCCTTCTGGGGTTTGAGGAAGATAGCATTTTTCCATAGTCCCAGAAGGCTTGCTTCAATCATGCTTCTCAGGAGTTTTCCTACCAGAGGACCACAGTGCTGTGGCTGCTGTTGTTGTCAAGGACTGGCTGGTGAGGGGGGAGAGGCACCAGCTGGGGGACCCACAAGGGAAGAAGGCTCAGATCCTGGGGACTTGTGGTGGGATGAGCAGAAAGAGGGAGAAAAGGGAGCAGACCGGAAGGGGAGATGTTGCAAGCTAAGGAGGAAACTGGGTTAGGTGAGTGGGAAAAGTGTGGGGCAGAGAGCAGTTCAGGCTCAGAGGGAGGAGAGGAGGGGGCCAGGAGACCCAGAGGAGGCCGGCTGCTGAAGCATCCAGGGAGACTCCCCTCCTGCTGCGACCAGCACATGCCTCTGAGTCTGGGGGTTAGAACGCTTAGAATGTGGGAATCCCATTTTTCAACCAAAGCCAAAATAAAAACAAAAACCCGCTAGCCTTTTCCCAGGTCTTTCCTGACTTGACAGTCGTTCGTCTTTTCTACCAAGGACTCTACAAAGTCCTTCTCCCTCCCTTTACTTACCATGGGGTCCCAGCACCCTTTTCTGCCTCTTACACTCTAGGGAAAAGAGTCCCTTTCCATTGGACGCCTGGCAGCCCAGTGCCAAATCCGGCTGCTCCAGAGAGAACGGAAAGGAACTGTAAACGCCCTTGCGCTCTGACGCGCACCAGTCACTTCCTCTTGGATCCTGGCGCTGCCGGTGCAGCTGCATTTAGGAGAAAAAGAGAAATTGGAAACCGAGCCCAAGTCCCAAAGTGGCCACTGGGACCAGCCTTGGGGCGTCTTCCTTGGGGAAAAGGAAAAGTTTCAGATCTCAGGTTTAATTTATCCAATTCTACATATTCTATCAATTTTTCTCTCCACTCTTCCACCGTTGGAATTTCCTCCTGCTTCCATCTCTGTGCTAGCACAATTCTTGCGGCCGTTGCCGCATACTGAAAAAGTTTGCGGTCCTCTCTTTCTATATCTTTCCTTACAATACCCAATAGGAAGATTTCTGGTCTTTTAACGAAGGTATATCTCAGCATCTTTTTCATTTCGTTATAAATCTCCTCCCAAAATTTTTTAATTTTTTTGCATTCCCACCATTGATGGTAAAATGTCCCCTCTGTCTGTCTGCATTTCCAGCATTTATTATCTATCTTGTACATCCTTGCCAGCCTTACTGGCGTCATATACCACCTGTAAAGCATCTTCATCATATTTTCTTTCAAAAGCGTACAGGCCGTAAATTTTATGTTCACCTTCCATAACCTTTCCCAATCCTCCAATTGGATATTGTATCCAAAATCCCTTGCCCACTGGACCATCACTGATTTCACTTCCTCGTCCTTCGTATTCCATTCCAACAGTATTTTGTACATTTTCGACAGATTTTTACATTCATTATTCACTATCTCCTTTTGATACCTAGACTCTTTTTCCTCATAACCCCTTTCCTTCACCTCCTTTTTGAACATTTCGTTAATCTGAAAATAGTGCAACCAATCATATGTAAAAACTTTGACCTGGTCATATGGTTTTATTTTCCACTTTCCTCCTTCGTTTGTCACCATTTCTTCATATTTTCCCCACTTTCCTCTCATGTTGATTTTCTTTACCCCCATTATCTCTAACGGAGATAACCAGTGAGGAGTTTTGGGTTCTAAAATGTTTTTATATCTATCCCAAACCTCTATTAGAGCGCCTCTGAAAACATGGTTGCTAAACCCCTTGTGAACCCTCTTTTTGTCGCACCAGAGGTAGGCGTGCCACCCATGTCTGTTATTAAATCCTTCCAAGTCTAAAAGTTCATTATTCTCTAATTTTACCCACTCTTTTATCCAGCACAAACATGTTGCCTCATAGTACAATCTCATGTCTGGTAGGGAGAAGCCACCTCTTTCTTTTATGTCAGTCAATAGTTTGAATTTAATTCTGGGCTTCTTCCCTTCCCAGACATATCTTGAGATCACCTTTTGCCAGTCTTTGAAATCTTTTGTGCCTTTTATTATGGGTATAGTTTGGAACAAAAATAACAGCTTGGGGAGCACCATCATTTTAATCATTGATATTCGTCCCCAGAAAGATAGTTTCATTCTGGCCCATGTCTCCATATCTTTTTTTTATTCTATTCCAAACTGGGGTATAATTGTTTTGGTACAAATCAATGTTCTTTCCGGAAAGCCATATTCCCAGGTACTTAACTTTCCTAACTACCTCAATCCCTGTTCTTTGCTGCAGTAGTTCAATCTTATCTTGGTCTAAATTTTTGACAATCATTTTTGTTTTCCCTTTGTTCAATTTAAATCCTGCTAAATTTCCAAATTTCCCCATCTCTTCCAAACTCTCCTTTATGCTTTCTATCGGCTCTTCCACAGTCAAAACCACATCGTCTGCATAGGCTTTAACCTTGTACTCGTTAGCCCCTAATGTGACCCCTTTAATTTGTCTGTTTTGTCTTATTGCATTTAGTAAGGTTTCCAGAATCACTATAAATAACAGTGGCGAAAGGGGGCATCCCTGTCTTGTTCCCTTAGCTATTTTAATATCTTCAGAAATGACGTTGTTGACTATCAGTCTTGCTTTCTGTTCTGTGTAGATTGCCCTTATACCATTCAGAAATTCCTGTCCCACCTCCATAACCTCCAAGTTTTTCAACATGAAGTCCCAGACTACATTGTCGAACGCTTTCTCCGCGTCTACAAAAATTAAGCTTGCTGGTTTATCGCACCTATCGGAAAGGAATTCAATAATGTTGACTATATTCCTTGTATTATCACTTATTTGTCTTCCTGGCAAAAAACCAGCTTGGTCTTTATGTATGATTTTTGATAGTATCTTTTTTAATCTTTTAGCTAAAACGCCGGCAAAGATCTTATAGTCCGTATTTAATAGGGAGATAGGTCTGTAATTCTTAATCTGTGTCGGGTCCGAATCTTGTTTTGGAATTATTGTAATAAAAGCCTCTTTCCATGTTTCAGGAATGTCCTTTTCTTTTAGGATGTTATTCATTACATCAGTCAGCGGGGCTATCAACTTATCTTTCATTTCTTTATAATAGCTTGATGTAAACCCATCTGGGCCCGGTGCCTTCCCTCTTTTCAATTCTTTTATCACTTCTTCTACCTCTTCTCTACATATTAGGGCGTTAAGTTGTTCTTTTTGGTCTGTCGGGATTTTCTTCAACATCTTTTCTTCGAGATATCTTTCTATTTTCTCCTTATTATTCCTTTCATTGTTCCTATATAGTTGTGTATAAAAGTCCACGAACCCTTTCCTAATTTCTTTCGGGTCTGTAATTTCTTCCCCATTTAATTCAATTTTGTTAATTAGTTTTTGTTCTTTCCTTCTTTTTACCTGCCAAGCAAGCCATTTTCCAGATTTATTTGCAAATTCAAAATTTTTTTGTCTTAACATTTTTATATTCCATTCGACCTCCTTATTTATTAGCATTGCGAATTGGGTTTGTAGAGCCTTTATTTCCTGCCTTATCTTCTCATTATTGGGTTTTTTAATCAATTTTTGTTCGTTGTCCGTAATTTGTCTCAAGATCTCTCTTATCTTTTTTTCCTTGTTGTTCCTTTTCCATGCACTTTGTTGGATACATAGACCCCTCATCACTGCTTTGGATGCATCCCATACTACACTCATTTTTGTCCCTTTATCTGAATTATCTTGAAAGTATTCTGACAATTTTTTCTGTATTTTTTCAACAAATTTTTGGTCGTCCCAAAGATTATCATTCAGTCTCCATCTGAAAGTCCGTTCTTCGAATCCTTTTAACTCCATCTTAATCGGGTTGTGGTCTGAGATAACTTTAGCCTGTATTTCAATTTTTTGGATTCTTGGTACTAATTCGTTCGACACCCAAATTTGGTCTATTCTTGACATTGATTGGTTTGGTTCTGAATGGTACGTAAATTGTTTTTCTAACGGATACCTAAATCTCCAGATGTCAATTAGGTTACAGTTCTTAATCATCATAAAAAAAGTCTTTGGCAACTTCCCTTCTTTATTCTTTGTTTCCCTCAATCTATCCATTTCTGTTGATACCACGCCGTTCATATCTCCCATTATTATAATTTTTTTATCCATATATTCAAATAATTTTTCTTCCAATAATCTAAAGAATTCTGTCTTGTTCCCATTTGGGGCGTAGATTCCAACAATTATCAGTTCTTCACCTTGCCATTTAATCTGAGCCGCTATTATTCTTCCTTCCTCATCCTTAAATAGTTGGCGGGACTCAATTTTATTTTGAATATATAAAACCACCCCTCTTTTTTTCTTTTTGTCTGAAGATACAAATTCGTTCCCTAACCTTTTATTGATGAGGATCTTCCTGTGTTTTTTGGCCACGTGTGTTTCCTGTAAGCATATGATATCCAAGTTCTTCTTCTTTAAAATACGTTCAATTCCGTTCCGTTTCTTCTTATTGTTCATTCCATTAATATTCCAGTTCCATAATTTTAACGTCATTCTCCTTACCACTATCTGGATTTAAGAATTTAGACTTAAGGTCTTTCTGTCTCTTCTCCTTCTTCTTCTTCTTCCTCTTCGTCCGACTCTCTTCCGCTCTGTTCTTCTTCTTCACCTAATTCAGATTCCTCCTTCTTTCTTAGTCCTCCTTCTGCTCCTTTAATCTCTTCCTCTCCTTGTTGTAATTCTTTGTATCTTCTTGTGAATTTCCCTATTTCCTCAGGGCTTAACAATCTTTTTTTAACTCCTTTGTAAAAGAAAGAGACACCCTCCGGGAATTCCCATCTAAAATCGATCTTATTTTTCCTAAGTAGTTGCACCAGTGGTTTGTAAGCTTCTCTTCGTTTCAACAGCCTTATTGGAATGTCTTTAAATATAATTATGTAATTCCCGTCAATGTACAGTCTCTTCTCTCTGTTCCTTTGCAAAATCAAATTTCTCATCTCTCTATCCTTAAAGGTAATTAGACAATCGCCTGGGAATTTCTTTAATCTATTTGACTTAATTTTCATTCTGTAGGCATTCTGTATTGTCATTGCCAATTCCTCTTCCGGAAGCTCCATCCACTGCGCAATTTCTTTTATTAATCTTTCTCTTATATTTTCGTTTTGCATTTCTGGAACTTGTCTCAGCCTTAAATTAACCTCTCTCTGTTTCAGTTCATTCATTGCGATAGAATCCTTTATTTCTTCTTGTATTTTGTTTAGTTCTGCAATCTCATTTCTCATTTTCTCCTCTTCCCTTTTCATCTCTTTCATTTCCTGTTTTGTCTTTTTTAATCCTTCATCCACTCTCCTTGAGACCTCCTTAATCTGTCCTTTTAATTCACTGACTGTCTCCTCAATCTTCTTATCCATTTTTCCTATTTTATTATCTACCTGTTCTAACTTCATCTCCAAATTCTTTTCGCTTTGTTTTATTTCTGCAAACATCTTTAATATTTCTGTTCTAAATTCTGTTTCCTGTTTTGAAGCTCTCCTGTCTGTTGGGGTCCCCCCCTCTCCCCCTTTTTTCTGTGTGTGCGACATATTCCTCAGTGTTTCGATAACAAATATGTAAACTGTATTTTCCTATGTAGTTATAGTTCCAGCACTGTTATATACTGTTAAACACTATTAATCTGACCACCAAAAACCAGGAGATGTCACCTGTATAAGGAGAAAAGAGCAGAGAAAAGAGAAAAAACTAACGCCTAAAAACTGTAAACACAAAAATTGCAGAACACAACTTCCTTACACTTTCACCTCAAAGTCCTAGATATTATCTTAATTATTGTCCCTTCTCCTGCCAAATTGAGGGGGTTAGTTGTCTGTCCACGTTCTTCTTGCCCCTATTCGGGCTAATCCAAATCAGGTTGGTCCAGCTGACCTTCTTGCCCCTATTCGGGCTAATCCATCCAGAGCGTTAAACAGGTAGAACTCTAGTTATAGTCTGAGTAATCCAAAAGGCAATGTCCTTAGTTCAAGTTACAGTCAGCTTACCACTTCCAATGTGATCCAATGTAGTTCAAATTTTAATATTAAAACTGAATAATCCCAAAGATGTAATCCAATAATAAAGGAGGTATCTCTCCGACACAGTTATCACATAAATATTTCTCAAAGCCTAAATTACCTCCTTCTAAATTTCAGCTTAATATTGGTTTGAAACACTGAAAGGATAGTTCCACCAACATCAGCCACTAGGGGGATAGCTCTTCCAACTTAGGGAGAGATAGTCTTTACAACATATTCCACACTGCCTATTTCCAGCTGTTCATTTTGGTTTAGTTTAATTTTTAACTTTGACTCTCATTTATTTAAAGTCCTTAGCCAAAATTTAGAGAGAAAAAAGTGAACAGAAACAGTGGTGAACAAAAAAGGGGAACCTTCAGATGCTTTTCCCCCTTATCTGAGAGTACTTTAAAGTAATTTAATATGGCGTCGGAGGTCCTTCTTACTTTCCAGTTAATATGGCGTCGAAGTTTCTTTAAATTTAGTAGTCTCTTCGCAAAAGCATTCACCAATAGTCCTCTCTGTTTCCTATAACTTCACTTATTGTAGCTACTGAGGATCTTTAGTTCACACAGTTTCTCTGCTCCCCCTTTGTTCCTCCCTTTCTTCTTTTTCTTTATAAGAAAGTTACTTTTTAACTTGGCACAAATCCAAACAAACACAGGGGAGACAGTTACAATAGCCGCTAGCGGCAGCTTACTTTCACTTTTGGCTCTGCAATCAGCGCTGCGTCTTTTTCATTGAAGCCAGACAAACCGCTGAACTCGGAATCTTCTCCTTTTAACCGGAGGCTTTCTTATTATTTTAAATCACCAGTTCTCAAGGTCTTAAGTAGCAAATCCGCTTTTCTTTGTATTGAGAGCGGAGCGCTAAACCCTGCAGGCTCGGGGCTTCGCTATTCTGCCGCTGCAATGGCTGCCCGATTGTCTGCTGCCCGTACCGTCGCTCTCTTCACCTCCTTCCAGAGGTTACCTGGCGACCAGGCGGACAGCTTTGACGCCGCCGGGAACCTAGACCTCTGGACACCCTCCAGAGGTTCGTCGGGGGGTTTTCTGCGCCCTAAAAACCCCCCTTTTCGGCCAGAATAGCTAGGGCTTTCTCACCGGAAAAAACCCTCGCCTGCCGCGGGAGCCGCGCTCGCACCGGAAGTCGTAACATTGTTTTTCTGGTATCCATTGGCGATTAACACATTTGAGAGATTCTGTAACTCAGTTGTCAAGTGGTCTTTGTTACGAAGCTAATCCAAAAAGAAACACCCCCCAAAAACCAAGACACAGAAGAAAACAATGGCATGGCCCTCCTTCCTTACATCAAGGGCACTACAGACAAAATTAGCAAAATCCTCCATAAACACAATATCAAAACAGCCTTCTGCACCAACCAAAAAATAGCCAATATCCTCAGAAACCCAAAAGACAAAATCCAGCTCGAAAACCAAGGGGTCTATGAAATACCCTGCAAAGTCTGCCCAGCCACGTACATTGGACAAACAAACAGACGAATAAATGCACGTATCGCAGAACACAAGAATGCCGTCAAAAAAGAAGAAAAAACTTCCTCTCTTTTCCAACACATGAAAGAAACAGGACACGAAATTAATTTTGCAGATTCCAAATTGCTCTTTAACATGGAACATCACCACAAGAGAATAATCATGGAAGCCATCGAGATAGAGAAACACCCTCACAACATGAACAAGCGTGACGACACGTCCCGCCTGCCTGACATCTGGAAATTAGCCCTCCCCACAAAAACCGACACCAGAACCAGAGGCACACAGAACGCCGTCACCAATCAACCACACCAGACCCAAACCCAGACCCTCTCCACAGACATATCACAGACTCCATCCAGTAGCCAAACTATAGTGGCACCTCCGGATGCTGCACCCCCCTGCAATCCCTACACAGATCTGGCTGGCACAAGGCACAAAATTACAGCTCGCCCCTATACACGAAGCCAAGCCAGAGCACATCTAAATGCAGCACAGCCATCTTCTCAGAAAAACTCTTCACAAGCTCAAGAGGTCAAGACACGAAAGCTTTAGCAACTAATCTACACTTAATGACCCACCCAATGGTATTCAGAATATCACTCATGAAATCACTCAAGATATCCCTCAAGTAATTAAGGAACAAAAGAAGAAAAGGCACACTAATCTAGGAACTTCCTCTCTGCCCAGAACGTTGGAGGCTATACACCACACCCCTCAACAGTATTTATAGGAACTCAAACACCAGATTCTGCTCTGTTCCAGTAACAAGAAGCCGAAAGCTCCAGCCTGAAGATGACGAGTGAGACCTCGTCGAAACGTCGCCCAGACACCCCGACTCTTACATGGGAAGACACCCGAAGACACCAAAACCTGCATTCCTGTACCCGTGAAAATCTACGAAAGCATATATATATATATATATATATATATCAATGGGAGAGATTGTGGAAGGTAGATATTAAATTCACAGCATGCTATAACCTTAGGGAGAACATCATGAAGATGTTCTATAGATGACATCGTACCCCCTTAAAACTAGCGAAAATGTATAACGGAGGGTCACCGACTTGCTGGATATGTAAAATAGATGTGGAGTCATACATGTGGTGGACTTGTGCAATCATTAGGGAATTCTGGGATAATATCTATAATGAATTCAAGAAATTATTCAGACTCACTTAAACAACAACAACCAGAGATCTTTCTTTTAGGCATTTTACCATTAGAAATTAAAAAAGAAATAAGACCCCTGTTCATGGATGTCACCACAGAAGCAAGAATACGTGTGGCAAGGAAGTGGAAAACAATACTGACAATTACAGATTGGCAGATACTCATGTTAGAATATTTACAACAAGCAAAACTGATGGGAAGAGTTAGAGGAGTATTGAACCGGAAAATATTTGGAGAATGGAGAATGTTTGAGGATTATAGAAGATCATATTGTACCAACCACACCATATTAGCAGAACTTGAGTGATACTTGTAAACACAACAAATGCTGTTTGTGGAGTAGACGGGAACAATATTAAAGAATATAAAACTGCGAAAGAAACAACGACAGTATAAACAGCACAATGAGAATGATTGGAAGACTCGTTTTGTCAGAAGTCTTTTTTATTTAATTAGGAAGATTAATTTTTTTCATGCACATAAATCTGCTTCTTCTTTCTTTTTCTGTATTTTCTTCTTTTCTTTATTCTTCATTGTTGTTTTCTTTAATTTTCTTTTTTTGCAGTATGAGATTGCAAATTCTTTGTATATGTGTGTAATTTAAATCAATAAAGATTATTTTTAAAAATAAATTTGAGGCCGGCCTGATCAAGTGTTGCTTCCTCTGGTTGGCCCCGCTGGAACTCCAGTTCTTTCCAGACCCTGGGGTCACTAGAGGACTGGTGGCTCCTCCTGGCAAATGGCCTGGTGTGCGCTGGATCACCGGTCCTTCCTTGCCCCCCTTCTATCCGGCCAACTGAAGGTCCCATCTGGGGTGCCATCTGTTGTAAACAAAAGCTGCCCTTCTTCCCTTATGGGGGACACAAGAGCCCTTTATAGAGTCCCTTGTAGGTTCTCCATCGGTAGGAGAAAAGAGCAGAGGCAACCAGAGAATATTGAGAAGCAAAGCAGCTAGTAAGTCTGATCTTGATTGATCTGCTGCAACAGGGTGCTCCCCTGAGGAGGACCCCCAACCAAGGCGTGCCTGCCCTTATATAGACATTTTAAATTCCCTGCCCCAGAGCTCCAGACCACCCCTCCATACATCACAGAAGGGGTGTAACCCAAGACCACCCCCCACAAACATCATACCTACATCACAGAAAAGACGGTCTGCAACAGAAATGTGAATGTTGTTGCTTTTCCTGTCTGCCAGGTTCTCTGATAATGCCTTATCTGATTCCCTTTCCTGGTAGTCTGGCCATTCGCTTGAGATGGTGATTTCCCAATTCCTGAGACAATGGGAAGGTTCCCTCACCCCCTCCCTCCTTGCAGAGAAAACGTTTGGTCAGTTTGGGAGTCTAAATGATTTCAGGAGGGTCTTCCTGTGCTGCTCCAGACATGTGGTCGACATATCTATGTATGTGCTTGGTTGGTAAATTTATGAACATTTATTATATATATAAAAGCTTCAATTTTTTATTACATGATTCATCCAGCCCAGCCTTTCGCACGATGAATTCTGCATTTACGTTAAATAAGCAGGGAGACAATATACAGCCTTGCCGTACTCCTTTCCCAATTTGGAACCAATCAGTTGTTCCATATCCAGTTCTAACTGTAGCTTCTTGTCCCACATAGAGATTTCGCAGGAGACAGATGAGGTGATCAGGCACTCCCATTTCTTTAAGAACTTGCCATAGTTTGCTGTGGTCGACACAGTCAAAGGCTTGGGCATAGTCAATGAAGCAGAAGTAGATGTCTTTCTGGAACTCTCTAGCTTTCTCCATAATCCAGTGCATGTTTGCAATTTGGTCTCTGGTTCCTCTGTCCCTCCGAAATCCAGCTTGCACTTCTGGGAGTTCTCGGTCCACATACTGCTTAAGCCTGCCTTATAGCATTTTAAGCATAACCTTGCTAGTGTGTGAAATGAGCGCAATTGTGTGGTAATTGGTGCATTCTTTGGCACTGCCCTTCTTTGGAATTGGGATTCATGTGTAGCAGGAACCCCCCCCCCCAATCACTCAGTTTGTACAAACACAACACACACACACTCACACATGACATATGCAATGCTTCTGTTATAAATTCATATAAAATCAGCCGTACATTGGATCTGTACCGTTCAACTTTTATTTTACACCATGAGGGAAGGACTACCAAAGGGGGGAGACTTGACACAAGGCAGCCAACATGTCTGCAGCGAGCCCTTCCCAGTTGGCATGCCAACCTTGATGGTCCTAGACTCACAAAGGACCTGCATATGGAAGTGGATTCAGTACGGACTGAAACACAGGGCAGTGACCAGCCCTTCCCTCTGGGGGCAGGAAACAGGGAACTCCCCTTTGTCCTCAGGAATGTAAACATGGGGAGGGGGAAAGGAGGAACCGGACAGGTGAGAAGACCCTCAGGTTCCCACCACAACTCCTCCTCCTTCAGAGAAGTCACACTTCTCTGCGGTCTCTCAGCCCCACTCACCTCACAGAGTGTATGTTGTGGGGGAGGAAGGGGAAGGAGAATGTGACCCGCTTTGAGACTCCTTCGGGTAGTGATAAAGCGGGCTACCAAATCCAAACTCTTCTTTTTCTTCTCCCTGAACCTCTCCTCTTTGTGATGTGTCAATTATGTAGTCATGATGTAGTCTTGGGGGTGTAGCATGGGGGATTCTGAGCTAATAAAAGTTGGGGTCTTCTTTTGTTGGGGGCTTCCATCTTGTTCCACCTGGGGGCAGGGGGGAGTCCTGTGGCGACAGTCTTCCATCAAGACCAAGCCGCCTGGCTGCTCTTTTGCTCTCCTCTTCCTGGCTGGTCTCCTTGTTTCTGGTCCAAGGGATCCCTCAGATTTTGGAATCCTCTTCTGGCTCCAGTTGTATCGGCTGCTTTTCTGAGCCTCTTGGCTGTTGTGCCGGGACGGGGCCTGTGTCCACGGTCCTTGTCCTGGCCTGAGTCCGAGGCTGCGGTGGGGGGCTGGGATTTGGGGGGAGTCGCTTAGCTGCCCCCCGTTCCTGGTTTGAACAGCACCAAGACCTAAAACACGGAGGGATCTAAGCTCGTGGGGTGGGGGAGGGGAGGGGAGGGGAGGAGGTTGCACTTGTGGGGGGGACCCCACTTGGCGGCTGGATCTCCGGGATCAGCCCCTCCCCCGCTCTCCTGATCCCAGAAGGAAGAGGGGAGGGGGGAAACCTTCCTCTCCCCCCCCCTCAATTCTTTCCCTCCCCTCCCGGCACCTCCTCCTCTCACCCCGCCCCCACAAGCCCAGATCCCGCCCCCAACCATCCCACCCCTTCCTCCTCCTCCTCCAATCCGGCTTCTGCTCCAGGAATGTGGGGGGGGTGAGCCCCCTCCCACCCTGCCTGCTTCTCCCGGAAGTGGAGCTTCCACTCCGGATTGCTGCTCTGCCCCGTAGCTCGGGGGGGGGGGGCGCTTTCGGAAAGGGGAGGGAGGAGGCAGGGACCCCCCCCCGTGGATGTTGCAGGAAAGGAGAGGAGAATCGGGAGCGAGAACAAAGAGGTAAAGGGATCGCGGGGGGGAGGGGGGAGAAGAGGACCCAGAGACCCCTCCAGCTCCCCCAAGCGCCTTCCGTGGGGCCTGGATCCCGGCACGCCTGCTGCGAAGGGGCGGAGATGGGGCGCCCACCCACCAGGACTCCATGGGGCGCGGAGAAGCGGGCCAGGAAAGGGTTAAGGGGCGCGAGAGACGCCTGGATAGAGACCCCCCAGTCCCTCCCTTGCTCCTGTTCGGGGGGGGGAGGCTAGGATGGAGAGATGGGGCGCGCAGGGCGAGGTGTCAGTCGCGCTAGAGTGCAGGGGAATCTGCGGGAGAGAGGGAGGGGGAAGGGAAGAGGAGCACTGGGGGGGAGATAGGAAGACCAGTTTTTTGGGGGGCGTCTCCATCGTGGCTTCCTTGGGCAGTCTTCGAAGGGGCCGCCTTGGCTTCTCCCTCCCGCCCAGGGATCCCTGGAAAGTGGGGGTCCTGTCCCCCCACCTCTTCCTTCCTGCAACCTCCATCCTCTTCCCACCCCATAAGTCCCTGCCCTGTCCGGACACAGCGCTTCTGCCCAGTCCAGCCATTGTTCCCCTGGAGAGGAGAGGAAATCCCGAGAGGAAGAGGGGAGGGGGGAGGCCTTCTCAGAAGCGGCTCTTGGTTTCCGCAATCCCACCCAGGAAGCAGCCAGAAACCTTTTCCTCTCTCTCAGGCTTCCATCTTTAATGTCTTTTCCGCTGAGGATGAGGATAATGTACACCTGTCATCAGAAACAGGGGTGCAGAGTCCATGGAATGGCTCTCAGGATTGGTACAGAAGTTGCACCTCAAAAGCATTTCTGTTCCTCTCATTCTTTGTAGCCAATGTCAGAGTGACTGACAAGCTGAGATACAACCCATCAGCATCCGATGACAGTGACTGCATGAATCTTCCCTGTCAAAGGACCCATTTTCATGATAGACAGTGCCTGGGGCTGGAGGCTCTACACACCGGGTGTGCCTGTGGAGGCCAAAGACTGCCAGTATTAGCACAGGTGAGGTGTGTGACCTCCCCAAATTTACAGACTGTATGTGAATGAGAGTTTGTGGGTGGGATTATATTTTACAGAAACCCTGTGATTTTCTCCACCCATAGCATTTCATAAGCTAACATTGAAGTAAAAATTCCAAAATAACTACAAAAAATCACAAGATAATAATAATAGTACAGTGGTACTTCGGGTTAAGAAGTGAATTTGTTCTGCAGGTCCATTCTTAATCTGTAACTGTTCTTCACCTGAAGCACCACTTTAGCTAATGGGGCCACCACGCCGCTGGAGCCCGATTTCTGTCCTCATCCTGAAGCAAAGTTCTTAACTAAAGGTACTATTTCTGGGTTAGCAGAGTCTGAAACCTGAAGCTCCTGTAACCCGAGGTACCACTCTAGACGTTATAGTATTCGTCTTTTCCCCCAGCCATTCTGGGCAGCTTCCAGTACATATAAGTAAAGGTAAAGGGACCCCTGACCATTAGGTCCAGTCGCTGGCGACTCTGGGGTTGCAGCGCTCATCTCGCTTTATTGGCTGAGGGAGCCGGCGTACAGCTTCCGGGTCATGTGGCCAGCAGGACTAAGCCGCTTTTGGCAAACCAAAGCAGCGCATGGAAATGCCGTTTACCTTCCCGCCAGAGCGGTACCTACCGTATTTTTTGCTCTATAAGACACACCTAGTTTTGGGGGGAGGAATCCAAGAAAAAAAAATTTTGAATCCCAGAAGCCAGAACAGCAAGAGGAATCTGGCTTCTGGGATTCTGTGTGGCTGTTCTGGCTTCTGGGATAACAGCGCCTAGGGCAGCAGGATGAAGAGGCTAAGGCAGAAGCCAGGACAGGCGCTGCGCAGTCCTCCCTCTTTGTGCAGCCGAAGACTGATAAGCATAACAGGATCCAAAAATAGCAAAAATGTAACTCACAGTAAAACCCTGACTTAGCATACCAAAACAGCACTCAAGTAAGAAACAGACAAGCAGAGTAGAGTAATAGCAGAATATGAAGTGGGATCAGGCACATTTCAATACTGTAATTCATATATAATTCAATGTCAGAGTAACCCTGGGACTAGATAACAAGCCTCCAGGTGGACGTGCCCCACCTGCCCTTCTCTTTCCTATTCTGCACGGGCAGAATCTGCCTTCTGGACTGTGGGATTCACGGTTGTTCTCCTCCTCTCCATCCACCAGGGCTTGACTTCAGGGGCAGCAGAATTCCCCAGCCCCCCAAGGTTTTGAGACCCATCAGCTTTCCTGACCTGGTTTAGCCAGCCGGTTGAAGCCGTTGCTTGAACCCCTGTTGCATGCTGACAGCTTCTGGAAGCCACAGGTGAGAGCTGAGTGCAGGGTGGGGACCAAGGGTGGAAAAATGACCCCAGGAGGTGCAGGACATGTCCCCCACCAAAGGAACTACTGCTCCCCAACACCCCATGACATCTTGATTCAGGTAGGTAGCCGTGTTGGTCTGACACAGTTGAAATAAAAAATTAAAAAATAGGGACCAACTATGGTTATTCTATGTATAAGCTTTGGTGTGCATGCACACTTCTTCAGATACACTGACACAGATGTCACCAGACCCTTGTATATCGTGGGAGGGTGGGGTGGGTTTTTTCTCAGAAAGGTACTCCTACTACCATCTCCCACTACCCTTCACTATATGAAGAAGTGTGCAAGCACATGAAGTGTGCAAGCACTTGGTCCCTAAGGTGCTGTTGCTGTTGTTGTTGTTTAGTCGCTTAGTCGTGTCCGACTCTTCATGACCCCATGGACCAGAGCATGCCAGGCACTTCTGTCTTCCACTGTCTCCTGCAGTTTGGTCAAACTCATGCTGGTAGCTTCGAGAACACTGTCCAACCATCTCATCCTCTGTTGTCCCCATCTCCTTGTGCCCTCCATCTTTCCCAACATCAGGGTCTTTTCCAGGGAGTCTTCTCTTCTCATGAGGTGGACAGAGTCTTGGAGCCTCAGCTTCAGGATCTGTCCTTCCAGTGAGCACTCAGGGCTGATTTCCTTCAGAGTGGATAGGTTTGATCTTCTTGCAGTCCATGGGACTCTCAAGAATCTCATCCAGCACCAGAATTCAAAAGCATCAATTCTTTGGCGATCAGCCTTCTTGATGGTCCAGCTCTCACTTCCATACATCACTACTGGGAAAACCATAGCTTTAAATATAAGGACCTTTGTTGGCAAGGTGAGGTCTCTGCTTTTTAAGATGCTGTCTAGGTTTCTCATTGCTTTTCTCCCAAGACCCCAAGTTGCTACTGGACTATTTTTTACTTCAACTGTGTCAGACCAATATGGCTACCTACTATTAAGTACAGTTATCTCCTTGCCTTGAATATCCTGCTTTTCAGTGCCATATTAGGATAGTCCTTTGTCAGAAGACAAGCAGAGGATCAGGCAGAGCATCATCATTATAAGGAACCATTGGGGTGGGTGTTTCCGCCTGGGATTCCCATTTGCCATCTGCTTTCCTCCTGCTTCTCCTGCTCTCTCCATGCAATGTGAGGCATTTAGACAGAGGTCCATCTCCGAGAACAGGAGCTTCCCTTAGCACCCATTCAGCTGACCCCAAGCACCAAGCCTTGTCACTAGTTCTCTGACTGACCCAGACCACAGCCCCCAGAAAAGACATAGACCTGGGTCCATATGGACCTCCTGAGGTCAGTGGGACTGTGCAGGTGATTCATGAAGATCTAGAGGTGGAAATGGGGGCAACCACTTGATTTGAAAGGCAGTCCCACAGGACAACAGTATTCCAACATTATGCTGTGTTATTAAAGATGATTGAGGATTATGAAAGGTTGCTGGTGCATTACTATCATTCAACATCATACCATTTTCATTTTCTAAAAATTGGGAACATGGGTAGGACATGGGAGAATGTAGGAGATGTTGAAATAGGAGAAGCTGCTTATGGTGGTTGATGTGTCCTTCTCCCCCTGTGTTCTTTCTCCTGAAACCCAAACAGGATTTCCTTTCTGCCCACTCTGAAAAAGGTGATGGAGAAGACAGAATTGCAGGGGACAGGGCACCTTTTGTTTCATTAGGTATAGCCATTAAAATGTGTGAAATGTGGAATATGCTTCACTGAATGAGCACACATAGTTCACATCAAAGAACACAAAAAGGAAAGAACCCATTTAAAGGTATGGAGTGCGGAAAGAGCTTCTGTTTCAATGCAAAACTTAGAACACACCAGCGGACTCACAGAGAGAGAAAACGTTTTACCTGCAAGGAGTGTGGGAAGAACTTCAGTCAGAGTGGAAACCTTAAATTGCACAAACGGACTCACACAGGGGAGAAACCATATGAATGTACGGAGTGTGGAAAGAGCTTCAGTTACAATGCAAGCTTTAGATCACATCAACGGACTCACACAGGGGAGAAACCATTTAAATGTGTGCAGTGTGGGAAGTGCTTCAGTCAGAGTGGACACCTTAGACAACATCAACGGACTCACACAGGGGAGAAACCACTCAAATGTGTGCAGTGTGGGAAGTGCTTCAGTCAGAGTGGACACCTTAGACAACATCAATGGACTCACACAGGGGAGAAACCATTCAAATGTGTGCAGTGTGGGAAGTGCTTCAGTTTCAGTGCAAGTCTTAGATCACATCAACGGAATCACACAGGGGAGAAACCATATGAATGTATGGAGTGCGGAAAAGTCTTCAGTCAGAGTGGAGACCTTAGAAAACATCAATGGACTCACACAGGGGAGAAAGCATTTGAATGCATGGAGTGCGGAAAAGTCTTCAGTTGGAGTGCACACCTCAAAAGACATCAACGGACACACACAGGGGAGAAAGCATTTGAATGCATGGAGTGCGGAAAAGTCTTCAGTTGGAGTGAAAACCTCAAAAGACATCAACGGACTCACACAGGGGAGAAACCATTTAAATGCATGGAGTGTGGAAAGAGCTTTAGTGTTAGTGGAAGCCTTAGAGAACATCAACGGAGTCACACAGGGGAGAAACCATTTAAATGCATGGAGTGTGGAAAGGACTTCAGTAAAGGTTCACACCTTAGATCACATCAACAGACTCACACAGGGGAGAAACCATTTCACTGTATGGCGTGTGAAAAGAGTTTTAGTGATAATGGAAAACTTAGAGCACATCAACGGACTCACACAGGGGAGAAACCATATAAATGTATGGAGTGTGGAAAGAGCTTTGGTGACAGTGGAAGCCTTAGAAGACATCAACAGACTCACACAGGGGAGAAACCATTTAAATGCATGGAGTGTGAAAAGACCTTTAGTGTTAGTGAAAACCTTAGAGAACATCAACGGATTCACACAGGGGAAAAACCATTTAAATACATTGAGTGCGGAAAGAGCTTCAGTGGAAATGGATACCTTAGAACACATCAACGGATTCACACAGGGGAGAAACCATTTAAATGCATGGAGTGTGGAAAGAGCTTCAATCGGAGTGGAGACCTTAGATCACATCAACGGACTCACACAGGGGAGAAACCATTTAAATGTATGGAGTGTGGCAAGGACTTCAGTCGGAGTACACACCTTAGACAACATCACCGGACTCACACAGGGGAGAAACCATTCAAATGTGTGCAGTGTGGGAAGTGCTTCAGTTTCAGTGCAAGTCTTAGATCACATCAACGGAATCACACAGGGGAGAAACCATTTAAATGCATGGAGTGTGGAAAGAGATTCAGTCAGAATGGAAACCTTAGACAACATCAACGGACTCACACAGGAGAGAAACCTTTTTAAATGTATGAAATGTGGAAAGAGCTTCAGTTATAGTGGAAACCTGAGAAGACATCAACATGCTCACATCAGTAAGAAACAATTTAAATGTATGGAGTGCGGAAAGAGCTTTAGTTGTAATGGAAAACTTAGAACACATCAACGGACTCAGACGGGAGAAACCATTTAAAGGTATGGACTGTAAAAGGAGCTTCAGTCAGAGTGGAACCCTTGATTTATGTCAACAAACTCACACAAAAGACAAACCATATAGATATCAGGAAAGTAGATAGAGGTTCACTCTTAGTGGAAGTTCAAAATCAACAGACTTATGGACAGGAAGAACTTTAACAGTTGACACCCTTCAAACCATCACAAACTCAAAGAGGAGAAGCCGTTTATATGAAAAGACTGCAAAAAGTGCTTTATTTATAATGGAGTATTTAAGGAACATCTAGGACTCTCACATGGGAGAACCCATGTAGATGTATGGAGTGTGGGACATGTTCCTTTCAGAGTCCACTCTGAGCAATGAACTCAGCAGGAAATCATTCCTAAAAGCATGAGGTATATGTGAAGTTCTGGTGTTTGTATGTAAAACATTATAATAATGAAATAACGAAGGCAGCATCTGATGAGTATAATTTTAGATGAAAGTTTTTGCACCAAACTCTGTCCCGTGTCCCCCACCGCATGATCTCCCAGCACTACTTCTTCACCAGAACTTCATCGCTGCCTCCTGCCCTGCGCGTTCTGAAGAAAACTTGAAATACTGTAATTGAATGGGAGATTCCCCCCCTCCAAGTCTAATTTCAAGAGGGGGAATGAGGGGCTGCAGGTACCAGGGAAGTCTCCTGGGGGGGGGATTTTCACTCATGAAGCCCATGGGGCAACCCCAGAGCTCCTACTCCTTCTCCATATTCCAGCGCAGGTTTGCAATTTGGTCTCTGGTTCCTCTGCCTCTTCAAAATCCAGCTTGCACTTCTGGGAGTTCTCAGTCCACATACTGCTTAAGCCTGCCTTGTAGCATCTTAAGCATAACCTTGCTAGCCTGTGAAATGAGTGCAATTGTGCGGTAGTTGGAGCATTCTTTGGCACTGCCCTTCTTTGGGATTGGGATTCATGTGTTGCAGGAACAACAACCCCCCCCCCAATCATTCAATTTGTTCAAAAACGACGACACACACACTAGACATAGGCAACACTTCTGTTATAAATTCATAGAAAATCAGCCGTACATCGGATCTGCACCGTTCCACTTTTATTTTACACCATGAGGGAAGGACTATCAAAGGGGGGAGACTTGACACAAGGCAGCCATACTCCCCCAAGCGTACAAACACGTCCGCAGATTTCTCCCTTGACACATGGAATCCGCATCTGGCTACAGTTGTATCGGCTGCTTTTCTGAGCCTCTTGGCTGTTGCGCAGGGACGGGGCCTGTGTCCACGGTCCTTGTCCTGGCCTGAGTCAGAGGGTGGGGTGGGGGGCTGGGATTTGGGGGGAGTCGTTTAGCTGCCCCCCTCCATTCCTGGTTTGAACAGCACCAAGACCTAAAAGACGGAGGGATCTAAGCTCGTGGGGTGGGGGAGGGGAGGATGTTGCAATGCAAACCTTGTAGGAGGGACGGGACCCACTTGGCAGCTGGATCTCCGGGATCAGCCCCTCCCCCGCTCTCCAATCCACTAAAGGAAGGGGGGAACCTTCCTCTCCTCCCCCCCACTCAAACGTTCCCTCCCCTCCCTGCACATCCTCCTCTCACCCCGCCCCTCCACCCCAAATCCCTCCCCCATACATTGCTCCTCCTCCTCCAATCCGGCTTCTGCTCCAGGAATGTGGGGGGGGGGTGAGCCCCCTCCAACTCTGCCTGCGTCTCCCGGAAGTGGAGCTTCCACTCCGGATTGCTGCTCTGCCCCACAGCTCTAGGGGCGCGCGCGTTCTCAAAGGGGAGGAGGGGCGGCATGTAAATCCTCCCCACCCACGTGGATGTTGCAGGAAAGGAGGATCGGGAGCGAGCACAGAGAGGTAAAGGGGTCGGAGGGAGAAGAGGACCCAGAGACCCCCTCCAGCTCCCCCAAGCGCCTTCCGTGGGGCCTGGATCCCGGCACGCCTGCTGCGAAGGGGCGGAGATGGGGCGCCCCCCCACGAGGACTCCCTGGCCCCGTTTCCCCCGCGCAGGCATCCCTGGGGCGCGGAGAGAAGCGGGCCAGGAAAGGGTTAAGGGGTTGCGGGAGGCGCCTGGATAGAGACCCCCCTGTTTCTCCCCGGCTCATCTTGGGGGGCAATAGGGACGGAGAGATGGGTCGCGCAGGGCGAGGGGTGAGCCGGGCCAAGGGGCGTCTGGGTGCAGGGGAGACTCCGGGAGAAAGAGAGGGGGTCATGGAAGTGGGGGGGAGAAGGGAGGGGGCACACCGGGTCAGGGAAGCGCAGCAATGGGGGGGGGAGAGGAAGACCAGTCTTTGGGGAGACATCTCCATCAGGACGCCCACGATGAATCTCCGGAGGGGCCGCCTTGGCTTCTCCCTCCCGCCCAGAAATCGACCCCCGCTTCAAGGCGACCAGAGAAGGATCCCTGGAAAGTCGGGTCTAGTCCCCCCACCCCTTCCTTCCTGCAATCTCCATCCTCTTCCCACCCCATAAGTCCCTGCCCTGTCCAGACACAGGCATTCTGCCCAGTCCAGCCATTGGTCCCCTGGAGAGGAGAGGAAATCCCCAGAGGAAGAGGGGAGGGGGGAGGCCTTCTCAGAAGCGGCTCTTGGTTTCCGCAATCCCACCCAGGAAGCAGCCAGAAACCTTTTCCTCTCTCTCAGGCTTCCATCTTTATTGTCTTTTCCGCTGAGGATGAGGATAATGTACACCTGTCCTCAGAAACAGGGGTGCAGAGTCCATGGAATGGCGCTCAGGGCTGATAGAGAAGTTGCACCTCGAAAACATTTCTGTTCCTCTTATTCTTTGTAGGCAGTGTCAGAGTGACTGACAAGCTGAGATACAACCCATCATCATCTGATGACAGTGACTGCATGAATCTTCCCTGTCAAAGGACCCATTTTCATGATAGACAGTGCCTGTTTGCTGGAGGCTCTACACACCGGGTGTGCCTGTGCAGGCCAAAGACTGCCAGTATTAGCACAGGTGAGGTGTGTGACCTCCCCAAATTTACAGACTGTATGTGAATGTGCGTTCGTTTATGGATTATAGTTTATGGCAACCCTGTGATTTTCTCCACCCATAACATTTCTTGAGCTAATATTGCAGTACAAATTCCAAAATAACTACAAAAAATCACAAAAGAATAATAATTGTAGTATTTATACCTTGCCCATCTGGTTGGGTTTCCCCAGCCACTCTGGGCAGCTTCCAGTACATATAAAAGACAGGAAAACATCAAACATTATAGACCTCCTGACACAGGGCTGCCTTCAGCTGTCTTCCAAATGTCAGGTAGTTGTTCATTTCCTTGACCTCTGAAGGGACGGTGTTCCACAGGGTGGGCGCCACCACCGAGAAGGCCCTCTGCCTGCTTCCCTGTACCCTCAATTCTTGCAGGGAGGGAACCAGCAGAAGACCCTCAGAGGAGGACCTCAGTGTTCAGAGTGAAGGATGGGGGTGGAGACACTCCTTCAGGTCTACAGGGCCAAGGCGGTTGAGGGCTTTAGGTCGCCGATCTTGCTCCTCCATAATGATCTCCAAGTCCGACATATAGTTAGCAGAGTAGGAAAAAACACTCAGAGGCAGCAAAAAATCCATTCAGCAGATAAATTTAGTACAGAAGGCAAAGAAGCATGACTATCCAAAAACTGAATTTACAGTAAAACCCTAACATAGCATAGCAAAACAGCACTCAAGTAAGAAAGACACAGGCAGAGTAGAGAATAGCAGAATAGGAAGTGGGACTAGGCGCCTTTCAATACTGTGATTGATAAACAATTCAATGTCAGAGTAACCTTGGGACTGGATACCAAGCTTGGCTCACTCCAGTTTAAACCAGCTTCTTCTGGTTCCCAAAACAAGGAAGGTTCAGCATAATCTCATTACAACTGATCCCACCACCTGCTCTCAGCAGAAAGAAAACCCCCTGATCAGCTAAAATGCTCCAGCTAGAGAAAACACCAGCTTTGAATTACACAGAGTAAAACCACCAGAACCTTCTTGAACCAATAGACCAGGAATGATCTATATGTTAGATCAATACTTTTCTTGTCTGAAAGATGAAACCATGACACTTTAAAGATCAGCACAAGCAGTTTGAATTGTGCTCGGAAATGCACTGAGAGCGAGTGAAGATCCTTTAGGACAGCGTTACAAGGTTGAACTTTTCATTAAGTACAGTTCTCCCTTTGCCTGGAATATCCAGCTTTGTCAGTGCCAGATTAGGGTAGTCCTGTGTCAGAAGACAGGCATGAGATCAGGCAGCACATCAACATTATAAGGAGCAATGGGGGTGGGTGTTTCCGTCTGGGATTCCCATGTGACAGCTGCTTTCCTTCCGCTTCTCCTGCTCTCTCCATGCAATGCGAGGCATGAGGACAGAGGTCCATCTCCAAGAACAGGAGCTTCCCTGAGCACCCATTCAGCTGACCCCAAGCACCAAGCCTTGCCACTAGTTCTCTGACTGACCCAGACCACAGTCCCTGGAAAAGACGAAGACCTGGGTCTCCCAAAATGGTCCACTTGGACCTCTTGAGGCCATTGGGACTGTGAAGGTGACTCATGAAGATCTAGAGGTGGAAACAGGGCTGGATGGAGGATTATAATAATAATATAATAATAATAATTTATTATTTCTACCCCGCCCATCTGGCTGAGTTTCCCCAGCCACTCTGGGCAGCTCCCAATCAAATGTTTAAAACAGTACAGCGTTAAATATTAAAAACCTCCCTGAACAGGGCTGCCTTCAGATGTCTTTTAAAGATAGGATAGCTGCTTATTTCCTTCACATCTGAAGGGAGGGCGTTCCACAGGGTGGGCGCCACTACCGAGAAGGCCCTCTGTCTGGTTCCCTGTAACCTCATTTCTCGCAATGAGGGAACCGCCAGAAGGCCCTCGGAGCTGGACCTCAGTGTCTTTATGATGCAGAGGATGGGGAATGTCCAAAGGAACGATGGACCATAGAAAGAGAGGGCCTGTTCATGGACAGAGAGCAGCTGCCTTTCCTGTGAGGAAACAATTGATTTGAAAAGGCTGTATTCCAAGATCATGCTGTGCTATTAACGATGATTGAGGATTATGAAAGGTTGCTGCTGCATTACTATCATTTGATGACATTGCTTTTTCATTTGCTGTGCGTAAGAGGGGGTGGGGTGGGTGTTTAGTTGGGTGTGGGAATTTGTTTAATTTAATTAAATATGGTGTGTTTGTAACATTCTCTTTTTTTTGTTTGATTTATTGTTTTGTTAGTTTGCTTTTTGTATAGGTTTTAATTTGATTTTAAGGGGAGGGGTCAGGGCTGCCTGGGAGTGGATCCCAACAAACAAAATGGCTGGGGCAGGCTCCACAGGGGGGGATGTACTGGGACAACCAATCTCAGTGATCACGGGTAGGAGGAGGAGCTACGCTAAGACCAGACCACGTCATTACCGAGGAAGCGGGCTTAGTCATTGTTTGAGGACTATCCCTGCCTCCAGGTCTGGTCTTGACCAGACGGGATACTGGAATCAGCAAAGGGATACCCACACAACCTGAAGGTGCTGCCGTGCAATGCCAGGTCAATGATCCATAAAACCATTGTGATCCATGACTTGATCGTGGATCCAGTTACAGATAGGTAGCCGTGTTGGTCTGCCATAGTCAAAAGAAAAAAATTCCTTCCAGTAGCACCTTAAAGACCAACTAAGTTAGTTCTTGGTATGAGCTTTCGTGTGCATGCACACTTCTTCAGATACACTGAAACAGAAGTTGCCAGATCCTTCTATATAGTGAGAAGGTGGGGAGGGGTATTACTCAGAAGGGTGGTGCGAATGGGAGATTGGCAGATAGCTGAGATGGGAGGAAGACCTTTCATTGCCTACAGACAGCCGCCCAATCTTAAACAACTCCTAACCCACAATAATACTACAACCAGACTTAACACGGACACTGGCACCAGAGCCTGCAATAAACCCAGATGCCAACTTTGCTGCCACATACACCCGGACAACACCATTACTGGCCCCAACAACATCACACATACCATCTTGGGACAATTCAATTGCTCATCGTCTAACATTGTGTATGCCATCAAATGCCAACAGTGTCCTTCAGCTCTCTATATTGGGCAAACAGGCCAAACCTTACGCCAAAGAATAAATGGACATAAATCTGACATCAAGAATCACAAAACAGAGAAACCAGTAGGAGAACACTTCAATCTCCCAGGACATTCTATACAAGATCTCAAAGTAGCTGTTTTACTACAAAGGAATTTCAGAAATAGACTGGAAAGAGAAGCTGCTGAATTACAACTCATTACCAAACTTAAAACCATGGAAAGACCTGGTTTGAACAAAGACATTGGATTCTTATCCCATTATACATAACTAAGCCATTTCTCACCTTTTCACCCCTTGCCTTTTCCTGTAAGACCTATTACAGTCGTTAAGAGTCGTCAACAGGCTCATCTCAGCTATCTGCCAATCTCCTATTCGCACCACCCTTCTGAGTAATACCCCTCCCCACCTTCTCACTATATAGAAGGATCTGGCAACTTCTGTTTCAGTGTATCTGAAGAAGTGTGCATGCACACGAAAGCTCATACCAAGAACTAACTTAGTTGGTCTTTAAGGTGCTACTGGAAGGAATTTTTTTCTTTTGATCGTGGATGGAGGACTTGACCTGGCATGTGTAACAGAGACCTGGTTGGGTGAAGCAGATGGGCCTGTCCTTGCCGCTGCTTGTCCACCAGGTTTCTCTTACGCACAGCAACCCAGGTCATGTGGGCGGGGAGGGGGGGTTGCAGTGATTTTTAGGAAGTCATTAGTTTGCACCAGGCGTCCTATTGGGAAGACCCAGTTTTCTGAGTGCATGTTCTGGAAGTTGGGCAATAGGGGCAGTACAGGATTCCTTTTGGTGTACCGACCTCCCCGCTGCACCAAGGATTCCCTGCCTGAGCTGCTTCAGGTCGTGGCGGATGTTCTCCTGGAGACACCTAGTTTGGTTGTCCTAGGGGATTTTAACATCCATGCCGACACAACCTTACAAGGGGCCGCTCGGGACTTCGTGGAAAGCATGGCCTCCATGGGGCTGTCCCTGAATAGGTCTGGCCCAACCCATAGCCGCGGACATGCCTTGGACCTGGTGTTTACCTCTATGGATGTTCATGATCTGACACTAAGTAAAAGCAAAACAAAAGAAGTGCCATGGTCAGATCACTTCCTGGTGCAACTGGACCCTCCGCAACCCTTCCCCTCTGCAGGGAGGTGGGACCGATTCGGATGGTCTCCCACCATATAATGGATCCAAATGGTTACCAGAGAGTGGTAGGGGATGCTTTATCCCATGATTCCCTGGTGGCCCGCTGGAATGTGGAGTTAACCAGGGCTATTGACTGGCTCCGAAGCACCCTCTCTGATTGCATGGAGCCTGAACAGCCCCGTGGTTTTCCACAGGTCGGAGGGCAATGAAACAATCGTTGAGACGGCTAGAGCACCGGTGGCGGATGACCCATTCTGAAGCTGACCAGACATGGGTTAGAGTTGAATGTTGAGCCTACCAAGTGGCGGTAGGGACGGCGAAAACTACTTTCTTCACCGCCTCTATTGCATCTGCAGAAAACAGCAGCAGGAGACTTTTTCAGGTGGTTCGCAATTTAGCAGAACCACCTGCTCCATCAGGGCTCAGTGCGGCCCACATGATCTCCTGCAATGATTTTGCAAAGTTTTTTACAGATAAAGTCGCTCAGATTCACTCAGGTCGCTCAAGTCGCTCAGGTAGACTCCACCGTGGGAGCAGGGCCGGGGCGGGAGAGTGCTAGAGTCTGTCTAGTCAAGTTGTGTGGGATCAGTTCCAACCTGTTACCCCCGAGGATGTGGACAGACTGCTTGGACGAGTGAAACCAACCACTTGTCTCCTTGATCCTTGCCCATCCTGGCTGATAAAAGCTAGCCAGGAAGGGCTGGGCGATGGGCTTGGTGGGGTGGTGAATGCTTCCCTCCATGAGGGAGCCTTTCCAGACCCGCTGAAAGAGGCAGTTCTTAAACCGCTTCTTAAAAAACCATTTTTAGATGCGGCCATGATGTCCAACTATCGCTGAGTCTCAAATCTTCCATTCTTGGGCAAGGTGATTGAGCGAGTAGTTGCTGAACAACTCCAGGCACGCCTGGAAGAAGCGGACCATTTGGATCCCTTCCAGTCGGGATTCAGGCCTCATCATGGGACTGAAACTGCCTTGGTCGCACTGGTTGATGATCTCTGATGGGCTAGGGACAAAGGTGAGAGCTGTTTCCTAGTTCTGCTGGATCTGTCAGCGGCCTTTGATACCATTGAGCATAACATCCTTCTGGACCGTCTTGAAGGGCTGTGAGCTGGGGGCACTGTCATACAGTGGTTCCGCTCCTTTCTCCTGGGCCGTGTCCAGAAAATGGTGTTGGGGGATGAGTGTTCGGACCCCTGGGCCCTCGCTTGTGGGGTGCCTCAGGGTTCTGTCCTCTCCCCCATGCTTTTCAACATCTACATGAAGTCGCTGGGAGAGATCATCAGGGGGTTTGGGCTGGGTGTTCATCCATATGCGGGTGATACCCAGCTCTACCTCTCTTTCAAATCAGAACCAGTGAAGGCAGTGAAGGTCCTGTGTGAGTGTCTGGAGGCGGTTGGAGAATGGATGGTGGCTAACAGATTGAGGTTGAATCCTGACAAGATAGCAGTACTGCTTTTGGGGGAGGTGGGCAGGTGTGGAGGATTTCCTGGTCCTGAATGGGGTAACTCTGCCCCTGAAGGCCCAGGTGTGCAGCCTGGGAGTCATTTTGGACTCACAGCTGTCCATGGAGGCGCAGGTCAATTCTGTGTCCAGGACAGCTGTCTACCAGCTCTATCTGGTACACAGACTGAGACCCTATCTGCCTGTGGACTGCCTTGCCAGAGTGGTGCATGCTCTGGTTATCTCTCGCTTGGACTCAATGCGCTATACGTGGGGCTACCTTTGAAGGTGACCCAGAAACTAAAACTAATCCACAATGCAGCAGCTAGACTGGGGACTGGGGACTGGGAGTGGCTACCGAGACCACATAACACCGGTCTTGAAAGACCTACATTGGCTGCCAGTACGTTTCCGAGCACAATTCAAAGTGTTTGTGCTGACCTTTAAAGCCCTAAACATCCCCGGTCCAGTATACCTGAAGGAGCGTCTCCACCCCTCATTGTTCTGCCTGGACACTGAGGTCTAGCTCTGAGGGCCTTCTGGCGGTTCCCTCACTGCGAGAAGCAAAGTTACAGGGAACCAGGCAGAGGGCCTTCTCGGTAGTGGCACCCTCCCTGTAGAACGCCCTCCCACCAGATGTCAAAGAGAACAACAACTACCAGACTTTTAGAAGACATCTGAAGGCAGCCCTTTTTAGGGAAGCTTTTAATGTTTGAGGTATTACAGTATTTTAATGTTTTTCTGGAAGCTGCCCAGAGTGGCTGGGGAAGCCCAGCCAGATGGGCAGGGTATAAATAATAAATTATTATTATTATTATTATTATTATTATTATTATTATTATTATTATATTTCATAAAAATTGGGAACATGGGTAGGAAGCGGGGGAATGTAGGAGATGTTGAAATAATAGAATAGATGTTGAAATAATGGTGATTGATTTGTTCTTTCCCCTTTGTTCTCTTCCTTGGAATCCAAAAAGGACTTCCTCTCTGCCCACTCTGAAGAAGGTGTTACAGAAGAATGTCAGAATTCCAGGGGATGGGAATAGACATTGAAATGTGAAAAATGTGGAATATGCTTCACTGAATGAGCACACATAGCTCACATCAACTAACTCACAGGAGAGAAACCTTTTAAAGATTTGAAGTGTGGAAAGAGTTTCACTGATAGTGAAAAACCTAGAATACATCAGTGGACTCCCATGGGTAAGAAAGGATTCAAATGCAGGGAGTGCGGGAAGAGCTTCAGTGAGAATGGAAACCTTAAATTACACCAAAGGACTCACACAGGGGAGAAACCATATGAATGTATGGAGTGTGGAAAGAGCTTCCGTCGAAGTGATACACTTAGAATACATCAACAAACTCACACAGGGGAGAAACCATTTAAGTGTGTGGAGTGTGGAAAGACCTTCAGTCATATTGGAAACCTTAGAATACATCAACGTACACATACAGGGGAGAAACCATGTGAATGTATGGAGTGTGGAAAGAGCTTTAGTGATAGTGGAAGCCTTAGAAAACATCAACATATACACACAGGAGAGAAACCATTTAAATGTATGGAGTGTGGAAAGAGCTTCAGTTTCAGTTCAAACCTTAGACAACATCAACTGATTCACACAGGTGAGAAACCATTTAGATGTATGGAGTGTAGAAAGAACTTCATTCAGATTGGAAAACTGAGAATACATCAACGGACTCATACAGGGGAGAAACCATATACATGTATGGAGTGTGGAAAGAGCTTCAGTCACGATGCAGGCCTTAGATCACATCAACGGACTCACACAGGAGAGAAACCATTTAAATGTATGGAGTGTGGAAAGAGCTTTAGTTACGATTCAGGCCTTAGATCACATCAACGGACTCACACAGGAGAGAAACCATTTAATTGTATGGAGTGTGGAAAGAGCTTTAGTTACGATGCAGGCCTTAGACAACATCAACGGAGTCACACAGGAGAGAAACCATTTAAATGTATGGAGTGTGGAAAGAGCTTTAGTGATAGTGGAAACCTTAGAAGACATCAACAGACTCACACAAGGGAGAAACCATTTAAATGTATGGAGTGTGGAAAGAGCTTTAGTGATAGTGGAACCCTTAGAATACATCAACGGACCCATACAGGGGAGAAACCATATGAATGTATGGAGTGTGGAAAGAGCTTTAGTGATAGTGGAAGCCTTAGAAAACATCAACATATACACACAGGAGAGAAACCATTTAAATGTATGGAGTGTGGAAAGAGCTTCAGTTTCAGTTCAAACCTTAGACAACATCAACTGATTCACACAGGTGAGAAACCATTTAGATGTATGGAGTGTGGAAAGAACTTCATTCAGATTGGAAACCTGAGAATACATCAACGGACTCACACAGGGGAGAAACCATATACATGTATGGAGTGTGGAAAGAGCTTCAGTCACGATGCAGGCCTTAGATCACATCAACGGAGTCACACAGGAGAGAAACCATTTAAATGTATGGAGTGTGGGAAGAGCTTCAGTTACGATTCTGGCCTTAGATCACATCAAGGGACTCACACAGGGGAGAAACCATATGAATGTATGGAGTGTGGAAAGACCTTCAGTCGGATTGGAAACCTTAGAATACATCAACGTACACATACAGGGAGAAACCGTTTAAATGCATGGAGTGTGGAAAGAGCTTTAGTTACAATGCAGTCCTTAGACAACATCAACGGACTCACACAGGGGAGAAACCATTTAAATGCATGGAGTGTGGAAAGAGTTTTAGTGATAGTGGAAACCTTAGAGGACATCAACGGATTCACACAAGGGAGAAACCATTTAAATGCATGGAATGCGGAAAGAGCTTCAGTCAGAATGGACACCTTAGAATACATCAGCAGACACACAGGGCAGAAACTGTTTAAATGTATGGCCTGTGGAAGGAGCTTCAGTCAGAGTGGAAGCCTTGATTTATGTCAACAAACTCACACAAAAGACAAACCATATAAATATCAGGAAAGTAGGTAGAGGTTCAGTCCTAGTGGAATCCTACATCTACAGACTCATGGACAGGAAGAACTTTACCAGTTGACACCCTACAAACCCATCAACCCTCAAAGAGGAAAAGCTGTTTAAAGGGAAAGATTGCAGAAAGTGCTTTAGTTATAATGGAGTGTTTAAGGAACATCTAAGAGCCAGTGTGGTGTAGTGGTTAAGAGTGGTTCGTAATCTGGGGAACCGTGTTTGCGTCTCCGCTCCTCCACATGCAGCTGCTGCGTGACCTTGGGCCAGTCACACTTCTTTGAATTGTCTCAGCACCACTCACCTCACAGAGGAAGGGAAAGGAGAATGTTAGCCACTTTGAGACTCCTTCGGGTAGTGATAAAGCACGATATCAAATCCAAACCCTTCTTCTTCTCAGAGTGGAGAACCCATTTAAATGTATGGCATGAGGAACGTGTTCCTTTCAGAGTTTACTCTTCTTCACAGCAATGAACTCAGCAGAAAACCATCTTCAAAGCATGTCATGTATTTGTTCTGGTGTTTATATGCAAAGCTGTATAGTAATGAAATAATGAAGGTATATCCCACAATAATGAGTATAATTTTAGATGTAAGGTACCTTTTGATAGTGAGGGGGAGAGGGTGAATCTGTATTTCTGGTGGTGAGTGAGGATTAGGGCTGGGCATATATTGATCTCATCCTATACCAGTTTCTAGACTACATTGTGATAACCTTTGGAAAACAATGGATATGGCAATACACCACAAATCCCAGTGTGTGTTTCTGGGATGCCCTTTTGCCTGGAAGCAGCCGGCAGAAAGCTTTGCTTCATGAAGGGCTTCTGGTTCGCCATCACAGTCGGAGATCTCTTTATCGGAGGAGACCTCGGTATATCAAAGGCAGGGGAAACTGCTCCAGCGCAGCAGACCCCCGGAAAAACCTCAAATCGAGCATTTTGAGGACATGGAATCTGGCAGGTGTCAAAAGTGGGCTCCCCCCTCCCTGGAAAGTTCTGCTTTTGAGCTCTGAGAACGAGGGGGTTGGAGCTGCGACACATCGGACAAAAAGCTTCCTGTGATTATACGAAGCTGCGAGACTGTGAGGCATTAGCGGTCAATTCTTCCAACATCAAAAGGACTGTATTGTGTGTACCTTTTACGTTTGGATTATATATGGCTAATGTAGGGGTTGTGCTGACTAGCTAGCTGAGATAATGCTCCGGGCACACAGCTATCTCTCTACAAGAGATTTATTGCTAAGCTTCAAAGCAGTTACAAGAGTTCAAAGACACACTTCATCTCTCGGAGTCAGATGAATCGCCTGACTTTTTTTACGCCTCCCCCAGCAAGCCCATTTCCTGAGCCCACGCCTCTTCCTTCCTCTGCTCTGTGAGTGGCTGGTTCCCAGCACTGGCTCCCCCCTCCCAGCTTCCTCCTCTGACGTGGAAGAGAAACTGCTAATTACCGGCTTGGGCTCTCTGTACTTGCCTCTCTGCTTCCCCCTCAGCTCTTTCGCAGCCTCCAATTCCCTGACATCCACCCTCTCCTCAAAGGCCCCCTCCCCCTCGGGAGAATCGACCATCCCCAATTTACCCTTCTCCGGAGTGGCGGGGGTGAAGCCTGGAAAACTACCCTCCTCCTCATCCGTATCTTCAAAAACCATCCTCCAGTCCTCCCTCAAACCCACAGTTCCTCGTGTTCCCTCTTCTTCTTCCTCTTCGTCAGATGGTGGGAATCCCTCGAAATCCTCTTCATCGTCCATCGGCCCGAACACCTGTTGGAAAAATCTACCCCGGGGTTTGGGTTTGTCGGCGAAGAAATTGTGGAACTCCTCCACTAGACCCTTGTCAGTGATACAACTCTCCGGGACCCAGGTATTCTCTGAACTAGGGGCCCCTTCCCACACCACCAGATACTCTTGCCTCTCTGCTTCTCCCTCAGCTCTTTCGCAGCCTCCAATTCCCTGACAGCTAACTAAAGACCTGACCTCAAGAGTCACTAAATCAGAGATTTGCCCAAGGACTTGTTCTGATCTTAATGCTGTGTTGACAGAGTTAAAATTGTCTCTACAGGGTACTTTTAGATGGCAGATGAATGATGTTTTACTGAGAAATGAATTGATTGTAGATAAAGCTCAAAAGACCCTAAAGGACTATTTTGAATTGAACCTGAATCCTGGAATTGAAGCAAGGGGTGCAAGTAAAGTGGTAATGCCAGCTATTTTGATTCAACAGAATTCTATCAGAATGAGCAAAAGGAAAAAGTTCTGTCTCAAAGGAGACAGAGAAAAAGCTAAGATGTAACCCAAAAAATCAACAGATTCAAAAGGAAATTAAACCATTACAATCTTAGTCTTCACAAATAGTAAACCAAGAAATTGAATGGAAAATTACATTGATGAAACAAAAGACTTTTGCATTGGCAAATAAATGCAGAAAATTATTGGCTTGGGGACAGAAGGAGAGTACAATAATTAATATTATGGAGGATGGTAAGAATATTGAGAACCCAACAGAGATTAGAAAATGTTTTCAAAAGTACTATAAGCAGCTTTACAAAAAGGAAAAATGGATAAAATGGAACAGTTTTTGGACAAAACTGGATTGCAGAAAATTCCAGCGGACAAAACAAGCCTACTAAATGAACTGGTTACAAGACAAGAAGTTGAAGGGGCAATTAGAATCATAGAATCATAGAGTTGGAAGAGACCACAAGGGCCATGGAGTCCAACCCCCTGCCAAGCAGGAAACACCATCAGAGCACTCCTGACATATGGTTGTCAAGCCTCTGCTTAAAGACCTCCAAAGTAGGAGACTCCACCACACTCCTTGGCAGCAAATTCCACTGTCAAACAGCTCTTACTGTCAGGAAGGTCTTCCTAATGTTTAGGTGGAATCTTCTTTCTTGTAGTTTGGATCCATTGCTCCGTGTCCGCTTCTCTGGAGCAGCAGAAAACAACCTTTCTCCCTCCTCTATATGACATCCCTTTATATATTTGAACATGGCTATCATATCACCCCTTAACCTCCTCTTCTCCAGGCTAAACATGCCCAGCTCCCTTAGCCGTTCCTCATAAGCCATCGTTTCCAGGCCTTTGACCATTTTGGTTGCCCTCCTCTGGACACGTTCCAGTTTGTCAGTGTCCTTCTTGAATTGTGGTGCCCAGAACTGGACACAGTACTCCAGGTGAGGTCTGACCAGAGCAGAATACAGTGGCACTATTACTTCCCTTGATCTAGATGCTATACTCCTATTGCCCAAATGAAAATAGGCAAAGCACTGGGACCTGATGCTTTAACTTCCAAGTATTATAAAATATTTAAGGATTGGCTGATACAACCATTGATGGATGTTGTAACAAAATATTAAAGGGGGACAAAGCACCCGAGTCCTGGAAAGAGGCCTTCATCACTCTGATACCCAAACCAGATACAGATAGAGCTCAAGTAAGGAATCAGCGACCAATTTCCTTGTTGAATGTGGATTATAAAATATTTGCAAATATTTTGGCTACAAGATTGAAGAAGATTTTGAATAAGCACATACATAAAGATCAGTCAGGTTTTTTATCTGAGAGGCATATGAAAGATAATATTAGGAATGTGCTGGAAAGATTAGAGGCAAAAAAGAATCCTAAAGCAATGTTTATGTTTATTGATGCAGAGAAAGCCTTTGATAATGTTTCTTGGAGTTTTATGAAACAGAACTTGTGTAATATGGGGATCGGTCAAAAATTTTTTTAATGGTATTAATGCAATTTACTTGGAGCAGAAAGCAAAAATTATAATTAACAATGTGGTCTCAGAAAAAAATAGGATTGAGAAGGGAACCAGGCAAGGGTGCCCACTTCCTCCCCCCCCCCCCTGCTTTCTATTTCTGTCCTAGAGGTGCTGCTGAATAGGATAAGGAATGATGAGGAAGTTAAAGGCATAGTAGTGGGAACTAAACAATATAAGTTAAAAGTCTTTGCTGATGATTTGGTATTGACTTTACAGGACCCTGAGATCAGTGCAATCAAAGCACTGAAGATAATTCAACAGTTTGGACAAGTTGCAGGTTTCAAATTGAATAAGAATAAAACCAAAGTTTTAGGGAGGGAAATAACGATACATGAAAAACTTAATTTAGAGGAACCCACAGGGCTGAAGTTTGTGAAAAAGGTGAAATATCTGGGTGTAAATATGACTGCAAAAAATGCATTTGTACAAAGACAACTATGAAAAGTTATGGAAAGATCAAAAGAGATTTGGATATTTGTACAAGGTTGAAACTATCTTTGCTGGGCTGAATTTCTGCGATAAAGATGAATGTATTGCCTAAGGTGTTATTTTTGTTCCAAGTACTCCCTATCATTGATAAGTTGAATTGTTTTAAGGAATGGCAAAAGATATTATCTAAATTTATCTGGCAGGGGGGAAAACCAAGAATTAAGTTTAAATTATTAACAGATGGGAAAGAGAGAGGGGGTTTCTCCCTGCCAGATTGAAGGATTTACTTTGAAGCTGCAGCCTTTTGCTGGCTGAAACAATGGTTTTTATTGGAAGATACAGATGTTTTGGATTTGGAAGGTTTTGATAATGTATTTGGTTGGCATGCATATTTATGGTATGACAAGCTAAAAGCTCACAAAGGATTTAAAAATCATATAATTAGAAAATCTTTGTATGATGTTTGGATAAGATACAGGGATTTGTTAGAAAGGAAAACACCCAGATGGATATCACCATTGGAAGCTAAGACCCAGAAAAGGTTGAAAGATACATGGTTGAAGTATAATGATAGTTTGATGGAAGTAGGGGACCAATTTAGATTAAAATCTTATGATCCGTTGAAAGATAAATTAGATGATTGGTTCCAGTACATCCAGATAAATGAAATGTTTAAAATGGATAAGAAAATTGGTTTTCAAACAGAAATCCAAACTAGAAATGGAATTATTAGATATAAAAACAAAGTACCTATCTAAGATGTATAATTTTTTGCTGGAATGGCATATGAGAGATAAACAAGTGAAATTTGTAATGACTGAATGGGCCAGGGATGTGGGGCACAATATCATGATGGTGATTGGGAGAAATTCTGGAAAAAGGAATTGGAAGAAACAAGATTTACCAACTATCGAAAAATGGCAGATGAAGATGATGGACTATATGGAATTTGCCAAACTGACCGGGAGACTCTGAGACCAGAGAGAAGAGATGGTGGAAGGAGATTGGAAGAAGCTTAAGGAATATTTGAAAAAAATATGTTAATATTTAAATCTTAGAATAGCTTTGGAAGTGGATATAGGCTGTAGGGTTAGAAGTAGAAGATAGTGTATTTTAAAATAATAATATTTGTAAGCGATAAAATGTGAAGTTAATTTAAGTGTGATTTAAAAAAAGATGGTTAGAAACTATGATATATGTAAACTGCTAAAGAAGAAGTAAAATGAAAATCAGATAGGTAGGACTTGGGGAATGTTTAGAGAAATAAGGATAAGAGAATAATCTGTTTGCATTGTTTGTTTTTCTGTTTGTGTTCTTTATTTTTGTTTTAAAATGAATAATTCTTTTTGAAAAAAAGAAGATAGCTTTTCTTCGTGAAGCCCCTGCAGATGCCGAGTTCCTGACTTCCCTCCCAGACGACAGGAAGCGAAAGACACACATCCATTGCCCTGTGTCCTTCCAGCCTCTTTCCTCCCTTGCTCCCTGTCTGCCTGACTTAGAAATCCTGTGTGCTGTATTTTTTTACTGCTGAAACTGGGTTTGCTCTCAGGAGCCAAGTTTTGTGCCTCACTGGGGACCCAATGAGAACTGTCTGCTTTGAAAGCTCAGTAAACTATTACTGAAGAAGTCCTGCTGCCTCTGTGTGTGTTTTTGACCTCAGTGTGGGACTTGCTCTGCACGTGGCCCCTACCCTGCTGCTACTTGGCTCATGCCCTGGAGTTGCTCTACTCAAGCATGCAAGACGGTTTTTGCACCAAACTCTGTCATCCCCCCACCACCGCATGATCTCCAAGCACTGCTTCTTCACCAGAAATTCATCCCTGCCTCCTAAGCATTCTGAAAAAAACTCAAAATGCTGTAATTTAATGGGAGATTTCCCCCAAGCCTAATTGCAAGAGAGGGAAGGATGGGTTGCAGGTACCAGGAAAGTCTCCTGATGGGCCCATCTTCACTCTTGAACCCCATGGGGTAACCCCAGAGTTCCTGCTTATTCTGGGGTTTGGGGAAGATAGTACTTTTCCTTAGTCCCAGAAGTTTTTATTCAGTCATGCTGCTAGGGAGTTTTCCTACCAGAGGCCCACAGTGCATATTACTATCATACTGATTTTACTTTTGTTGTTGCTGCTGTTGTCATGAACTGGAGGGGTGCAGGGGGGGAGGCACCAGCTGGGGAACACAAAAGGGAAGAAGGCTCAGAGCCCAGGGACTGGTGGTGGGATGGCGATGAGCAGAAAGAGGGAGAAAAGGGAGCAGACCGGAAGGGGACGTGTTGCAAGCTGAGGAGGGAACAGTGTTTGGGGAGCAGGAAGAGGCTGGGGCAGAGAGCTGTTCAGACTCAGAGGGAGGAGAAGGGGGGCAGGAGACCATCAGAGGAGGCCATCAGCTGAAGCATCCAGGGAGACCCCCCCTCCTGCTGTGACCAGCTCCCCTCTCCCCTGGTCTCCTAAAGATCCATTTCAGACCCCATGAGCCTGTATATGATATTCAGAGGTATTTTTTTGTCCCAACATACATCACTTTAATCTCATTGACAATGAACTGTATTTTCTGCCAATTCAACCCATTTGGAGAAGTCCTTTTCGAGCTCCTTGTAATCTCTCTTTCTTGGAACAACCCTGGACAATTTACTGCCATCAGCAAACTTTGCCCCCTCCCTGCTCCCTCCTAAGTCTAGATCATTTGTGAACAAGTTGAAAAGCCACAGGTCCCAATACTGATCTTGAGGGGACTCCGCTTTCTGCTCCTCTCCATTCAGAGACTGTCCATTTACTCTCTTGGTTTTTCAGAAGGAGGGCTGCCTCCAACTGGGGAGGCGCATTTCTTCTAGGGGCGCATTTCTGGGGTCCCCATGGTGCCCCCTAACCTGGCTCCACTCGGCCAGGGCAGCTGCATTTTGCTTCGCTGCAGGTGAACCTTCTCCCTGCAACTTGGGATCTTAAAGGAACTGTGACGGGGGGGCAGAGGGGGCGCAGCTTCCCCACACTTGTGAAGGAGCCATGGGGGGGGGGAGGCAGGTGTAATTGGGGGGGGAGTAGTGTGGAGGAATGAGCGAGACGGAGCTTCTGGAGCCTGTGCTGCCCCCTCCCTGCCTGCTCCCTGAAACTTTCCTGAGCCTCTCCCCCTTTCATTTCAATGACTGGGGGTCCCGCACAGCCCTCAGGGCACCTCAGTATCTTGGGAGGGGGGAGCTATTTTGTTTGCTGAGGGCAGGGACACAATCCTGTCTCATTGCGGGGTGTCAAGCTTTTAGGTAAGAGGCTCAGGTGGAAAAGCACTGAGAAGGAAAAAATCCTGGGGTGCTTATTTCCTCCGCTGCCCAGCTCCCCAGGGGGCCACACCCCGCGGTCCCTCCGGGGTCAGCAAAGAAGGAGAATCCAGACAAGTTAAAGGAGCAAAACAGTAGACCTGATCATTATTTGTAGCAACAAGGTTCATTCACACAAAGAGTAGCAACCCTGAGAAGATGGTTGCACGAACTTTTAAGACTTTTACCCCCTTTCCCATAATAAATTTTCTAACAACTTCATCAATACATGACATGGGGCTTTTTTGGGGGTTGTTGCTGCTGCCGTTTTGTATTTATATTTTAGATCTTGTTGTGATTCATGTGGAAATGGTTCAATTTTTCAACCCCAGCATTCCAAACTCACCCTATCGCCATCTAGCATTTCCTAAAATTTACTCTTCTACTGTAATTACCATTAATATATTAATGTCATTGATACATGCGTATAAAACTTTTTTTTATATAAAAATTTTTATTGGGTTTTCACATTTTATATAGACATAGACAAATACACAGAAACACAAAAACAAACAAACAGAAAAAAACAACAAACATGTATACTTTCCAAAAAAGTTATTTTCTAACCCTGGTCGTTGACTTCCCCCCACCCCCTCCCTTGCATCCCTATTCCCAAATTTATATCAGCAAATTGGCATTTCCTTATCCATCTAAATATTAGCCCTTTATATAAAAAGAAGTAAAATTAAATTTTTTCTAAGTTGGACCTCAATTCCCTTCCATCGATTTCCCATTTTGTCTTAAATAATAATCTTATTGGCTAAATCCCATGGTCTTGAGTGTTGTTAAAACTAAATTCTTCCCTCCCTCCCATCCCCGGTTTGCGTCCCTTCAGAAAACATGTCCAAAGTAACAGTTCTTAGCCCGGGTTCCTCACGTCCGAGGCTCTCAAGTCTCTTTCAGTCCCTCTCCGCCGGTCTAGTTGGTAATCCTTTATGCCGGTCATCGCGTCTCGAAAGAGTTCTTTCACAGTCAGTCCAAAATCTCTTCTCATATTTACCAGCAGCTGCTGAAGAATTTCCACAAGGCATGAATCCTGAACATAATCAAACTCAGAGTCTAAGTGGAGGCCCCAATTATATTTCTTTATTTTAAATTCCTTAATCTCATAGACTCCTAGGGCCTCCACTTTCATCTTCTGGATCTTTCGTAGATTTATAGTAGGTTCAGTCCAATAGTCTCCTTGTTTATATTCCACAGGTGTCAGCTTCTGGACAATGTTTTCCCATTTCAATTCTTCTCTTTCTTGTTTTGTCTTCTCCTCTTCTTTGATTATCATTTCCGGTTCAGCTGTGGATTCTTTCTCAGCCAGGTTCTCATTACATTCAGCAGGACTACTTGTTTCAGAAGTCAAGGTCATCAATTGTTCAGTCATTGCTGTAGTCTGCTCCTGTAAGATTCCTACCAAATAGAACATCCTTTCAATTTCTCCCAGTATCTTTCCATCCACAGCCATTGTAATTCCACAGAATTCCCCCTAGAGGGAATCTGGTTACTTAGTGATCTTTTCTCCACCAGTCCTCTGTCTTATTATTGTTTCTTTGTTTCCAACAATTTTAGTTCAATTGTAACTCCTTTTAATCCAGAGGGGTCTTAAATAACGATTTTTCTACTATTAACAGTCCGTTTGACAGCTTTGACAGCTGTCAAACTCTGCGCTTCTTATACAGGCTCCAAAACAGGACACTCCCGGGCCCGGGAGGGAGGGTTGTTTACAACAGAAATATACCCCTTCCAACACTCCTCTCTCCTGCTCAAAAATTTCTTTTCCAAATCTTGGAAGTTACTGTCTTTTTAAACTCACCCTTTACAGGGTAGGCATTCCAGCTTAGTTCTTTTATCGTTGCTCTGGATCATCTGCAAGGGGGGGGTGCGGACTTCCTTTTAACACATCCCCCGATCGTCTCAAATTCAGTGGGTAAAATTCTTAAAGTCCAAATTCAGTTTACTCACGGGTTCTTCTTCTCAGCCGAATTTCAAGGAAGGAAGTCAGCGCTCTCCGGTCATGGCTCGCGGCTTCGCTCAGCAGAGGTAGCGATGGACTCTCGGTGCCACGCCACCCCCCGTATCCCCTCCGCAGCCTTTAAAAAGGCTCTTCGCGAATCAGGGGGGGCGCTTAAGGCACCCACCGAGTCTTCAGTCCGCAGGCTCCGCGCCTGCGGTTTTAAGGGTCCCTGTGTCGCCGGCATGGCAAAGACCCGTCCCCTGCTGAGCCGATTCCCTCCGGAGCTCGGAGGGAATCCGCCATTCCCAGATCGCGTCAACCCGGAAGTCCGATACATGCGTATAAAACTTTAACTACACACACCAAGACATTGCACTGAAACTTTCAATAAATGCGCATGCATGCACTTTCCAAGAGTCTCATTCGAGAGCCAGTGGGGTGCAGTGCTTAAGAGTTTTGGACTAGGAACTGGGAGACCTGGGTTCAAATCCCCACTCAGCCATGAAGCTCACTGGGTGATGGCTTCACAGCCCAACCTACCTCACAGGGTTGTTGTCAGGATTAAACGATGAGGGGGAGAACGACTTAAGACCACACTGAGCTTCCTGAAGAAACAGGTGGTATATAAAGGCATCCAATAAATTTCACTAAGCAGAATGGTAAGATTCTGCTCTTAGGCAAGAAGAATTTGCTGCACAAATATAAGATGGGGGATACCGGGCTTGCCAGTAGTACATGTGGAAAAGGGGTCTTAGACTAACATGAGTCAACAGTATGATTCAGCAGCAAAAAAGGCTGTTATTCTAGGTTGCGTCCAAAGAAGTCAAGTGTCCAGATCAAGAGAAGTAACAGCCCCACTTTCTTCTGCCTTGTTCAGACCACACCTGGAGTCCTGTGTCCAGTTCTGGGTGCCCCAATTTAAGAAGGATTTTGACAAGCTGGAAGGTGTGCAGAGGGGGTTGACCAAGACAATTAAGAGTTGGGAAACCAAGCCTTCTGAGGAACAGGAAGGACTATCACGTGGAAGATTGAACAAGCTTGTTTTCACCAGCTCTGGAGGCTGCGACCCAAACCAATGGCTTCAAATTAGAGATGCCCTTGGAAGGTTGTGGACTCTCCTTCCTTGGAGGTTTGTAAGGAGAAGTTGTAAGGAGAAGGCAATATGTCATGGAAGCTTGAGTTGAGAGTCCTGCAGTGGACTAGACGACCCAGGGGGTCTCCTGCAGGTCTAAAATTCTATGATTCTCCCCTGTATGAACTCTTTGATGGGCCATGAGCTTGGTCCTCTTACCGAAGCTCTTTTCACATTCCAAGCACTGATATGGTTTCTTACCACTGTGAATTCTTTGGTGGGAAGGGAGACTTTGCTTCTCCCACATTCCAAGCACTGATAGGGTTTCTCCCCTGTATGAATTCTTTGGTGGGAAGTGAGATGGGCTTTCTGGCAGAAACCCTTTCCACATTCCAAGCACTGATATGGTTTCTCACCACTGTGAATTCTTTGGTGGGAAGGGAGACCGGAGCTCACAGTGAAGCCCTTCCCACATTGGGAGCATTGATGCGGTTTCTCACCACTGTGAATTCTTGGGTGTGCCACGAGACTGGCACGGTGACTAAAGGTCTTTCCACATTCCAAGCACTGATATCACTTCCCCCCTGTGTGAATTCTTTGGTGGGAAGTGAGATCGGCTCTCTGGAGGAAACTCTTTCCACAATCCAAGCATTGATAGGATTTCTCCGCGGTATGAATGCTTTGATGGGTAGCGAGATGGGCGCTTTTACAGAAGCTCTTTCCACGTTCCAAGCACTGTGAATTCTTCGGTGGGAAGTGAGATTGGCTCTATGGCAGTAACTCTTTCCACATTCCGAGCACTGATAGGGTTTCTCACCAGTGTGACTTCTTTGATGGGAAGTGAGATTTTGCTTCCGACTGAAGCTCTTCCCACATTCCAAGCACTGATAGGGTTTCTCACCACTGTGAATTCTTTGGTGGGAAATGAGACTTGCCTTCTGACTGAAGCTGTTTCCACAATTCACGCATTGATAGGGTTTCTCCCCAGTATGAATTCTTTGGTGGGAAGCGAGACCGGAGCTCACAGTGAAACTCTTCCCACATTCCGAGCACTGATAGGGTTTCTCACCTGGATGAATTATTTGATGGGCTGTGAGATGGGTGCTTTGACTGAAGCTCTTTCCACACTCTTGGCATTGAAATGGCTTCTCCCCCCTGTGAATTCTCTGGTGGTTATGGAAAGTTGTGCTTGTATTAAAGCTTTCCCTACAATCCAAGCCCTGATAGGGTTTCTCGCCTGTATGAATTATTTGATGCGAAATGAGATGTGCACTCGTTCTGAAGCTCTTTCCACATTCCAAGCATTTCAGTGGGTCCTCCCCTGTGGGAATCATTTCCTGTGAAGTGAGGCTTTCATTCCAACAGAAAGTTTCCCGCCATTCAGAGAACTGAGAGGGTTTCTTCTCAATAGCATTTATTTGGTGGGTAGTCGAATGGGAGCTGTGACTGAAGCTCTCTCCACACTCCAAGAGTGGCAATGGCTTCTCCACTGTGTGGATTCTGTCATGGGTGTCCTCGTTCTCAATTTCCAAATCATCACCACCTGCAATGAAGAAAGAAGTGGATTAGAACTGTAGGAAGAAATGGGAGTGCTACTGTATTGAATATTGATCTCTAACCCTTGTGATAGAGGAAGAATTCCATGCATCAACATTGGTGACCACACACTAGAGGTGGTCAGTGTTAGAAACAGAGATAGAATCATAGAATCATAGAGTTGGAAGAGACCACAAGGGCCATCGAGTCCAACCCCCTTCCAAGCAGGAAACACCATCAGAGCACTCCTGACATATGGTTGTCAAGCCTCTGCTTAAAGACCTCCAAAGTAGGAGACTCCACCACACTCCTTGGCAGCAAATTCCACTGTCGAACAGCTCTTACTGTCAGGAAGTTCTTCCTAATGTTTAGGTGGAATCTTCTTTCTTGTAGTTTGGATCCATTGCTCCATGTCCGCTTCTCTGGAGCAGCAGAAAACAACCTTTCTCCCTCCTCTATGTGACATCCTTTTCTATATTTGAACATGGCTATTATATCACCCCTTAACCTCCTCTTCTCCAGGCTAAACATGCCCAGCTCCCTTAGCCGTTCCTCATAAGGCATCGTTTCCAGGCCTTTGACCATTTTGGTTGCCCTCCTCTGGACACGTTCCAGTTTGTCAGTGTCCTTCTTGAATTGTGGTGCCCAGAACTGGACACAGTACTCCAGGTGTGGTCTGACCAGAGCAGAATACAGTGGCACTATTACTTCCCTTGATCTAGATGCTATACTCCTATTGATGCATCCCAGAATTGCATTGGCTTTTTTAGCTGCCGCGTCACACTGTTGGCTCATGTCAAGTTTGTGGTCAACCAAGACTCCTAGATCCTTTTCACATGTACTGCTCTCAAGCCAGGTGTCCCCCATCTTGTATTTGTGCCTCTCATTTTTTTTGCCCAAGTGCAATACTTTACATTTCTCCCTGTTAAAATTCATCTTGTTTGTTTTGGCCCAGTTCTCTAATTTGTCAAGGTCGTTTTGAAGTGTGATCCTGTCCTCTGGGGTGTTAGACACCCCTCCCAGTTTGGTGTCATCTGCAAATTTGATCAGGATGCCCTTGAGTCCATCATCCAAGTCGTTGATAAAGATGTTGAATAAGACCGGGCCCAAGACAGAACCCTGTGGCACCCCACTAGTCACTCTTCTCCAGGATGAAGAGGAACCATTGATGAGCACCCTTTGGGTTCGGTCAGTCAGCCAGTTACAAATCCACTGAGTGGTAGCATAGTCAAGACCACATTTTACCAGCTTCTTTACAAGAATATCATGGGGCACCTTGTCAAATGCCTTGCTGAAATCAAGGTAGGCTACATCTACTGCGTTCCCTTCATCTACCAGGCTTGTAATTCTGTCAAAAAACGAGATCAGGTTAGTCTGACATGACTTATTTTTCAGAAATCCATGCTGACTATTGGTGATCACAGCATTCCTTTCTAGGTGCTCACAGACTGTTTGCTTAATGATCTGCTCCAGAATCTTCCCTGGTATTGATGTCAGACTGACTGGGCGGTAATTATTTGGGTCCTCTCTTTTCCCCTTTTTGAAAATAGGGACAACATTTGCCCTCCTCCATGTTGAGGTTGGAACTTAACAGGTTAAATTCTTCCCATGATGCCACACCATTCTGACGTCAGTTTTCGAAGCTGGGAGGAGATTGGGAGGAGTCTGTCTGTTCCTCTCGGGGTTTAGAGAGAGAGAGAGGCAGTTTACCATGGCTGCGAGAAGTCCTGGAAATTTATGAGTAAATGATGCAATAAAGAGCTGTAAATGGACATTACTGTGCTCTGTGTGTTTGTCTGAAACTAAGTGAAGCTACGTGACAGCTTTCACCGCTGTGAGTCACTCTGCTGAGGCTTGACAGGAAGAAGGAGCAGATCGCGCAGAGGAAGTGTGCCGGACCTGCCGAAGCTGCCATAAAGAGCTAATTGCGGATTATAAATCAATTAGCACGTCAAGGACTGACCGATATAACCACAGGTTATGGGTAACCTTAATCACCGATCGTAAAACTGTCACGGGAGGCTGCCGGGAGCTTTGAAGTCTGCGGTGTCGAGCAGAGAAGCACGGCAGGAGGCGGAGGCAAGCAAGCAAGTAAGCTGAAAGACGCTGTTGCTGAATGCTGTGGAGCTGTGAGCTGAGAGTAGCAAGGAATCGTTTCTCCACGCCAGAGGAGCTGGTGCTTTTGTAAGTACAGCTTGGGGCCCCTTGGGAGAACGGAAGAAGATGGCGGACGGCCATGATTCATTCTCCGTGCCTTTCGAAAAGTTAAATGGCCAGAATTGGGCGGAATGGAGCAGAAAGCTGAAGGCCTGGCTGGTAGCTAAGGGTCTTTGGGAGGCGGTCTTAAGGCCTCCACTGCCTCAACCAGCCGCCGGAGCTGCAGCAGCAGTAATTGCAGATGCGCATGCTTCGCAGAGGAGAAATCAGAAAGCCCTGGGAGCTATAGTGCTCAGTTTGGAGGGTTCACAGTTGCCCCATGTGGAGGGTTTGGAAACTGCGCATGAAGCTTATACTGCTCTTGAAAGAGTGCACCACAGGACCACGGCTGGTGCAAAAATCCACACCACCAGGCGTTTGTTTGAGATGAAGCTGCGTCCAGGTGGGGACATAAGACAGCATGTTACAGAGATGCTCTCTGTGTTTAATGAGCTGCGGCTGTTGCAGGTGAACTTTACAGATGAATTGAAGGTTTATATTTTGCTAAGCTCTCTGGACAAAAGTTATGACAATTTATGTCTAACTTTGGAGTCTATGAGTCCGCAGGATCTGACTCTGGCGTACGTCACAGGACGCTTGGCTGACGAACAGGAGAGACGTCTCAGGGAGAGCAAGTCTGGCGCAGGGAGCTCCACCGGGAAAAAGGGGGGGCCAAGCCAGATGAGAGCTTTGTTCAGGCTTTTGCCACTCGTCGGTGCTACGTGTGTGGATCCCACAGTCATTTCAAAAGAGACTGCCCACAGAAAGCGAGAGCAGCTGCACAGGAAGGCTTCAAGGACACCTTCCATGGGAATCAGTCGGGTTTCCATGGGAACCAGTCTGGAAGAGGAGGCCAGCGTGGGAACGCAAGAGAAGGACGTGGAAAACAACGTGAGGAGATTTATCAAATCACGGCTAGTCTGGCGTTGGCTGAAGACAGCTGTGGGGCAAGCCCAGAGCTAAGTTTTGTTATTGACTCTGCAGCTAATTGCAATTTGATTCCAGAGACACCTGCTGTCGAGAGATGGAATTGCAAGGCAATTCCGGCCGGGAAAACTGTACTGTTTGCAAATGGACAGAAAAGAAATATGACTAATGCTGTAAATTTGCATTTTTCTATTTTACAGGAAACGTTGGAGTGTTGTACTGTTCCTGGGATGCACCACTGTCTTTTATCTGTGCCTTATTTACTGAAAAAGGGATTTACGGTTTGTTTTCAGGGTGTTGTCTGCACAATCTCCAAAGGAGGGAGGATGCTTGCCAAGGTTAAAAAGGGGCAGAATGATCTCTTCATTCTTAAAACGTCTCTGGAGGGTGGTGGGAAGGTTGAGAAAGCACAAGCACTGCGTGCTACAATTCCCAATCATGATTCATGCGTACATGCTTGGCATACACGTACAGCTCATAGTTCTTTAGAAGAACTACAGGTGCTGCCAGAGGTTTCCAATGGTTGTAATATCTCAGAATGTGGACATGCTGTAAATTGTGAAACATGCAAACTGGCAAAGGTAAAAGGTTGCAGTTATCCAAAAGTGGAGAGGATAACAACAAAACCTTTTGAACTGATTCACATAGATTTGTGGGGTCCTGTGAAGGAACCAAGTCTGGGAGGGTCAAGGTATCTGCTTACGATGCAGGAGGATTTTACGCAGAATTCCTGGACACACGGTCTCAAATCCAAAGATGATGCAGCACAGCTGATCAAAAGATGGATTGAGGAGGTGGAACAAAGGTTTTCCACCAAAGTGCAAGCTGTCACAAGTGACAGAGGAGCTCAGTTCACAGGTTCTGCTTTGCAGAAGTACTTTCGCAAGAAAGGGATACGTCACACAGTGACTTCACCCAATCAGTGGGGGGTGGCAGGGCTGAAGTGTCAGGCTCTGGTTAAAACTGCACAGGTGTTGCTGGAAGATTCTGGGTTACCTCCAAGGTTTTGGCTGGAGGCAATCAAGTATGTGAGCTTCACCTGGAATCGTACCTACAATTCCATGGTAGGTGACACACCGTTTGGGTTGTTGCATGGCAGGAAACCCCAGATTCATTTTTTGCGTATGTTTGGGTCACGTGCGTCTGTGCCGGTACCTACTGCTTTGCAGGGGCCAGATGGATCCAAGTTCCGGAAAATGATCTTCTGCGGGTATGAGCCAGAAGCATGTGCATGGAGGTTTGCATTTCCATCAGGTGATCAGAGTAAGTTACTGATCAGTAAACACGCTGAGTTCTATGAGCAGGATAAAAAGTCAAAAACTGCTGTCAAGCGTGATGTTCTTTCAGAGTATCTTTCTGATTCAGAACAGGAAGATTCTGAAGGGGAGGAAGGAGAGGCTGAGTCTGATGATGACGATCAGGTAACTGACCAAAGTCAGGAACAGGAGGAGGTATCGGTAGTTTCTCCACAAGATGTTAGGAGAACACCCAAAAGCGAGCCCAGTTCTCCTGTGAGTGTAATGGAGAGGATTCGAAAACGCTTTAAATCAGAGGGGGAATCCCGTGATGCTGAGGACACATTTCCTGGTGACAGTGAGTCAGAGGTAACATCTGAGTTTGTGCCCAGAAGGTCTAGTCGCACAACAAAGGGCGTTCCACCTGAAAGATACCAAGCAACATGTGCGTGGGCAAAATTCGCACAGTGTGATTCTGGGAGTGTTGAAGGGGTTCAACAGGTGCCTGGAAAAGATGCCGGGAAGGGGCACAAGGCAAAGGGGAAGGTGTTGAACTCAAAAGGGTCTTGTCAGAATGTGCAGCAAGGGGGGGTGTTGAGGTTGGAACTTAACAGGTTAAATTCTTCCCATGATGCCACACCATTCTGACGTCAGTTTTCGAAGCTGGGAGGAGATTGGGAGGAGTCTGTCTGTTCCTCTCGGGGTTCAGAGAGAGAGAGAGGCAGTTTACCATGGCTGCGAGAAGTCCTGGAAATTTATGAGTAAATGATGCAATAAAGAGCTGTAAATGGACATTACTGTGCTCTGTGTGTTTGTCTGAAACTAAGTGAAGCTACGTGACAGCTTTCACCGCTGTGAGTCATTCTGCTGAGGCTTGACTGGAAGAAGGAGCAGATCGCGCAGAGGAAGTGTGCCGGACCTGCCGAAGCTGCCATAAAGAGCTAATTGCGGATTATAAATCAATTAGCACGTCAAGGACTGACCGATATAACCACACTCCAGTCTGCCGGGACTTCGCCTGTTCTCCAGGAATTCTCAAAGATGACTGCCAGTGGTTCTGAGATCACATCTGCCAGTTCTTTTAATACTCTTGGATGCAGTTCATCTGGCCCTGGAGACTTGAATACATCTAAACTAGCCAAATAATAGGACAGCTAGAACATAAAGAGGACCTTAACCCTAGGTTATGGGCTCAAAAATGGAATGTCCATATGCACTCTCTTATGACAAAAATACAAAGCTGAAAAGGAATGAACAGCAGCTAAAATAATATGTTCATTTTTCACATGGTCTAGTCCTTCCCCTGCCCACCCCCCTGATTTTTAAAGAAGGTCTCTCCTTCAGTCTTCAGAGAGTAGCTGGAAGTGGAGAGGAAGAAAAAGGTCCTCCTTTCCTTCCACTCTGCAGTTTTAATCCGAAATCTTAGGTTCTGCCACCAGAGCTCGGAAACTGCTCGTGTCTATGACATTCCCTGTTGCAAAATACGCCTAGCACCATGCGAGTTTCAGACACTGGAGGTGGTGGATGATTGTGTCTACCTAAGAAACCAACAACCTCTTCATTGATGCTGACCAGAACAAGGGTACTGGCGAGGCAGTTCCAGCAATGGCTCACCTCTCCAAAAGAGTACAGTGGTACCTCTGGTTAAGAACTTAATTCATTCTGGGGGTCCTGTTCTTAACCTGAAACTGTTCTTAACCTGAGGTATCACTTTAGCTAATGAGGCCTCCCGTTGACACCGTGCCACTGCTGCATGATTTCTGTTCTCATCCTGAAGCAAAGTTCTTAACCCGAGGTACTATTTCTGGGTCAGCGTAGTCTGTAACCTAAAGCGTCTGTAACCTGAAGCATCTGGAACCCAAGGGACCACTGTATGGGAGAATGGGATGCTAACCATTCAATACCAAGATGAGGGCCTACTAGGACTGCGTGTTGAGCAAGCTGCTTTGTGAAGTGAATTGTGAACAATTACAACCATCAGAAAAACCCCTCAATGCCTTCCATAAGCTCTGTGTCAGGAAGATTTTGGGCAATACAAGGCAGGACAGTGCCAAACAAAGATGTGCTTTCTTAACCTCAAATTCCCAGCATGTTCCCATTCCATTCTCAGCAAGGTCTATGCTGGCTTGATCATGTCCACGGTCAAAACAGTTGATAGCCCTCCATTTAAGGTGAGTTTAAGGGGTATTAGAATCCCAAATGCTGCAAGTGGCCCTGTAGAGCTCCCTCAAAACCAGGGAGGCTTATCACAGAGAGATATGCATGGGATTTCCAAAGAGAGATTAGGATCCACAAGGGAGCCTTACTGAGAGAGGCCACTATCCCACAATTCTCCTCCATGACTTCCTTATGCAGAGCTCTCTGGTCAGGATCCAGCAACGCCCATTCCTCGTCTGTGAAATGAACAGCAACATCTTCAAAGCACACTGGACCCTAAGAGAGAAAGGGAAAGATCCTCTTTAGACAGCACTAAGGTTGTCTGCTACACATTGCTCTGTTTCTTTCTGCTTATTAAATGGTGTTTTGTTTCAATGGGATCGTCCTGCTGCACGTTTTAATTGTGGGTGCTGCTTTTAATGTCTTAGTGGAATTCTTTTCTTGTGTGATTTAGTGATGGACATTAATCTTTGTGTAAATGGGTAGAACTCTACATTGTGTTCTGAAAATCCTTCTGTCTGTGCCAGATGGAAGGATCCCCTCTCTGCTCCCCATGTGCTGTTCTTGGGGGGGGACCCTTCTGATGCCCTAAAGACAACTTCAAGAAGTGCACTGGGGGAATGGAGGGAGGAGAAGGTGGGGAAACCCCATTGTGCAACTGATGCGACAAGATAGGTGATTCCTGGGAACTATTTTTGAGGCTTGATGAACTGCTTAGAAGCCTATCATAGCATTCAATGATAACTCTAGAAATAAAACGACAATGACTGATGAATGATCTTATTGACCTTCAGAAGGTGAGTTAAGGCAAGGTGGCTGTTCCTTATTCTCAGCACATTAAGCTTCTCGAATGGCATTCCCAGCCTCTTGGCTTCTGTCTAGGCTGCCCTTGACAAAGATGCCTTCAGAGAAGCTTGGACAGAAGCCAAGAGGAGGAGAGAGATTCCTTGGGGGCCAGAGGCACCCTGGCTGCCCCACCCCTCAGCCCCCTTCCCCACAGGGCTCCCTCCCTCTACCTGAGCTGCTTCCACAGCCATTTTTTCTCCTTAACCACCAGGAATAGATGGAAGAGGAGGTCCTGCTGGCATCATCTGGTCACCTGCAAGAGACAGAGGTAATTGGGAAGCCAGGAGTGCAGCTGCTCTCCAAAAAGTATCACCTTCTGAGTGCATCTGGACATTTGGACCCATTTTATAATTTATTTGGGTTAAAAAATACATCTCCCTCCTTGGTGCTCTTGGTGTCTTCCTCCCTCCCCCCCCCCAAAAAAAAAGATGACAAGAACCCATGGATTTGTTTTGATATCCACAGAAAGGGACCAAACGGAGAACGGACTCCTTCCTTACCCAGCAGCCTCTCTCTGGTGTCCAGCGGAGTCCTTTTGGTCTCAGAGGAATCTGGGCCCATTTCTGCAATCAGATCCTGTCTCTAAAATAGCAACAAAGATTCAAAACAGAGAATATGAAGAAGAGTTAGAAAAGGAATGACAGAGGCAAAAACTGAAGGGCAATCTGATAGCATTCAATGGCTGCTTTCCAAAAAAGGATGGTATATTAATAGTGAATTTTCAGATACCCTCACTCACGTTTGGAGCCCCTTGGGAGTATCCAGGAGAAAGTCTCTCTCACCTGCTGTTCTGCTTGCTTCCTCTCCTCTGCCTGACTCAGGAGGAAACCTTCGGCCAGGGCCACTGCCTGGGAACTGGTCTCTGCTCCGCATTCCCTCACCCAGCTCTCCATCTCCAGAGGAAGGACAGCCAGGAACTGCTCCAAGATCACCAGGTCCAGCATCTCAGCTTTCGTGTGCCTTTCTGGCTTCAGCCATTGATGGTCAAGGCAGTAGAGTCGGCTGCAAACCTTCCGGGGTCCTTTGGCCTCCTGATAGCAGAACTGCCTCAATTGCTTGCTCTGCACCTCTGAGTGGAGAGTGTCCTCCTCTCCCGGGATCTTCTGCACAGTTTCCCCCCAGAATCTCCCACTGCTCCCCGTTTCCATGGCCTGGCCTCTTCCTGCTTCAGGGCCAGCTGAGTCTTGCTCATCCATCTGTGCTCTCAGGAAGCCTCCAAGAGATATGAAGGAATCCCTTGATCTTCTGCCAAGTTCTGTCTGTCCAAATCAGAGGTGCTAGGGAATTCTACAAACCGAATACATTGTTCTGTTACAAAACTGACATATTGCCTGGAGGAGAAAAATGTTCTGTGAGGAAGCATGTATGAGTCTTGGAAGAGCCAGCTCTGGACTCCACCACAACTCAGACTCTTGGGGTTTCTTTAGAAAGGAGAAGGAAAATGTATTTTTCGCTCCATAAGATGCACCTGACTATAAGGCACACCTAGTTTTTAGAAGGGGAATGCAAGAAAAAAAATATTTTTAAAGGGAGCGCTGAGCAGAGCCTGTATGCATCCCAGGCTCTGCTCAGCGCTCCCTTTCACGAGCAGCATGGAGCGTGTGTGTGGCGCTTGCAGGCTTTTCCCCAGGTGGGAGAAGCTGCACACATTCTCCACGCGGCTAGTGAAAGGGAGTGTGGCTCTTGGGAGCTTTTCCAGGTGGTGGGGGAAGGGACTGAGGGGCTTCTCCCACCACCCACAAAAGCCAGCAAGAGCCGCACACTCTTTAAAGGGTGCGCGGCAACTGCGGGCTTTTCTACGAGGAGGGAGAAGGGACTGACTGGCCGCGTCAGTTCCTCCTCCCTCCTCTGGGAAAAGCTTGCAAGAGCCGCGCGGAGCGTATGTGCAGCTCTTGGGGGCGTTTCCCGCCTGCCTCCCACCTGCATCCGCTCCATAAGATGCACACACATTTCCCCTTTTTAGGAGGCAAAAAGTGCATCTTATGGAGAGAGAAATACGGTAGGTCTCCCGCCCTCCTAGAGGGAAAGTGACCATGCAAAATGTGCAGGGAACTGTTGGTCTTTCTGAGAGATGAATCAGCCTGGTTGCTCCTGCCTTTCAGAGTTTTCAATCAAGGAATGAAGTCAGAACTGTGATTGACAAGTGAGTCATTTGTACTGAGTGTTATCTGTGCATTGGGTTATAGTGGGGGTCCTAACCCAGGGTTCCTCAAGAGTTGCTCTCCTGCCCAAACCCATTTCAGAGCCCATTTATTCCCTTACCTGGCTAACTCCTGAGGGCCAAATGACATGTGGGTGGGGTCAAAGGACAGCACTCAAAAAGAAATAAAGTGGGACTCACCTTTCTATGTGTGCCATGCGTTTTCAACTGTTCTTATTGCTTATTTCAACACTTCTTATTAATCTGCTCTTGGAGATTCAGATGATGAGCAAAGAACTAACAATCATGATGATGATGTTACATTGCCCACAACTCCCCCTCCCCCGTCATGAATACTTGGGGACGCCTGGGTCCATCATGGTCGCTTGAGGCTCAGGGGCCCATATCCTGCCCAGGCTAGTTTGCCACCCACAGTCCCAGTCCCAGACATGGTCCTGGTCCTCTCTGCTTTGCACCAGATGGGATGGTTGCAACACTCTCTGTGTGGAACTGCCCTTGAAGGCCACTTGGGAACTGGTCCAAAACACAGCAGCCAGATGATTGGCTGGGCTGCCTCTTTTTATGAATGGCATTTCTCTCCCACCTCTTTGCCCAGGGAGATCAAGGTGGCATCCAGGGGTCTGCCCCTCCCCACTGAGTCCCCCCACAACAAACACATTGGATTCCTGTTTTAAAACAGTTGCACTGGTTGTTTCCTTTCCAGCAGGACCTCTCCTGCTCTCAATGCCTTGGCTTGTGAGACCTCCAGTGGTGCTTTCATAGAACTATGGAGGTGGATGGCACCCCAAGGATCATCTAGCTCAACCCTGTTACGGAAAAATCCCGGGTGCGGGGTTGCCCAGTCACCCAGCACTTCGGACAAAGTCCGCGGGTCCTAGCGGAGGAAAATAAGCTCAGCCGGGCACAGGAGCAAGATGCGGAGATCCAACGTTTATTGCGCAATAGGTTCAAGGCGAGATTGAACCCCGAGAATGGGGCGACATAAACTTTTAAAAGTTCCCTCCAAGTCCCATAACACAGTGCGCGAAAACGTCATGAATACATTATAGGAAGGTTGGGTTTCACAAGTTACATCATGAATATACTTTACACGTCATGAATACATTATGAAAAGGTGGGATTACATTAATTAACATTTTCAGATGAGGGAGGGGGGATATGCAGAGCGGGAAATATACATAGATACACATTTATTGAGTACCGGTGGCGGCAAGACAATGGGTCAGAGATATGCATCGTCTGCCACCTGGTATTGCCCGGGGAAAGGGCTGGGCAGAACGATCTGACGGGATTAAAGAGTTCCTGTGTACGTGACTTGCCGTCTCGAGGATTATGGAGTCAGGTAGCATCATGGAGTCCTGGGGAAACTGAGTCGAATGACACCAAGAGCAAGAAAATTGGAGCTGTGGTTGATTTTATATGAATTTTGAAAGGTTCTGATGAGTTTTAACCTGTTCCGTAGCCTAGACCAAAAGCGGAAACAGAATGTATCCATTCTTGCAGAAATGGATACATTGTAACAAGAGTTTGACAGTTTTACGAGGTCGGGAGTTTCGGTTCTATTGTTCTCGCCGTGGGGGGCCGTCAGTAGCTCGTCAGGAGCTTAAATGAGGCGTGCAAGAGCTCCCTGAGCTAGCTCCTGCAGGACGAATGCATGGCTGTGATTGGCCAAAGCGCGGCCATAGGAATAAGCGGAGAAGGGAAACACTCGGTCTACTCATTCTAAGTATGGAGCGCAGATAGACATAGGAAAGGATAGGGAATATATATATATTCGAGCTTATTTCGCTCGGGAAAAGGTCTGGGAAAAGTGTGGTGCTTGTGTAACGGTGAAGGGGGTTTGAGGGTGGGTGTGCGATGGCACCCTTGAGGTCATCGCCTCGGACAGCCAAGGAGAAGGGGGGAAATAGGTCCCCCCCCCTCAGTCCGTATCAGTCCCCCATTCGGAGATAGATTTGCATTAAAGTTCTGTAAGAACTTGCAAATCCTTTCTCCGCACCATTTGAGCACTAAATTTTGGTGATCTCGTATTCGCCTTCTCCCAAATGTCTCATTTGTACATAGTCTGGGAAAGTGGGAGCATGGCGGGAGCGGGAATAGGCCCGAAGAGGAAAGGAGCTAGTGGGAGCAGAATGTCGGAGGAGAGAGCAGCAAGGGGTAATACAATGCATGGTACAACATAGGACAGAGACACAAAGGAAAACAGTTAAGATGATAAACAACACGACTTTCAATAGTTGTCTGAGCCATCCCAGCTTGGGCAACCATCCCCATAAGTCCACATCGGATAGCCCCTCATGCTGGATGTCGTGGAGCTTCCCTGCTAGCTCATGGATATTATTCAAATGTCCAGTTATATTTAAGGTCTGGTCAGTCACGTATGTGCAGCACTCAGTGCCTATTAATGCACAGGTGCCTCCCTGACTGGACAAGAGGAAGTCTGTCGCGATCCTCGTCTGTAGGCTCAATTGTCTTACCTCGGATAGTTCCGACATGAGAGAGTCTGTGATCTGGGTCGCCTCCTGCATGAACTTAAGGAGGATGTCGGTGAGCCGGAGAATATCCACGTGGTTTGAACCGGCACCGTAGGCGGGGAAGAGTGCTCGGCCTACAGTCTCTCCATTTGCAGCAACGTCTGACAGGTCTGACAGCTCTTTTGGTTCCCTTCTGTTCCGTTGTCTTCCAGGCGGTAGGTGTGGTAATATTCTAATTCCGGGAACGATGTAGCCGATGAAGCAGGATCCGGACATGTGTGGGCTCACCCATGTATAAGCGCGGTGCCCACACACCCAGAATAGGCCGCTGAGATAAGATTCCATTCGGCCTGAAGCAAAGGTTTGTAGTAGCATGGTGTCTGCGGGTTGTGGCTTCCAGTCCAAGGGGTGTCCAACCGCAGCGGCCCAGGCAACAGTAAGGTTAGGAAAAGTTCGGGAGTCCCTTGTGTTAGAGACAGTGACTAGTCCTGTTGGTAGGATCTCCAGAGTGTTGGTGCATGTACTGGATCCGATGAAGGTTCCTTCCCCTGAGAAGCTGCGACAAAGGGGTCCCTTCGTAGGGCCGGTGAGGTAGAGGTATTGGTGTGTTAAGTTGAGTGCGGTCAGGTTCCAGGAAGTAACATTTCCGGAACGGAACTGTTCTAGGGTCACTGGTACAGGGACCAGTGGGAGGCTCTGTTGGAGATGGCTGGGTGCGTGAGCGCAAATCCAGCAGTCCGGGTAAGGTGACTCCTTCGCCACCTGGCTGAGAAGCTTAATGTAGGAGTTTTGCTCCCAGGATGACAGGAGGTCTTCTCCCGGGAGTGCCGGGTCGGCGCCGAATTGTCGGGGTGCTGTGCCAACCGGATGGAGGGGGTCGGTGGTGTTCAGTAGTCGCCTATCCCTGGCGATACCGCCACATCGCAGGGGTCCGACGTGGTCCCATGAGGGGGAGCGCGAGGGGTGTAAAGAATGGTGCCACCCTTCGAGATATTCAGCCCCTCTCCACTCATAAGTGACCCCTAAGTCCCATAGACAGCAGAACCGTCGTAGGCAGAGTCCTTGGAGTTGGGGCTTCCGGGTTTCTGGGGTGGAGCGGAGGCACTGGAAGCCGAAAATCAAGTTTCCAGAGGGGTAGCTTGATTCTGTATAAGCGTGAGTAGCCCCTCCTGTCTCGACTTCGGTCCAGTTTGGGGTTTGGGAGACCTCTCCACTCTCGTAAAGCAGGTAAGTCCCATTTCTACAGGTCAGCCGGTAAGAGGAGTGGTCAAGAGTGAGAGCCGCAGAGCCGATACGGTGTAAATCCTTGTTTCGGATGAAAAGTTCCCAATATTCGTTTTCGGCGAGTTGGGGAACTAGGGAATGGCGCAGCAAGGTTCGGGACTCAGGAAGGCAGAAATCAAAGTCCCCCATTCGATCAGGGTTAGACCTTCCCGTCTCGACCTCATGATAGTCCAAGAAGTGGTAGTTTGTTCGTAATCCTGTGCAGTGGTCTGATAAGGTAGACGTGACCCAGGATAAGGTGGCGAGGAGAAGGGCGGTGGTGACCAGGCGCATGGCTCGGATGCGTGAACGAACGAAGGCGCCTGATAGGGTGAGGCTGTAAAGCGAAGCTACCAAATAGCGTCGTTGAACGGAGCTGTCAGATGAACTGTCAAAAGGCGAAGGTGTCAACGAAGCAAGCTGTCAATGGAGCTGTCAAACGTAGCAAGCTGTCAATGGAGCTGTCAAACGAAGCAAGCTGTCAAACGTGGTTGTCGGCGCGTCTGAAACGTAGCTTGATGGTGTTGGTATCCGGGATGATTTCAGACGTCCAGTTGGGTGTCGCGGTGTCTGGTCCGGTCTGTTGGGCCCGACTTTGGCCCCGATCGGCTGGTCCGGTCTGTTGAGCCCGACCTTGGCCCCGATCAGCTGGTCCGGTCTGTTGAGCCCGATCTTGGCCCCGATCGGCTGGTCCAGTCTGTTGAGCCCGACTTTGGCCCCGATCTGCTGGTCCGGTCTGTTGGTCGTCGTCGTCAATATATGAGGTCGGTAGAGCCGGTGGAGTCGAAAAGGTGAAGTCCTCGCCGTTGCTTTCTGACGTCTCCGGTGGAGGGGGTGAGGACTTGCACCTAGTGTGGTGTAACCAGGAATTCTTCTCACCTACTTTCACGGCGGTTGGCGATGTCAAGAGTACTTGGTAGGGACCTTCCCACGCGGGTTGGAGGGGTTCCTTCTGGTATACCTTGACGAGGATCCAGTCACCAGGGTGGAAAGAGTGGGCTTGTTCGTCGATGGGTAGGCTTTGTCCTTCGATGGCAGCGTAGTGGTGGAGGCGTTGAAGCTGTGTCTGGAGCTGAATGACATAATTAGTAAGTTCTGCTTCACCTAGTTCAAGTTCTGAGAGTGGGAATAGAGTGTTATAGACGGGAGGGGGTCTCCCGAATAAAAGTTCGTACGGGGATAGCTTTAATGGTCCAGTTGGGGCACTCCGAATATTATGGAGGACCAACGGGAGTGCATTTACCCATTTTAGTCCAGTAAGTTTGCAGAGTTTCCCTAGCTGGATCTTAATTTCTTGGTTCATCCGCTCTACCTGTCCAGAAGACTGTGGGTGATAAGGTGTATGGAGGTCCCATTTTATTTGTAGAGCTTTGGCTACCAGTTGTACTATTTGAGCGGTGAAGTGAGTTCCTCTATCACTGTCTAGGCGTCGGGGTATTCCGAATCGAGGGATAATGTCTTGTAGGAGAGCTCTGGCTACTACCGAGGCAGTGGGCTTTCTACAGGGGAATCCTTCTACCCAGGAGGAGAGTTTGTCTACTATGATCAGGGCATGTTTGAAACCTTGACAGTGCGGTAAGTCGATAAAGTCTAATTGAAGGCTTTCGAATGGGACGAATGCCCATGGTCTGGCTCCTGGTGGCGCTCTGGGTTGTCGTTTGGGGTTATAGGAGTTGCAAGCAACGCAGTTCTTTGATGCCGCTGTGGCCGCGACTGCAAGTCCGGGAGCGTACCAGGACCTCTTAACGTGTTCTATCAGTCTCCCTTTTCCCCAGTGTGTTTGTTGATGGAGGACCCTCACCAATTTTGGAACCCAAGCCTTTGGGAGGACAGTCCTGCCATCGGGAAGACGCCAAATATCATTCTGTTGAATTGCACCTACAGAGCGCCAGAGGGTCTTTTCCTCTTCGGGGGCTTCTTTGTAAATTTGGGTAGGATCTATGTTAAGTGGGATTTGCGGAGCTTGAAATTCAGACTCGTTGTTCGGGAGGCGGAGTGCGGCTGACTGGGCCGCCTTATCTGCTCGCCTGTTACCCCTTGAGACTGGATCCCTACCTCGGGTGTGAGCCTTACAGTGGACGACTGCGATTGCAGTGGGTAGGTGAATGGCAGTCAGTAACCTCTCTACTAGGGCCGCGTGTGAAATTTTTGAACCCGCCGCTGTTAGGAAGCCTCTTTGTAACCAAATTTGTCCAGTGGTATGCACTAGTCCAAAACAGTATTTGCTGTCTGTATAAATTGTGGCCCGCTTGTTTTCGCTTATCTCACAAGCGCGTATGAGGGCTATTAATTCTGCAGCCTGGGCGCTGTATTGTGGATTTATCGGGTTGGCTTCTATGACTTCAAATTCAGTGACCACGGCGTACCCTGTTTTCCTCTCCCCTTCCACAACCCTCGAGCTGCCGTCTGTATAAAGTATTATGTCTGGGTTTTCTAGAGGTAAATGGTCTAGGTCTTCCCTGGGCTTCTCAGCCTGCCGGACTATAGTGGCGCAGTCGTGGTGTGGGGTTCCATCGTCGGGGAGTGGGAGAAGGGTAGCTGGGTTTAGGGAGTTGACCCGTTTTATAGTCACGTTCGATGGAGTTAATAAGAGGGCTTCGTACCTATTTAGTCGAGAGTTCGAAAAGTGGTGGCAGCCCCTTAGGGTTAAGAGGGTAGAGACTGAATGAGGCACATGGATGGTGATTTCGTGTCCCAGGACTGTCTCTTGTGCCTTTTCAAGGAGGATTGCTGCGGCCGCTATAGCCCTTAAGCAGCTTACTGCCCCTTTTGCGGTTGTGTCTAATTGCAAGCTATAGTATGCCACAGGTCTCTCTTGGTCCCGGAAAGGTTGAGTCAACACTCCGGAGGCTACCCCCATTTGTTCGTGGATAAACAAGTTAAAGGGGATCCTGTAGTCAGGAAGACCGAGGGCGGGGGCAGACCTCAATTCCTGTTTCAATCGCTCAAAGGACTTGAATGCTTCTTCTTCCCAAACTAAAGTGTCTGGGTGGTCTTGGCGGGTCATAGCCGACAGGGGCTTAGTTATTTCGCTATAACCCGCAATCCAGGCTCTGCAGAAGCCAGCCATTCCTAAGAATCCCCTTAACTGTCTCTTGGTTCTGGGAAGGGGAATCTTAGTGACCGCTTCTATCCTGTCTGTCGCTAAGCTTCGGGTACCTATTCCTAGGATATGCCCGAGGTACTTTACTTCTTGTTTGCAGTATTGCAGTTTTTTTGGCGACACCTTATGTCCTTTTCTAGCTAGTTCAGCCAGGAGGTGCTTAGTGTCCATTTTACATGCTTCCTCGCTAGTGGAACAAAGGAGGAGGTCATCTACATAAAGTAAGAGGGCGGAACCGGCAGGGAGATGAATGTCCTGTAAATCTTGGTGTAGGATGGCCGAAAAGATGGCGGGTGATTCCACGTACCCCTGGGGCAATCTCGTCCAAGTTAATTGACTGGGTCCCCAGGTGAAGGCGAAAAGAAATTGGCTTGCTGGATCTAGGGGTATGCTGAAGAAGGCAGAACAGAGGTCTGCGGCAGTGTACCACTTAGTTTCTGCAGGTATAGCGTTCAGCAAGGAATTTGGGTTTCCCACCACCGGATGACGGGGTATTACAAATTGATTCACGAGCCTCAAGTCCTGCACAAAGCGATATCGGACTGGTGCTCCTTCCGCCGATGGTTTCTTTACTGGGAGCACCGGAGTGTTACATGGGGATGCACAAGGAACCAAGATTCCCTTCTCGAGGAAGTCCTCAATCATAGGGGTTAGTCCTTCGATGGCTTCTTTGGGTAAGGGATATTGCTTCGTGCACGGAAAGGGTAAATCAGTCCTATAGGTAATTTTTACTGGGACCGCTGATAATAAGAGACCCACTGAGGTCGATTCGGTGCCCCATAAAGAGGAAGGTAAATCGTTTTCCAATTCCGGGGGAAGGTTTGGGAGTTGGTTGTCTGTTTTTGCCTCTTCAACTATTCCCTGAAAAGCGGGGATGGCTTCTTCAGGCATGTATAGATAGATACCTTCCTGGGAACATGTAATGGTCGCATTTAGTTTACAGAGCAAGTCTCTCCCCAAGAGGTTTACCGGACTGTTGGTTAAGAGGAAGGTGTGTTCAGCTAGTAGCGGTCCGAGAGTAACCTTGGTAGGACGTGATAGTGGACAAGTGCGGGGTATCCCATCCAGACCCATAACCTTTCTGGTCTCCGGACCTGGTTTCAGGTGGCTATCGGTTAGAGTGGAATATGTGGCTCCAGTGTCTAAGAGACATTGGTAGGGATGGCCATCGATTTGTATAGTGCAGAATGGGTCTTCTGAGGATAACGTGAGAACTGGGCAGATAGTTAGGGCTTGGTCGGGATTCCCCTCTAATTGTCAATAGGACTCTTGATCTTCAGGAGGGGGTTGGTTAGGGGGGTGAAATGGAGGTGCTGTGGCGTTAGCCCACGGGTGGGCGGATGGGGTTACAGCGGGCATCTGGGTTCTCGGTCCTGGTAGGGGCCTTTGGTTTGGGGCAGATGCATTCGGAGGTAGTTGAGGTTTATATGAGGCAGGGGCTTGTTGAGGAATATGGGTGAGGGGTGGTTGGTTCCCGTACCCTTGGGTCGCGTTGAGATGTGGTGTTCCGTAAGCCATATTATTGAGGTAAGGGCAGAACCTTCTTATATGTCCCTCTTCATGACAGTAAAAGCATCCTCCAGTGGACGGTCCCCATGGTCTGTGGGTGTTGGGGTTTCCTCCTTCCCGGATCCCCTTCCCTCGGCTGAAGCCCCTGCCTTTGTTAGAGTTTAAGTCCATGCTTAGAGCAAGGATCTGTTCAACTTCAGGTTTGGGATCTTTTCTCTTCCTCTCGTCTCGTGAATTATAGACGGATTTGGCAATAGAGAGGATTTCACTAATGCTCTTGCCATCATACCCTATTTGTAAGTTTAGGGCTTTTCTTATATCGGGGCAGGCTTGGTCCTTAAAGAAGCCTTTGACTATGACTTCGTGTTGGGGGTTGTCGGGATCGATCCCTCCCCAGGTCTTGATGGCTGAGACCAGTCTGGTATAATAATCAGATGGGTGTTCATTTGCCCCTTGTAACACGGTCTGGACCTTCGTCCAGTTGACCGTGCGTTGTCCAGCAGCCTTAATGCCGTCCAAGATTGCCCTCTTAAATAAATCTAAGCACCATGTTCCATCTGTGGTATTATAGTCCCAGGTTGGTTCGGTGCGTAGGCATTGGGCCGTGAGTGCCTCGACGTCTTGTGGGCGTCCTGCCTGGTAATTCGGGAGCTCAATTGCTTCTCCAGCCTTAGCTAAAATATCTGCCTTTTCAGCTTCGTTGAAAAGGGCATTTAGGAGAACATGAACGTCTGGCCAAGTCGGCTTGTGGGTCGAGAAAATAGCGCTGACCTGACGGTGACACTTATCCGGGTCGTCCCTTAAGGATGGCATTTGATTTGACCAGGTTACCAGGTCTGCCGTATAGAATGGTTGGTGAGTGTATACCATCCGAGGAGGTCCATCCGGTCGCAGGGGTGGGATTGGTAGGGCCCTTAAGGGCATCTGTACGGCTACGGAGCCTGCCTGATTAGGGTCCGCCTGCTTGGATGTCCCCGGAGTCTCTTTAGGTCCCTCTTGGGTCTCTTTTGACCTTTCAAGGAGATCTGAGTATTCTGAAGTGGCATTTAGTATTTCTTTAGCTCGCTGTCTCAGAGATAGGAGGTTAGAACTTTCTAAGGTTGCACTCTGTATCTCTTTAGCTCGCTGTCTGGTTATTCGCGGGCTCGCGCCCCCCCGTGCCCCTGGTTCCTCTGTATCCCCATCGCTATCTGAGTTCTCCCTTGGGGCGGGTGGAATATTTTGTCTATAGTAGAAGGGAATGAGCGCTTGTTCCATGGAGTCATCTCCTGGGTGTCCTTCGTATGGGGGGGGCGGAGGCGACCTTCCGTGATTTAAGATAGGCAGTTGGTAGGTCGTAGCTCTCTTGGTGACTTGGAGCAATTCTCTGACTGTCTCAAAGGTAGCCAGATATTCTAATTGACGTGGTTTCTCTTCCATTAAGTATTTCCTAAGGTATTGTAGGCGTCCTTCGTTAAAAGAGCCTCCCTTTGGCCAACGCAACTCTGGCCTTGCAGAGGCAGTTCCAGCGGGCCAGGTGTCTCTACAGAGATCTTCTAACTTCTGTCTTGATAGTAATTTGTGCCCGGGAATAGACTTCCAATAAGAGATGACAAACTCAAGAGGAGAGTCGGGGTCTCTCTGGGATTCGGATGGCTTTCTAGAAGCCTTCCTCCCGGAGCGAGTCCGCTCATGCTTCGAAGCTTGGGTACCCATTTTATTCACGCGTGTCTGGGTAAAAGAAGGGAGAGGGGTCGTTAGGGGTATTGGGCTTATCGGGAAAGTTTTAGCTGCTTAGCAACTTCCAAACGGGTTTCTTTAGAGAGCTCTTTCTGCCTGTTCTTTTATTCCTTATTCCTTTCTTTCCTACTTTTCAACTTCTCGGGGGGGTCTCTTTCCACTCTGCCAAATCCCACCCAACTCTTTTCGGGTAACCCCTCCTGGCAACCTCCTACCTATCGTTACGATCTCGGAAGAGGGGCCCTACTGGACGCCCGCGCCGTGCGGTGCCAGATCGGGTGACCCTTGATAGAGTTTGGACGGAAAATCCCCCTTGCTATCGGAAGCGGGCTCACGCACGATACACGTGTTACGTGGCCCGACCGGTGCGGCTGGGATTCGGATAGGAAAGCAAGACCCCTTCCTGCCCCCTCCGTAAGGGCGCTCGGGAAGTTCGGAAGAAGAACTCCAGCCCCTTGCTTTCAACTGAGATGCCCGTTGCAGGGAGTCGGCTGTCTTTTCAAGCCGGGTCTCCCCGTCTTATTTTCGGACTCTCAGTTGGTGCGGCTGACTGGAGAGTTGAGACGAAAAGTGATAGAGCTCAGAGCCCCCCTTTCGGGCCGAGCGGCAGTCCACGGTCTCTCTCACGAATTGGACTAAGAGACAGATGAGAAGGAGCGATAGAGAGGAGGGCAGAGAATTCGGTTGCCAGGAGACTTCCACCCCCCGTTTCCACCAGTGCACTGGGTTTCCTATACTCACGCGTCTTCAGTGATGATCCCGGGATCGAGAAGCCGGCGGGATGTCCCTTTGCTCCCCGGCTGAACTCTTGGGACGTTTGATTACCGCCCGGAAGATGGCCGGAGGTCCAGTGGGTCTTCCTGGGCAAAATGGCCCGGAGCCGGCTGAAGACTTCGGGGCCCCCGGTCAGCAGCACGGGAGAACCGCCCGCCCCACGTTGGGCGCCAACTGTTACGGAAAAATCCCGGGTGCGGGGTTGCCCAGTCACCCAGCACTTCGGACAAAGTCCGCGGGTCCTAGCGGAGGAAAATAAGCTCAGCCGGGCACAGGAGCAAGATGCGGAGATCCAACGTTTATTGCGCAATAGGTTCAAGGCGAGATTGAACCCCGAGAATGGGGCGACATAAACTTTTAAAAGTTCCCTCCAAGTCCCATAACACAGTGCGCGAAAACGTCATGAATACATTATAGGAAGGTTGGGTTTCACAAGTTACATCATGAATATACTTTACACGTCATGAATACATTATGAAAAGGTGGGATTACATTAATTAACATTTTCAGATGAGGGAGGGGGGATATGCAGAGCGGGAAATATACATAGATACACATTTATTGAGTACCGGTGGCGGCAAGACAATGGGTCAGAGATATGCATCGTCTGCCACCTGGTATTGCCCGGGGAAAGGGCTGGGCAGAACGATCTGACGGGATTAAAGAGTTCCTGTGTACGTGACTTGCCGTCTCGAGGATTATGGAGTCAGGTAGCATCATGGAGTCCTGGGGAAACTGAGTCGAATGACACCAAGAGCAAGAAAATTGGAGCTGTGGTTGATTTTATATGAATTTTGAAAGGTTCTGATGAGTTTTAACCTGTCCCGTAGCCTAGACCAAAAGCGGAAACAGAATGTATCCATTCTTGCAGAAATGGATACATTGTAACAAGAGTTTGACAGTTTTACGAGGTTGGGAGTTTCGGTTCTATTGTTCTCGCCGTGGGGGGCCGTCAGCAGCTCGTCAGGAGGTTAAATGAGGCGTGCAAGAGCTCCCTGAGCTAGCTCCTGCAGGACGAATGCATGGCTGTGATTGGCCAAAGCGCGGCCATAGGAATAAGCGGAGAAGGGAAACACTCGGTCTACTCATTCTAAGTATGGAGCGCAGATAGACATAGGAAAGGATAGGGAATATATATATATTCGAGCTTATTTCGCTCGGGAAAAGGTCTGGGAAAAGTGTGGTGCTTGTGTAACGGTGAAGGGGGTTTGAGGGTGGGTGTGCGATGGCACCCTTGAGGTCATCGCCTCGGACAGCCAAGGAGAAGGGGGGAAATAGGTCCCCCCCCTCAGTCCGTATCAACCCCAAGCAATCTCAGAGGGCACGCATGTATCTGGGGAACTAAGCACTGGAGGAGAAAATGGGCCCTGCAGGATTAGGCCACAGGGCTGCCCCCTATAGGGGAGACAGAGCAGAGGAGCCACCCATCTCCCTCTCCTCCTCCTCCACGGATTGGTCTCCTCCTCTTTTAAAGCCACCTTGATTGGTGGCCTCCCTGGCTCTTGTGGGAGGCAGTTCCACAGGTTTTACTCTGCCCTGCAAGAGGAAGCGCTTTCTCTTCTCTGCTCTGCTTCCTTCCTTCCTTCTTCCTTCCTTCCTTCCTTGCACAGGTGAGGTTTTAGGTACAAGGGTATATTTCATGTCTGAATGTTTCTGTCCGCGGACAACCTCTGTTATACAAGGGGACTGATCCATACATGTGAATAGGGTTTCTCTGCATGCATTTCCCCGCTCCTGGACCCGAGACCCCTCCCCAAGGGGCCAGCTGCAAAGGAAGAGCAGAGCTACCGCCCTCCTGCGACCCTCCCCGCCCTGACTTGCCCCCCTCTCGCCATGCAGCGCTGGGACCCCCTCTCTCCCTATGGGCCCTATGTTGGGAGAGAGGAGACTCACCGGATCCCAGCAGGCGCCCCCAGGCAGCCTCTGCAGAGCCGAACCAAGGGGACCCCCACACGCCCGACTTCTGGCAGGAAAGGGAGGGGTTGGACTTTCGCTCTGGAGGACCCTGCCCCCCCCCGGTCTTACTTTCCTGTCTAGGAATCTAGCTCGTTTCCGTTTAACCCTTGGCAAGCCGAGCGCACCCAACTCATGCCTCTCCCTCTCTCGAGAGCCGGAGCATCGCGCACCAATGGCATCCCGAGAAGGCGGAGGGGGAGAGGTTTATGGATTACTTCCGGCAAGAGATACCTTCAGTTTTGGCCCCCTAACAGCTGGCCCCTGAACACGGGTCCCAAGAAATCTTCACTGGCTCCCGGTCCTTTTCCGAGCACCATTCAAAGTGCTGGCGCTGACCTTGGAAGCCCCAAATGGTCTCAGCCCAGCAGAAGGGAAGGAGCGTCTCCACCTCCATCGCTCAGCCCGGACACTGAGGTCCAGCTCCGAGAGCCTTCTTGTAGCAAGGATTTTTAAGGTACCAGTGACCCACTCAAATTGTGTCCCAGAATTGACAGACGCAGCAGTGGAGAAAAAGAAAGTGATATTTATTGCTGAGCAATAATTGACCCGGTGGAATCCTTTCCAGAGACTGGGCGTCATAGCTCTAGCGCCCTGAGGCTTTTATACCTGAGTACATACATCATCGATCGTGACATAATCGAATACAATCGCACACGGCAGCAAAAATAAAACCGATGAGCGCATTCAAGTCTTGCCCCCTGATCATGTAAAGAGTTCCCTCCCAACTTCTGCTTTCTTCAGTCTGAACATTAGTCCGACCTTTCCCCGAATAAAAAGGAGAAAGGAACTGTATTCAGCCGTTAAGCTCTCCTACGCAACATCTGCCAAACAGGGACATTTTGCGGTTAGCATCTTCCTGTTTTTAGCTGCTCAGGACCCTGTCTGGACAGGAGGAAAATGCCAGCACAGCAGATTTATTGCTTCCCCCCTTATGTTAGCGAGACATTGAGAAGAACAAGGGGAGAGAACTGGGGCAGAGTTCATTTTGGATTTTTCAAATCTAAGCATTTTGCCCTAAGCTTTGCAGAAGCCTTCCTGATTCAAACATGGATAAAAAGCATTATAAGGATATATGGTTATATATGGCTAACTAATTATATGGATAGCATAAGGGTATAATTCCTCCAGGGGGTCCTGCTTCATTCTGGCAGGTCCCTCATTGCGAGAAGTGAGGTTACAGGGGGCCTTCTGGGTTGTCCTGACTGCCCTGTGGAACGCCCTCCCACCAGATGTCAAGGAGATAAACCATTATACGGCCTCCATTGATGCCTAAAAGCAGCTCCGTATCGGGAAGCTTTTAATGTTTTATGTTGGGTTATGTTTCCTTTTATTCTTTTGGAAGCCGCCCAGAGTGGCTGGAGCAATCCAGTCTGATGGGTGGGGTACAAAAAAACATGTTGTTGTTCTTGTTGTTGTTGTTGTTGTTGTTGTTGTTGTTGTTGGACACCCAGCTTTTGACAGCTAGCTAGGCAGGGATTAAGGGCTGCTTCGTTCTGAGCTTTTGGACTCCTATGTGGGCCTATGGTTCTGGTGCTTGTGGGTTTCATGGTATTTAATGTCATGCCATTATAATGCACGGGGATGGGTGCATATACACAGACATATTTCCGCAAAAAGACCCAAACTCCGGCATGTAGCCGCAGGTGATACAATAGGAGCCTTTCTGCAAATGGCCTTTGCAACACAACTCACTGGGTGGTTACAAAGTAGACACATTTGCCTCTGTGCAACGTAGCCCCGTTTCCTCAATGAATCCACCCATTTCAGTAAAACCTGAGCTGAAATAGTACGGAGAGCAAAACAGCAGCCTGTCTGACCCCCGTCAGCCCCCAGACTCCCCCAGTCACGTGGCAGGAGATTCTTCCTGAGCCCCCCCCCCTCCGTGAGACGGGTATGACATCATGGATGATCCATTGATGATCCATATGATCCAAGCAGACTGGGCGAAAGAGCAGATCTCTAGGCGTGAATGAAACGGGTCCGTGATGATGGATTCTGGAGTCAAGAAATCCTCCCTTTCCAGTCATCTCTCAGGCTGGCCGGGAAAAGGCAGCGAGCAGGAATCCTCAGGCATCCCGACGGACAGACAGACTTGTCATGATGCCACAACATGGATTCTGATCTGATTTCCAGGTACAACTCACTTTGTGGCGCAACCGGGGATGTTTTTGGGGTGCTCTCTCTGTGACGGGGGGGGGCTACTATCTGAGGGTGCACAAATTGCAACGCGCTTTAGTTCTGGGCTGCTTCACTCCTCGCATGGAGGGGGGGGGGGCTCTGCCTGCAAACAGATCAACAGCTGCCTTGCTTCCTTCCTGGCCTCATTGTGTTGCCTCTGACGGAGACACAAGGGAGGAATTGTGTCGGCTCTCTCTCTCTCTCTCTCTCTCTGTGTGTGTGTGTGTGTGCAAATGCCCAAGCTCCATTTCCCCCGTAACACAGGAGTCACAGAGCCCAACCCGCTGCTCAATGTGCACCAATACCAAAAACATGGAATGGATCTAAGATCATGGCGTGTGGGGCGGGGGGAGGGAAGGATTTTGCAATGCAAACATTGTAGGGGGGGGACCCCACTTTGCAAATGGATTGCCGGGATCAGCCCTCCCCCGCTCTCCTGATCCACTGAACGAAGAAGGGAGGTGGAAAAACCTTCCTCTCCCCCCCCCTCAATTCCTCCCTTCCCGGTACATCCTCCTCTCACCCCGCCCCCACAACCCTCAATCTCCCCCCCCCCCCGTATGTCGCACCTCTTCCTTCTGCTCCTCCTCCCCGCAATCCGGCTTCTGTTTCCGGAATGAGCGGAGAGAGCCCCCCTCCCGAACTGCCTGCTTCTCCCGGACGTGGAGCTGCTCTGCCCCGTGGCTCGGGGGGGGGCGCTTTCAGAAAGGGGAGGAGGGGCGGCAGGGGAACACCCCCCCCCCCGTGGATGTTGCAGGAAAGGAGAATCGGGAGCGAGGACAAAGAGGTAAAGGGATTGCGGGGGGAGGAGGGGGAGAAGAGGACCCAGAGACCCCCGCCAGCTCCCCCAAGCGCCTTCCGTGGGGCCTGGATCCCGGCACGCGTGCTGCGAAGGGGGCTTTCCTTGGACCCTTAGGAAGCCCACCCAGGGGATCCCAATGAAGCGCTGTCGCCCCATTCCCCCCGCTCAGGCATCCCTGGGGCGCTGTGGGTTCCCCGCGGAGAGAGGTGGGCCATGAAAGGGTTAACGGACGTGAGGGACGCCTGGATAGAGACCCCCCTGTCCCTCCCCTGCTCGTCTTGGGGTGGCCCCTCCGGACGGATTTTCAATGTAAACATTGCAGGGGGGGACCCCACTTTGCAGCTGGATTGCCGGGGTCAGCCCCTCCCCCGCTCTCCTGATCCCCTGAACGAAGAAGGGAGGGGGGAAACCTTCGTCTCCTCCCCCCCATCCCTCCCTTCCCGGTACATCCCCCTCTCACCCCGCCCCCACAACCCCCCCCCCATGTCGGGCCTCTTCCTTCTGCTCCTCCTCCAATCCGGCTTCTGTTTCCGCAATGAGCGGAGAGAGCCCCCCTCCCGAACTGCCTGCTTCTCCCGGACGTGGAGCTTTTGGGCCGGATTGCTGCTCTGCCCCGTAGCTGGGGGGGGCGCTTTGGAAAGTGTTACGGAAAAATCTGGGTGCGGGGTTACTCTGCCACCCAGCTCATCGGACTAAGTCCGTGGGTCCCTGCGGAAGAAAATGAGCTCAGCCGGACGCAGGAGCAAACTGCAGAAGATCCAAGTTTATTGCGCAACAGGTTCAAGGCGAGATTGAACCCAGAGAAAGGGGTGACATGAACTTTTGAGATTTCCCTCCATATCCCAGAATACAGTGCATGAAACGTCGAATACATTATGGGAAGGTTGGGTTTCACAAGTTACATCATGAATATACTTTACACGTCATGAATACATTATGAAAAGGTGGGATTACATTAATTAGCATTTTCGGATGAGGGAGGGGGGATATGCGGAGCGGGAAATATACATAGATACACATTTATTGAGTACCGGTGGTGGCAAGACAATGGGTCAGAGATATGCATCGTCTGCCACCTAATATTGCCTAGAGGGAAGGTTTGGCGAATTAAGAAGTTCCTGCGTACGTGACCTGCCACTTTGGGGATTATGGAAGTGGGGATAGCATCATGGAGTCCACGGGGAACTGAGTTGAATGACACAGAGAGTGAAGAAATCGGAGTTACGGTTGATTTTATATCAATTTCTAAAGATTTCAATGATTTCAAACCCCTTCTGTACTATAGGGCAAAAGCAGAAACAGAATGGATACATTGTAACAGGAGGTCCCTGGTTTCGGATCCATTGTTCTCGCCGTGGGGGGGGGGGGGCGTCAGCAGCTTGTCAGGGGTGAAATGAGGCGTGCAGGAGCTCCCTGAGCTAGCTTCTGCAGGACGAATGCATGGCTGTGATTGGCTAAAGCGGGGCCATAGGAATACGCGGGGCCTCGGATGTTCCTAGAAGGAAGGGGGAAAGGAGCCCCTTCCATTCCGTATCAGAAAGGAAAGGCGGGGCGGCAGGGGAGGGAACCCCCGCCCGGTGGATGTTGCAGGAAAGGAAAGGAGAATCGGGAGCGAGGACAAAGAGGTAAAGGGGTCGCGGGGGGCGGAGGAGAAGGAGGGGGGAGAAGAGGACCCAGAGACCCCCGCCAGCTCCCCAAGGCACCTTTCGTGGGCCCCGTCGGCAGGGCCTGGATCCCTGCACGTGTATACTGCGAAGGGGGCTTTCCTTGGCCCCTTAGGCGTCTTGGCAGCGGCGGACATGGGACGCCTACGCAGGGGGTCCCCACGAGGGCCCCCTTGCCCCGTTTCCCCCGCGAAGGCATCCCTGGGGCCCTGTGGGTTTCACATGGATAAAGGAGGGTTAACGGGCGTGAGGGACGCCTAGATAGAGACCCCCTGTCCCTCCTCTGCTAGTCTTGGGGTGGCCCCCCAGGATGGAAAGATGGGGGATGAGGGCTGAGCCGCGCCAAGGGAGGCCTCTGGGTGCAGGGGAGACTCTGGGACAGAGGGAGGGAGTCGAGGAAGTGGGGAGGGAGAGCATCCCTGGGGCAGGAAAGGGCAGCAATGGGGGGGAGATAGGAAATCAGTCTTTGGGGAGACTTCTCCATGGTGGCGCCTGCTGGGATTCTCTGGAGGGGCTGCCTTGACTTCTCCTTCCCACCCAGGAATCGGCCACCCCTTCAAGGTGACCAGAGACAGATCCCTGGAAAGTGGGGGGTCCAGTCCCCCCTTCCTTCCTGCAACCTCCATCCTCTTCCCACCCCATAAGCCCCTGCCCTGCCCAGACGCAGTGGTTCTGCCAAGTCCAACCATTGGTCCCCCTGGAGAGGAGAGGAAAGAGGAAGAGGGGAGGGGAGAGGCCTTCTCAGAAGCAGCTCTTTGTTTCTGCAATCCCACCCAGGAAGCAGCCAGAAACCTTTTCCTCTCTTTATTTTTTAAAAAAGATATTTATTAAGATTTTACAAAAAGAAAAAAGAAAAGTACAAAATAAAAATAGTTAAAAAAACAATTCCATCTTTCCATCACTTATTTTTCATATGCTTGTTTTCCGGACCTCCTCACACCTCCCTTTTTTGTATTCCAATTCAATTTATTAGTTCAGCAAATCCTTTCCCTCTTTGTTTATCCTAGTCTTTAATCTTAAAATATTATAACATTAAATTTTTACCTGTTAATAATCCATTTTTTCATATTCCTTATAGCGTTATATCTAGAAACCACTTAACTTTTTATCCAACATCATTCTAACATTCATTAATTTTACAATATTTCTGTAGATAGTCTTTAAATTTCTTCCAATCTTCTTCCACCGACTCTTCTCCCTGGTCTCGGATTCTGCCAGTCATTTCTGCCACAGAAACCTTTTCCTCTCTCTCAGGCTTCCATCTTTAAGTTTCTCTTCCACTGCCTGGTTCCAGTACAAATAAAAGACAGTAAAACATCAGACATTAAAAACCTCCTGATAGAGGGTTGCCTTCAGCTGTCTTCTAAATGTCAGAATATTGCCCACTTACTCGCCCTCTGCCTGCTTCCCTGTAACTTTGCTTCTCCCAGGGGGGGATCAGCAGAAGACCTTCGAAGGAGGACCTCCCTGTCCAGACTGAGCGATGTCGGTGGAGATGCTCCTTCAGGTCTACAGGGCTGAGGCTGTTGAGGGCTTTAGGTTGCAGATCTTGCTGCTCCATAATGATCTCATTCAGCAAATAAATTTATTACTGAAGACAAAGAAGCATAATAGGATCCAAAAAATAGCAAAAACTTAATTTACATAAAACCCTAACTTAGCATACCAAAACAGCACTCAAGTAAGAATCACACAAGCGGAGTAGAGAAATAGCAGACTAGGAAGTGGGACCAGGTGCCTTTCGGCCTTGTAATTTATATTCTATTAAATGTCAGAATAACCTTGGGACTGGATAGCAAGCCTGGCTCGCTCCAGTTTAAACTAGCTTCATCTGGTTCCCCAAAACAAGAAAGGTTCTTCATAACCTCATCGCAACTGATCCCACCACCAGCTCTCAGCAGAAAGGAAACTGCCGAGTTTCAGGAAGCCTGCATTAGATCAATGCTTTTCTTTGCCTGGAAAATGCAGCCATGCCACTTAAAGGTCAGCACCAACAGTTTGACATGTGCTTGGAAAACTGGTGGGAGCCAAGTAAGATCCTTTAAGGGCAGTGATATGTGGTCTCGGTGGCTGCTCCCATTCAGTTGCAGTTTCTGCGTCACCTTCAAAGGTAGTCCCATGTAGACCACATAGCAGTAGTCCAAGTTGGAAATAACCAGAGCGTGCACCACTCTGGTGAGACAGTCTGCAGGGAAGGAGGGTCTCAGCCTGCGTTCCAGATGGCAGCTGCCCTGGACACAGAATTGAGCTGTGCCTCCATGGTCAGCTGTGAGTCCAAAATGACCCCAAGGCTGCGCACCTGGTTATTTAGGGGCACAGTTACCACATCAGGACCAGGGGGTCACCCACACCATCCCACCCCCTTTTCCCAAAAACAGTACTTCTGTCTTGTCAGGATTCAAGCTCAATCTGTTAGCCACCATCCATCTTCAAACCATCTCCAGGCAGCAACACAGGGCATTCACCACCTTCACTGATTCCGATTTAAACAAGAAGAAGATCTGGGTATCACCGACATACTGGTGAACACCCAGCCCCAAACCCCGATGATCTCTCCCAGCAGCTTCATATAGATATTAAAAAGCATGGGGGAGAGGACAGAGCCCTGAGGCACCCCACAAGTGAGAGCCCAGGGGTCAGAACAGCCATCCCCCAACACCACTTTCTGGACATGGCCCAGGAGGAAGGAGGGGAACCACTGCATAGCAGGGTCCCCAGCTCCCCTAGAGGGTTCAGTAGGACACCATGGCCAAAGGTCTCCAAAGCCACTGAGAGATCTAGCAGAACCAGGAAACAGCTTTCCCCTCAGACTCTAGCACATTGGAGATCATCAACCAGAGCAACGAGGGCAGTTTCTGTCACATGATGAGGCCTGAATCCCAGTTGGAAGGATCATGGTGGCAGAAGCTTTCCTGGTCCTGCACCCACAAACTTGACATGAGCCAACAGTGTGACGCGGCAGCTAAAAAAGCCAATGCAATTCTGGGCTGCATCAATAGGAGTATAGCATCTAGATCAAGGGAAGTAATAGTGCCACTGTATTCTGCTCTAGTCAGACCTCACCTGGAGTACTGTGTCCAGTTCTGGGCACCACAATTCAAGAAGGACACTGACAAACTGGAACTGATTCTATGGTTCTATGTGTCCAGAGGAGGGCAACCAAAATGGTCAACGACCTGGAAACGATGCCTTATGAGGAACGGCTAAGGGAGCTGGGCATGTTTAGCCTGGAGAAGAGGAGGTTAAGGGGTGATATGATAGCCATGTTCAAATATATAAAAGGATGTCACATAGAGGAGGGAGAAAGGTTGTTTTCTGCTGCTCCAGAGAAGCGGACACGGAGCAATGGATCCAAACTACAAGAAAGAAGATTCCACCTAAACATTAGGAAGAACTTCCTGACAGTAAGAGCTGTTCGACAGTGGAATTTGCTGCCAAGGAGTGTGGTGGAGTCTCCTCCTTTGGAGGTCTTTAAGCAGAGGCTTGACAACCATATGTCAGGAGTGCTCTGATGGTGTTTCCTGCTTAGCAGGGGGTTGGACTCGATGGCCCTTGGGGTCTCTTCCAACTCTATGATTCTATGATTCTATGACCTCCAAAAGCTCCAGGCACAAGTCTTTCATTAGCTTTGAAGGGGCCATCCGATACTTGGTGGTCTTTTCTTCAAAAGACAAATATTTTGAATACTTTTACAGTGACATATGATGTAAATGGCACATCCACATTGGGGAGATTTTGATGCACACGTCTGAGCTCATCTCTCCGCCTGAAACTGCTGTGTTAGCAGCACTGCCTGGGCAGTGTGTTTGGGGGTCCTGGGCTGCCTAGACAACAAGACCCCTTTCTCAGCCTGGCTAATATGGTCCCAAGGAAAGCAGAGCAGTACGTTTGGTGAGCTGGTGAGCTTGGCTGCTGGAGTGGCTGGAAGGAGGTGTGCAGGACACCATGCAACTATCTTAGAGACTCCACTCTGGATTTATATAGCCTTTTCTTTTCCTGAACATAACTCACAAGGCAGTGAAGGTTTAGGAGCAGAGTTTTCCTTCTTGATGGGCTTCCTTCCCCGGTTGACGAAAAGATTCACCGATAGTCGAAAACTTAGAACACATCAGCGGAGTCACATGGGCAAGAAAGGATTCCAATGCAGGGAGTGTGGGAAGAACTTCAGTCAGAGTGGACTCCTCAATATACACCAGCGGACTCACACAGGGGGAAAAGCATATAAATGTCTGGATTGTGGAAAGAGCTTCAGTCGGAGTGATGCACTTAGCACTCATCAACAGACTCACACAGGGGAGAAACCACATAAATGTATGGAGTGTGGAAAGAGCTTCAGTCGGAGTAATGCACTTAGCACTCATCAACGGACTCACACAGGGGAGAAACCACATAAATGTATGGAGTGTGGAAAGAGCTTCAGTCAGAGTGGACACTTAAGTTTACATCAGCAGACTCACACAGGGGAGAAACCATTTAAATGTTTGGAGTGTGGAAAGAGCTTTAGTGATAATGGATACCTTAAATTACACCAGCGGATTCACACAGGGGAGAAACCATATAAATGTATGGAGTGCGGAAAGAGCTTCAGTTTCAATGCAGCCTTTAGAACACATCAAAGGACTCACACAGGGGAGAAACCATATAAATGTATGGAGTGTGGAAAGAGCTTCAGTCAGAGTGGACTCCTCAATATACATCATCGGACACACACAGGAGAGAAACCATTTAAATGTATGGAGTGTGGAAAGAGCTTTAGTGAAAATGGAAGCCTTAGAATACATCAACGGACTCACACAGGGGAGAAACCATTTAAATGTATGGAGTGCGGAAAGAGCTTTAGTGAAAATGGAAGCCTTAGAAAACATCAACGGACTCACACAGGGGAGAAACCATTTAAATGTATGGAGTGCGGAAAGAGCTTTAGTGAAAATGGAAGCCTTAGAAAACATCAACAGACTCACACAGGGGAGAAACCACATAAATGTATGGAGTGTGGAAAGAGCTTCAGTCAGAGTGGACACTTAAGTTTACATCAGCAGACTCACACAGGGGAGAAACCATTTAAATGTATGGAGTGTGGAAAGAGCTTCAGTCAGAGTGGACACCTTAGACGACATCAACGGACTCACACAGGGGAGAAAGCATTCGAATGCATGGAGTGCGGAAAAGTCTTCAGTTGGAGTGGAAACCTCAAAATACATCAACGGACTCACACAGGAGTGAAACCATATAAATGTATGGAGTGCGGAAAGAGCTTTAGTGATAATGGAAGCCTTAGAACACATCAACGGACTCACACAGGAGAGAAACCCTTTAAATGTTTGGAGTATGGAAAGAGCTTCAGTCAGAATGGAGACCTTAAATTACACGAGAGGATTCACACAGGGAACAAGCCATATGAATGTATGGAGTGTGGAAAGAGCTTCCGATTCAATGGAAACCTTAGAACACATCAACAGACTCACACAGGGGAGAAACCATATAAATGCATGGATTGCGGAAAGAGCTTCCGTTTCAATGGAAACCTTAGAACACATCAACGGACTCACACAGGGGCAAAACCATATAAATGTATAAAGTGTGGAAAGAGCTTCAGTCAGAGTGGACACCTCTATATACACCAACGGACTCACACAGGGGAGAAACCATATAAATGCATGGAGTGCGGAAAGAGCTTCCGTTTTAATGGAAACCTTAGAAGACATCAACGGATTCACACAGGGGAGAAACCATTTAAATGCATGGAGTGTGGAAAGAGCTTCAGTCAGAATGGAAATCTTAGAAACCATCAGCAGACACACAGGGCAGAAACTGTTTAAATATATGGACTGTGGAAGGAGCTGCAGTCAGAGTGGAACCCTTGATTTATGTCAACAAACTCACACAAAACACAAATCTTATCAATATCAGGAAAGTTGATAGAGGCTCAGTCCTAGTGGAAATTTTAAATCAACAGACTCACGGACAGGAAGAACTTTAAGAGTTGAAACCCTACAAACCATCAACAAACTCAGAGGAGAAGCCGTTTAAATGAAAAGATTGCAAAAAGTGCTTTATTTACAAAGGAGTGTTTAAGGAACATCCAGGGACTCTCACATGGAAGAACCCATTTAGATGTTTGGAGTGTTGGATGTCTTCCTCTCAGAGTCCACTCTTTTCTTCACAGCCATGAACTCAGCAGGAAATCAGTCATTAACACGTGTTGTGTATGTGAAGTTCTGGTATTTATGTGTAAAACTGCATAGTAATGAAATATTGAAGGCAATGTCAAACAATGTGATTATAATCTAAGATGTAAAGTTCCTTTTGATAGAGAAGGGGTGAGGGTTTATCTGGATTGCTGGTGGTCAGTGAGGATTAAGGCTGGGCGATATATTGTCCAAACTATTTTCTAGACCACACCGTGATAACCTTCCCAAAACAATTGATATGGCAACACACCACAGATCCCAGTGTGTGTTTCTGGGATGCCCATTTGCCTGGAAGCAGCTGGCAGAAAGCTTTTCTTCGTGAAGCCCCTGCAGATGCCGAGTTGCTGACTTCCCTCCCAGACGACAGGAAGTGAAATACACACCTCTATTGCCCTGTGTCCTTCCTGCCTCTTCCCTCCCTTGCTCCCTTCTGCCGGTTTGTGTGCCTGACCTAGATATCCTGTGTGCTGTATTTTTCTATTGCTGAAACTGGATTTGCTCTCAGGAGCCAAGTTTTGTGCCTCACTGGGGACCCAGTGAGAACTGTATGCTTTGAAAGCTCAGTAAACTATTACTGAAGAAGTCCTGCTGCCTCTGTGTGTGTTTTTGACCTCAGTGTGGGACTTGCTCTGCACGTGGCCCCTACTCTGCTGCTACTTGGCTCATGCCCTGGAGTTGCTCTACTCAAGCCCTGGAGTTGCTCTACTCAAGCATTCAAGAAGGGGTTGTATGTGAGTGTCAGACTGGTTTATGCACCAAACCCTCTCACCCACACCACCGCATGATCTCCAAACACTGCTTCTTCACTAGAACTTCTCCCTGCCTCCTACGTGTTCTGAAGAAAAACTTAAAATACTGTAATTTAATGGGAGATTTCCCCCAAGCCTTATTGCAAGAGGGGGAAGGAGGGGCTGCAGGTACCAGGGAAGTCTCCCGGGGGGCCTATCTTCCCTCACGAACCACATGGGGCAATCCCAGAGCTCCTGCTTATTCTGGGGTTTGGGGAAGATAGTGCTTTTCCATAGTCCCAGAAGTTCTTATTCTTCCTGCCAGAGGACCAGTGTACATATCTACACATGCTGGCTATTTGTTTGAATTCCTCTTTGGTGGTTTCCCCCCTTTTCCATTTTTTGTACACATCCTTTTTTAATCTTAATTCAGTTAAAAGTTCTTTAGATAGCCACCCTGGCTTCTTTAGGCAACTTCCATGTTTCCGTCTCATTGGTATTGCCTGACGTTGTGCTTTTACTATCTCCCTCTTAACAAACTCCCAGCCATCATGAACTCCCTTTCCTTTTAGTATTACTGTCCATGGGATCTCACCCAGCACTTCCCTAAGTTTTATGAAGTCGGCTTTCTTAAAGTCAAGAAATTGAGTCCTAGTACGCTTGGCTGCTCCTTTCCGCTGTATAGTAAACTTCAGAAGAGCATGATCACTCGCGCCTAATGATCCTTCCACTTCTACCCCACTAACCAGGTCATCAACATTGGTTAGGACCAGATCTAAAATGGCTGTTCCTCTTGTTGCTTCTCCCACTTTCTGGACAATGCAGTTGTCTGCAAGGCCAGTGAGGAATCTGTTTGACCTTATGCTCTTGGCTGAGTTTGATGTCCAACAAATATCGGGGTAATTGAAGTTCCCCCATTACTACTATCTCCCTTCCTTTTGCATGCTTGGCCATCTGTTCCAGGAAGGCATCATCTATGTCCTCCGTTTGGCTTGGGGATCTATAGTAAACTCCCACAATGAGGTCTCTGTTATTCTTCTCTCCCTTAAGATGTTGTTTTTGTTTCAGACAATTCCAGTAATCCAATAATCAAGGGGACAGTGATCTTTAAAGAATGGCAAAGAGCAATTTCAAGATATATCTGGCAGGGTAAGAATTCAGTTTAAGTTATTAACGGATGTGAAAGAAAGAGGAGGCTTCGCCCTGCCAGACTTGAAATTATATTATGAAGCTTCATGTCTCTGTTGATTGAAGGAATGGATAAAGTTAAAAAATACTGATTTGTTAGATTTAGAAGGTTTTGATAACAGATTTGGCTGGCAGCCATATTTATGGTGTGAGAAGAAAAAAATCCATAAAGGTTTCGAAAACCACATCTTTAGAAGATCTCTCATAGAAATATGGGAGAGACACCTGAATTGAATTTTTAAAAACCTGGTCATAAATATAAGCACCAATTCTGTGAATTGGCCATATTTCTACTGTTATTTGTAGCACAATGCTACTTTTAATGTATATATATATATATATATATATATATATATATATATATATATATATATATTTGCTTTCGTAGATTTTCACGGGTATAGGAATGCAGGTTTTGGTGTCTTCGGGTGTCTTCCCGTGTAAGAGTCGGGGTGTCTGGGCGACGTTTCGACGAGGTCTCACTCGTCATATTCAGGCTGGTGCTTTCGGCTTCTTGTTACTGGAACAGAGCAGAGTCTGGTGTTTGAGTTCCTATAAATACTGTTGAGGGGTGTGGTGTATAGCCTCCAACGTTCTGGGCAGAGAGGAAGTTCCTAGATTAGTGTGCCTTTTCTTCTTTTGTTCCTTAATTACTTGAGGGATATCTTGGGTGATTTCATGAGTGATATTCTGAATATCACTGGGTGGGTCATTAAGTGTAGATTAGTTGCTAAAGCTCTCGTGTCTTGACCTCTTGAGCTTGTGAAGAGTTTTTCTGAGAAGATGGCTGTGCTGCATTTAGTTGTGCTCTGGCTTGGCTTCGTGTATAGGGGCGAGCTATGGTTTTGTGCCTTGTGCCAGCCAGATCTGTGTAGGGATTGCAGGGGGGTGCAGCATCCGGAGGTGCCACTATAGTTTGGTTGCTGGATGGAGTCTGTAATATGTCTGTGGAGAGGGTCTGGGTTTGGGTCTGGTGTGGTTGATTGGTGACGGCGTTCTGTGTGCCTCTGGTTCTGGTGTCGGTTTTTGTGGGGAGGGCTAATTTCCAGATGTCTGGCAGGCGGGACGTGTCGTCACGCTTGTTCATGTTGTGAGGGTGTTTCTCTATCTCGATGGCTTCCATGATTATTCTCTTGTGGTGATGTTCCATGTTAAAGAGCAATTTGGAATCTGCAAAATTAATTTCGTGTCCTGTTTCTTTCATGTGTTGGAAAAGAGAGGAAGTTTTTTCTTCTTTTTTGACGGCATTCTTGTGTTCTGCGATACGTGCATTTATTCGTCTGTTTGTTTGTCCAATGTACGTGGCTGGGCAGACTTTGCAGGGTATTTCATAGACCCCTTGGTTTTCCAGCTGGATTTTGTCTTTTGGGTTTCTGAGGATATTGGCTATTTTTTGGTTGGTGCAGAAGGCTGTTTTGATATTGTGTTTATGGAGGATTTTGCTAATTTTGTCTGTAGTGCCCTTGATATAAGGAAGGAGGGCCATGCCATTGTTTTCTTCTGTGTCTTGGTTTTTGGGGGGTGTTTCTTTTTGGATTAGCTTCGTAACCCTGTTTTTCTGGTATCCATTGGCGATTAACACATTTGAGAGATTCTGTAACTCAGTTGTCAAGTGGTCTTTGTCAGCCAGGCGTTTGGTTCTGGAGATGAGAGTCTTGGCTACGGAGTTTATTTGTGCAGGGTGGTGGTGTGATTGTGCATGTAAGTAGCGGTTGGTGTGTGTTTTTTTCCGGTAGATAGTGTGTCCTAGGGAGCCATCAGGTTTTTTGTAGATTAGGACGTCAAGAAAGGGGAGTTGGTTGTTGTCTTCTATTTCCATAGTGAATTGTATTTTGGGGTGTAGGCTGTTGAGATGTGTGAGGAAGCTATCTAGTTTTTCTTTCCCGTGTGGCCAAATTACAAAGGTGTCGTCAACATATCTGAGCCAAAGTTTGGGTTTGTGTTCTGACTTGTCTAAAGCATTGGTTTCAAAGTGTTCCATGTACAAATTTGCGATGACCGGTGAGAGGGGTGATCCCATGGGTGCTCCTTCTATCTGTTTGTATCTTTGTCCATTGTGGATGAAGTACGTGTTGGTTAGGCAGTGGTTGGTCAGGTCCAGGATGTATTTGGGGGGGTTGTATTTGTTTTGAATGGCTGTCAAGGCTTCATTAATGGGCACTTGAGTGAAGAGAGATACAACATCGAAGCTCACAAGTAGGTCATCGGGATGTAGGTATTGTTTCTTTATTGTTTCTATGAACTGGAAGGAGTTAGTAACGTGTGAAGCGATGGATTCTGCATAGGGCTGAAGTTGCTTAGCGAGAAATTTAGCGAGATTTTGTAGAGGTGAGCCTATGGAGCTGACTATTGGTCTGAGTGGTGTTCCTTCTTTGTGTATCTTGGGGAGACCGTAGAGTTTGGGGCATCTGGATGATTTTTCTCTGGGGATGATTCTTAGCTGGATTTCTTCACTGATAGGAGAGGCTTTTATTTTGGATTTGGTGGTTTTTTCCAGATAGGTGGTGGGATCTGTTTTTATAGGTTGGTAGGTAGGGTCTTGGAGTAGATTTGATAGTTTTGCTTGGTAGTCCGATGTGTTCATCACAACAGTGGTGTTGCCTTTGTCTGCTGGGAGAATGATTATGTTGTTGTCTTTCCTCAGGTTGGTGAGTGCTTTCTGTTCTTCTTTGTGTAAATTGCTTCTGGGTGGTTTGCTGGAGCAGAGGATGTTGGTGACTTCAAGTCTGATTTTATTGGCTTCATCTGGGTCGATTTTGGTCAGGCTAGCTTCGACTCCGCATATGATGTTTTCCGTGGGGATGCGTCTCGGGGCGACTGCAAAGTTGAAACCTTTGGAGAGTACTTTGGTTTCAGTTGGGGTGAGGATCCTGTTTGATATGTTATGTACTGTTTGTTTCATGGGTTGTTGTGGAGGGTGGCTGGGCTTCTGGCGTTTCTCTAGTTTGTAGAGTTTGTTGGTGTGTCTGTCTGTCTTATGTGAGGTCTCAGTTTCAGCTCTCCAGACGGCTAGTTGTTTGCATTTGTCCCAGAGTGCAGGGTGGATTTTGTTGCATAGTTTGAGGTGAAGAGTGAGCAGATCTTTGTTGGTTTGGTTTAGTAGGTATCTTTTCTTATGTATTTCGTTTCTGATTAGGGATAGTTCAGTTCGTTTCAGGATCCTTTCGGTAGCTGGGGTTTTAGAGTGGAATTTAAGTTGGAAGCATGTGGGAGTTAAGTTGTTGTCTCGGCAGTTGCGTAGGAACAGGAGATCACATAAGATGGTGGCTCTTCGGATTTCTAGTTTCTCGTAGGTTCTTGTCAGCTGGAAGGTTTCCTCCCCGTAGAGGTGAGATATTTGCTTTCGTAGATTTTCACGGGTATAGGAATGCAGGTTTTGGTGTCTTCGGGTGTCTTCCCGTGTAAGAGTCGGGGTGTCTGGGCGACGTTTCGACGAGGTCTCACTCGTCATCTTCAGGCTGGTGCTTTCGGCTTCTTGTTACTGGAACAGAGCAGAGTCTGGTGTTTGAGTTCCTATAAATACTGTTGAGGGGTGTGGTGTATAGCCTCCAACGTTCTGGGCAGAGAGGAAGTTCCTAGATTAGTGTGCCTTTTCTTCTTTTGTTCCTTAATTACTTGAGGGATATCTTGGGTGATTTCATGAGTGATATTCTGAATATCACTGGGTGGGTCATTAAGTGTAGATTAGTTGCTAAAGCTCTCGTGTCTTGACCTCTTGAGCTTGTGAAGAGTTTTTCTGAGAAGATGGCTGTGCTGCATTTAGTTGTGCTCTGGCTTGGCTTCGTGTATAGGGGCGAGCTGTGATTTTGTGCCTTGTGCCAGCCAGATCTGTGTAGGGATTGCAGGGGGGTGCAGCATCCGGTGGTGCCACTATAGTTTGGCTACTGGATGGAGTCTGTAATATGTCTGTGGAGAGGGTCTGGGTTTGGGTCTGGTGTGGTTGATTGGTGACGGCGTTCTGTGTGCCTCTGGTTCTGGTGTCGGTTTTTGTGGGGAGGGCTAATTTCCAGATGTCTGGCAGGCGGGACGTGTCGTCACGCTTGTTCATGTTGTGAGGGTGTTTCTCTATCTCGATGGCTTCCATGATTATTCTCTTGTGGTGATGTTCCATGTTAAAGAGCAATTTGGAATCTGCAAAATTAATTTCGTGTCCTGTTTCTTTCATGTGTTGGAAAAGAGAGGAAGTTTTTTCTTCTTTTTTGACGGCATTCTTGTGTTCTGCGATACGTGCATTTATTCGTCTGTTTGTTTGTCCAATGTACGTGGCTGGGCAGACTTTGCAGGGTATTTCATAGACCCCTTGGTTTTCCAGCTGGATTTTGTCTTTTGGGTTTCTGAGGATATTGGCTATTTTTTGGTTGGTGCAGAAGGCTGTTTTGATATTGTGTTTATGGAGGATTTTGCTAATTTTGTCTGTAGTGCCCTTGATATAAGGAAGGAGGGCCATGCCATTGTTTTCTTCTGTGTCTTGGTTTTTGGGGGGTGTTTCTTTTTGGATTAGCTTCGTAACCCTGTTTTTCTGGTATCCATTGGCGATTAACACATTTGAGAGATTCTGTAACTCAGTTGTCAAGTGGTCTTTGTCAGCCAGGCGTTTGGTTCTGGAGATGAGAGTCTTGGCTACGGAGTTTATTTGTGCAGGGTGGTGGTGTGATTGTGCATGTAAGTAGCGGTTGGTGTGTGTTTTTTTCCGGTAGATAGTGTGTCCTAGGGAGCCATCAGGTTTTTTGTAGATTAGGACGTCAAGAAAGGGGAGTTGGTTGTTGTCTTCTATTTCCATAGTGAATTGTATTTTGGGGTGTAGGCTGTTGAGATGTGTGAGGAAGCTATCTAGTTTTTCTTTCCCGTGTGGCCAAATTACAAAGGTGTCGTCAACATATCTGAGCCAAAGTTTGGGTTTGTGTTCTGACTTGTCTAAAGCAGAATCTCTCAAATGTGTTACAGAATCTCTCAAATGTGTTAATCGCCAATGGATACCAGAAAAACAGGGTTACGAAGCTAATCCAAAAAGAAACACCCCCCAAAAACCAAGACACAGAAGAAAACAATGGCATGGCCCTCCTTCCTTATATCAAGGGCACTACAGACAAAATCAGCAAAATCCTCCATAAACACAATATCAAAACAGCCTTCTGCACCAACCAAAAAATAGCCAATATCCTCAGAAACCCAAAAGACAAAATCCAGCTGGAAAACCAAGGGGTCTATGAAATACCCTGCAAAGTCTGCCCAGCCACGTACATTGGACAAACAAACAGACGAATAAATGCACGTATCGCAGAACACAAGAATGCCGTCAAAAAAGAAGAAAAAACTTCCTCTCTTTTCCAACACATGAAAGAAACAGGACACGAAATTAATTTTGCAGATTCCAAATTGCTCTTTAACATGGAACATCACCACAAGAGAATAATCATGGAAGCCATCGAGATAGAGAAACACCCTCACAACATGAACAAGCGTGACGACACGTCCCGCCTGCCAGACATCTGGAAATTAGCCCTCCCCACAAAAACCGACACCAGAACCAGAGGCACACAGAACGCCGTCACCAATCAACCACACCAGACCCAAACCCAGACCCTCTCCACAGACATATTACAGACTCCATCCAGTAGCCAAACTATAGTGGCACCTCCGGATGCTGCACCCCCCTGCAATCCCTACACAGATCTGGCTGGCACAAGGCACAAAATCACAGCTCGCCCCTATACACGAAGCCAAGCCAGAGCACAACTAAATGCAGCACAGCCATCTTCTCAGAAAAACTCTTCACAAGCTCAAGAGGTCAAGACACGAAAGCTTTAGCAACTAATCTACACTTAATGACCCACCCAGTGGTATTCAGAATATCACTCATGAAATCACTCAAGATATCCCTCAAGTAATTAAGGAACAAAAGAAGAAAAGGCACACTAATCTAGGAACTTCCTCTCTGCCCAGAACGTTGGAGGCTATACACCACACCCCTCAACAGTATTTATAAGAACTCAAACACCAGATTCTGCTCTGTTCCAGTAACAAGAAGCCGAAAGCACCAGCCTGAAGATGACGAGTGAGACCTCGTCGAAACGTCGCCCAGACACCCCGACTCTTACACGGGAAGACACCCGAAGACACCAAAACCTGCATTCCTGTACCCGTGAAAATCTACGAAAGCATATATATATATATATATATATATATATATATATATATATATACACACACACACACACACACCTTTTTTATCCCTCCCCCCATATACCTACTTTTATCTCTTTTCCTTTTAAAAGAGGGTCCACTGCTGCTGCAGCCACCCTTTATTTGAATCTTTACCACTGATATTACTGTACTATCTCTCCTCTCTCTTTCAATCAACTCTCTTTTTGTCTCTCCCTCTCCCTTCTCTTTTACTCCAATCTCCCCTCTCCCCCCGCCTCCCCCCTTCTTCTTTCTTTCTTCTTCTTCCCTTTCTTCTCCCTCCACCCTTTACATATAGCCTATTTGTCTGTCTCTGTTTCTGAGCGCACTCCCAACCCCAACTTCCACCTTAACTGGACCCCAATACCCCTTTGGGGCATATACAACCTCCTCCTAACACATATTTCCCCTGGCCCCACCCCTCCAATCTCTTGCATCTCTACCTGCTAACCCCCCTCCCTTTATATGAACTGTCTGTCCGTTAATCTACCCATCTCTGCTTACCTGCCCCCCCGCCTCGGCGGCACCGCTGAGGCATCTACAGAAGCCCTAAAGAAGTTCTTAAAACACAGACTAGAAGTGACACAAATGACCACCTAATCCAAACGCTCTGTAGAAGCCACCAACCAACAAAGCCTGATCAGCTCAGCAACCCAACAACACCCAGGAATCACCACTGCCACAACTCCTAACCACCACACGCCCTACCCCAAGAGGACACCAAGCCAACCTCAAACCAAAATCAGAGAGACCAAGACGACACCAACCAGGGAGATGGCAAACAATGCTAAGACGGTAACTCCCCTCCAAGACGATGACCACCCAATAACGAAACGAGATCTGAGGGAAATGGAAGCAAGACTAGAAGAAACACTGAAAGCCACAATGGCTCCCATGCAGGTACTAATCAACAATCTAACCTCCAAAGTGGAAGCTCTAGAGAACAAGAACCAAATGCAAGAAAGAATAATAGAGCAATACCGGGAAGAGAATGCACGTGTGAACAAGAAACTGGACGAACTGGTAAACCAAATGGAAGCAGAACACAGAGAGATGAAAATTAAGCAAGCCGACCTTGAAGACCGCAATAGACGTTGTAACATCCGCTTCCGCAACATTCCTGAAAAAACAGAGGAGAAAAGCCCAGCAGACCTAATTATACGCTGGCTGAAAAACACAATCCCAAGCCTGAAACTTGAGGCAGATGACTTGGAGAGGGCTCACAGAGCCCTAAAACCTATGCCAAAACCCAGCGCCCCCCCCCAAGAGACATCATTGTATGCTTCACACGCTACAAAAAGAAGGAAGAGATATGGCACCACCTCAAAAATTCAACCAACCTTCGATATGGAGAAACCCCTATTCTGGCCTTACAGGACCTATCTCAGGATACCCTAAACCGGAGCCTGCGCCCATGCACCCAGCGTCTCCAACAAGCAGGTATTAAATACCGATGGGGCTTCCCCTTCCGCCTCATTGTAACAACCAATACAACGCAACACATGGCTACCAACATACCTGAGGCCCTGCAACTACTAAAGAACCTTGAACTCGACCTCCCACCGGAATGGCAACTGACAAACCCACCAAGCGACAGCCCCAACCACGAGGAAACAACAGCAAACAACTGGACAACGGTACAGAAGAAAAAGAAACAACAGAAGTGACACAACAACGAAAACCAATACAGGCAAGCATCATGCTCAGAACCGTCCCGCCGGCCATACGACACAAGAAACCAGACCAAGATTAACCAAACCAATTCATCGCAGATGGACAACCCTAAAACAACAACAACCCCAGCTGAATGAAGCAACCAGGAAAAACCACAAACTGAAGGACTGGTGATTTCCCCCCCTTTCTCCCCTCTCCCCCCAAAAACCATAGATTTAGTTAACACCATCAACATCCCCCCCAGCCCCGCACCCCCACAGGAATCCCCACCCCAACACCAGTCCAGACGACCTCAACCACATTCCCCATCACCCACACCTTCAACAACCCCATACTCCATACTAGGGAAAAACAACTCCTCCAACCTTAATAACACAACCAACAATCACCCAACCAGCACTATGGTGGCACCAGAGCGTACCAACACCCACATCCCCACCCCAACACACCAACAATGTTGCTCAGAACATTGGCAACATTGCTCATGAACCTTATACCTGACAGCGACGTTACAAAGTCACTTCACACTGTCTCACTGATCACCCCCTATCGCAAACAACAGGGGGGATGGCCTGTCCTTGAACATGGCCTTCCACACCAGCTGAGACCTAGGACCAACTGGCTAAATGCCAGATGGCCTAAAATACCCCAAACAAACACCTATATGACTACATATAGGAAACTCTCTACAACCTACCCCCTACTCTTTAACCCAAATCTTACTCTAATCCCATTAGCCCCCCACCCACCACACCCTAGGTCAGCGCAACCCCACTGGTCCTTTAAACAACACGAAGAGAGAGACACAAGACAACCCGAACGGGTTGGCAGGGAATCGCCCCACATAATAGATAAGCAAGATGGCTAACCTAAAAGCAATTACATTAAACGTGAGGGGGCTGGGAAACCCCATCAAAAGGAAACGCATCACCTCATACATAAACACCATGAAACCACACATCACCTTCCTGCAAGAAATACACAACCCACCCAAAGGCAGCAAACTCCTGAGCGACCCCCGCTTCAGTCAACAGTGGGTCGCACGAGGCTCAGGGAAAGCTCGTGGGGTAGCCATAATACTCAGTAGAGACCTGAACTTCACTACCACAACAGTCCTCAAGGACAAAAAAGGCAGATTCATTTTCGCTAAAGGGACACTAGATGGCAAAATCAAACTGACAATCGGCTCCATATACGCCCCAAACACGAAACAATTGGAATTCTTCCAGAAGACACTAAACAAATTCCTCTCCTTCTCTGAAGGGGAAGCAATCCTAGGAGGGGACCTCAATCTGAATATGAAAGGTATATCTCTGAAAGATATCCACCCCACAACCCCATGGGCAACCTTCCTCCGAAGGAAACCCCCAACAACCAGGAACTCTTACAAGTTACTAAAAATGCTAAAAAACAGGGGTCTCTACGACATTTGGGGTGAGCAAAACCCAGGAGACATCAGCCATACATTCCAATCGGGACGCCATGATACAGTGTCCAGACTGGACAGCATTCTACTCACACAGGGTCTGATCCCCTCAGTAGAATCAACAAATATAGCTAACATTAAAATCACAGACCACGCCCCAGTAGAAGTCATTGTTAAAATAGGAGAAGGAACACAAACCACCCCATCATGGTCCTTCAGTCCCATCCTAACTACAAACAAACAAATTAGAGAGAGTCTCACAAAAACCCTCCAAAACTACTTCAAAGAAAACGATGTAAACAATATAACAACCCCCCTCCTATGGGATGCAATGAAAGCGGTCACCAGAGGAGCTTGCATAAAAGAGAAAACATTCCTTAAAAAACAAACCTCCTCAAAAATTAGCAAAACAGAACAAGACATCATAGCCCTCTCATCACGCTACAAACAAACAGGATCTAAAAAGCTCCTCAAACTTATGGAACAAAAAAGGAGAGAACTAGACTCCCTAGAAATCAACAAAACAATGATCAACATTCTATACTCTAAACAACGTTTCTACGAATATGGAGGGAAAAACTCCAGATTACTAGCAAATAGATGTAGGAAAAAAGCACTCAAAACAAGAATACACTGCATCACCAAAAAAGACGGCAACATAACATTCTCCCCCGAAGAAATAACCTCAGAATTTGCAGAATTCTACTCCAACCTATACACCTCCCATAACCCACCAGAGAAGGAAATCAGAACATTTCTAGCAGGACTAAACATGCCTACCCTAACTGATGAGGAACAGGAATTCATGGACAGCCCTATCACCCCAGAGGAAATAGATGCGGTCCTCAAAAACCTGAAACCACATAAAGCCCCAGGCCCAGACAGCTTCACAGCAGAATTCTATAAGAAATTCAAAGAACCCTTGATGCCCTACATGACCCGCCTATTCAACGACATCATAAAAGGGGGCCCCATCCCCAAAACCTGGACCCACTCCAGAATAGTCTGCATCCCAAAACCACTAAAAGACAGCCTCAAAGTCGAATCATACCGCCCAATCTCATTAATAAACCAAGACTACAAGATCTTCACATCAATCTTGGCCAACCGCCTAAAAATCTTCCTACACAAGTTAATAGCCCCAGACCAGACTGGCTTTGTCCCCGGCCGCAATATAACAGACCCCATCAGGAAACTACTGAACCTGATCGAACACAGCAAGGCAACCAAACTCCCACTGACAATTATGTCCCTAGACATCCTCAAAGCCTTTGATTGCTTGGAGTGGAAATACATACTAGCAGTACTAACTAACATGAAATTTGGCCCCAACTTCCTACAAACCCTCAAACAAATATACTCCCAAGCCTCAGCAAAATGCAGAACTAACAATATGGATTCTAACACTATAGCTATCCAAAGAGGCACGAAACAAGGATGCCCACTGTCTTCCTTTCTTATTTATCCTGGCTCTGGAACCCCTAGCAATCCGCATCCGAGCACCCACAGACATCAAGGGAGTGGAAATAAAAGGCAGAACCTATAAATTAGGGCTCTTTGCAGATGACCTAATGGTCACAACACCAGACCCCATAAGCACAGCAACCTCCCTAACCAGAGAACTCAACACATTTGCAATGGTGTCGGGCCTACAGGTAAATTTTACAAAGTCAGAAGCTATGTGCTTCAACACCCCTCCTCACACCCAAAAAGAACTCACGAAGGTCACCAAAATAAAACTTTGCCACACCAAGTTCAGATACCTAGGGGTACAAATAACCAGAAACCTCAACAAATTGTACCTCCACAACTACAAGCCCCTGTGGCGACAAATTAACAAAGACCTAAAGAGATGGAACAACATGAACTTCACTCTCTCAGACAAAATAGCCCTGATCAAAATGATCACACTCCCAAAACTAACCTACCTATTCCAAACCCTCCCAATCTGGATCCCCTCAACCCAACTTCGCAGTTGGCAGAGAAAACTACACTCTTTCATCTTCTCACATAAAAAACCAAGAATAAGCCCCAAATATCTGCACCTCCCCACCTCAGAAGGAGGATGGGGAATCCCCAACATAGAAACATATTACAATGCCAACCAAATACGCCATATAATCCCATATATACTAGAAGATGAGACAAAACAATGGGTACACCTAGAGAGGGACACAATTGAAAACACCTGCACCACAGCATACCCACTCCTCCCAAACAAACTAAAGAAAATTCCCACAACACTTAACAGGTACACACAGACCATGCTCAAAGCATGGAAAACACAAATAGGCAAACTATCCCCAACCCCATCCCCACTAATTCCCCTGGCGTACCACCCATTATTCCACCATGCAGCACAAAACCTCAAGATAAAAACCTGGCGAACCAAAGGCTTATATCGCCTAATAGACTTTTATAAAAATAACGAACCCTTGTCAACACAAGAAATACAAGACAAACTAGAAGACACCCAAATGTCCTGGTTAACACAACACCAACTACATGCCCTCTTAAACAACCCAACAGTAAAATCAGCAGCAACTAGGCCCCTGACAACCTTCGAAAACCTCCTCCTAACAACAAAGGGAAATGGTAAAGGGACGGTATCCACAATATACAAAATATTACTCCAAAATCCCGCAAATCCCCTAGACGCAATCAAAAAACAATGGGAGAATGACATAGGCTATGAGATCAACCCCACTCAATGGACCAGAATGTGGTCTAAACCCCCCTTTAAATCCATATCAACGAAAAGAAAAGAACTCACACTGAAACTCACCTACAGGTGGTACCTAACACCAAGGAAACTAGCGCTAATACACCCAGGAACCTCACCAAAATGCTGGAGAGGGTGCACCTCCACAGGCACATACCTCCACATGTGGTGGGAGTGTCCCAAAATCCAACTATTCTGGACAACAGCCATACAAGAAATATGTAAAATAACTATGCAAGTAATAGACATCACCCCAGAATTGGCCCTACTAAACATCTTCCAAGACAACAATGCCCATTTACACCACAAAGAACTCATAACCCACCTACTTTCAGCAGCCAGAAACACCATAACCAGACACTGGAGAGACCTGTCAGGAGTAAGCATGGACCAATGGTACCAAATAGTATGGGAAACAGCCCTACTAGAAAAATTAACTAACAAACTGAAACTGACACGGGGACAAACAGAAGAAGACGCCTTCACCCCGGTATGGCTCCCCTTTATCACATACACAGCCCAACAGGACAGTGACAATAATCCACCAACAGCATACAAATCAATATGGCTAACCTGATCCAAAACACCCACCAACCTCACCCACACATGAAAACAAAGATCACCACAGCCAATCGCAAGCAAACAATCACACCCTAGGCCAACCCCAACCTCTCTCACCACCAAAGGAACACAAGTGAAGAACACAAGCAACGCTGACACCAAACTCTACATACATTAAACATAATAGAAACACCGCCACCCGACCCCACCCCTATCCATCCTCCCTCCCTCCACCCCCCTCTCTTTTTTCCTTTTTCTTTTCTTCTCCCCCTAATGCCTCAACAAATGAAACGGATTTGTAAAAATGTTACATGGGAAAAAAAAATATGAGGCACTACACTTCTGTAAAACAAGAAAATCCTGAATAAAATATATATTTCAATTAAAAAAAAAAAGAAAAGAAAAGGTTTTCTGAAGAGTTTGCAAAGACTGCGGTCACGAGCAACACTGGTGGGGTTTTCAAACCTAGCATGAAGTGTGCTGAGAGTAGCAGCACAAAACGCTTTATTTATTTCCTTACCTGATATTTGAAGGAAAGCGTGTATTTGAGTTCTGAAAAGTGGTTTGTTCAAATCTGCCTAATTAGAAATGTCAATTTGTATCTGAAAGGAAGAAACGTGTATGAAGATTTTTCTAGAAGCTGCTTATTCTTTTGTGTGTACAAAGTGTGTATTTTGTGTGAACTACAGATTGATATTTGTGTTTTAACTCTTTCCTAATAGACACAGAGTGGTTGCAGTGACTGTTTAATGATGTGATAAAGTGGGGGAGAGATAAGGGGGGAGAGAGATACTTGCAGATATGTTAACCAAGGTTGTAAGCAGAGAACAACTTTTGGAGTGTGTGTGTAAATTGCAGTTAAGTTAAAGATTCTTGAAATGGTCGGATGAAATGGGGGAGGATGAGGAGATTTCACCCCTCCCATACCCAAGAATCTCCTGATCATCTCCTGATGATCTCTGCTGACTCTCCACAGAGGAGGAGGCGTGTCCTGCCTATCTACTTATTCTGCCCAGCAACATATCACTGAGTGTGAGAGAGAGTCAGTCAGTCAGTGTATCGGAGAGAGTGAGAGTGTTAGAGATCCTAGAGATAAGATTGCTGCTAAGAGCAGCTGCAGACTCTCAGTGTAGCATTGCTTTTATGCTTAGAATACGTAGCTCTGTATATAGTTTTGTACCATAGTTATAGTTATAGAATAAAAGGAAGATATTTTACAGAGCTGCTCTCTGAGTGGTTTATACTCTGCAAGACTCTGCAAAACTCTGCTGCGCAACGACTGAAGTATTGAGACAGTGAATCCGGTGCTCTCAGCTCTAAGCTGTGAGTCCACAGCACTGTGACCTGTTCCTGCGGGAAGGAGGTCTCTGGCGGTGCTACCCAGCTCGCCCAGCCCAGTCGGGGTTGAGGTGCAAGAGTCCAGTTGGTGCACTGGCTCTAGGGCGATGCTGACACCTGCGTGGAGATGGCGGTGCCAGGGAGAAGAGCAGCAGGTTCAGCCAGAGGCTCCTAAAGGCTCTGCCCAGTTTCTTGGCGTGGAAGATGTGACCAGCCAGCGGGGGCTGGGGCTGCAGCCGGGGGCTGGCCCCTGTTACCCAAGGTAAAGGACCCCTGGCTGGTCAAGTCCAGCCAAAGGCGACTATGGGGACTTACTTCTGAGTAAGCGTGCATCAGATGGAACGGCAAATCCCTTTGAACCGCGTAGGGGTTACTCCTAAGTAAGCGTGCATCAGGCAGGGCTGCAGAGTGGTGCTTCCAGTTTGCACATCTCATGGGATTTAATGTCTTGCCATTATAAACGCACGGGGATAAGTGCATTTATAGAGACACATTTCCACAAAACACCCAAACTCCAGCATGTAGCCGCAGGTGATACAATAGGAGCCTTTCTGCAAATGGCCTTTGCAACACAACTCACTGGGTGGTAACAAAGTAGACACATTGGCCTCTTTGCAACGTAGCCCCGTTTCCTCAATGAATCCACCCATTTCAGTAAAACCTGAGCTGAAATAGTAAGGAGAGCAAAACAGCAGCCCTGTCTGACCCCCGTCAGCCCCCAGACTCCCCCAGTCACGTGGCAGTAGATTCATCCTGAGCCCCCCCCCTCCGTGAGACGGGTATGACATCATGGATGATCCAGTGACGATTCATATGATCCATTGGTGATCCACATGATCCAAGCAGGCTTGTCCAAAGAGCAGATCTCTAGGCCTGAATGAAAGGGGTCTGCGGTGATGGATTCTGGAGTCAAGAAATCCTCCCTTTCCAGTGATCTCTCAGGCTGGCCGGGAAAAGGCAGCGAGCAGGAATCCTCAGGCATCCCGACGGACAGACAGACCTGTCATGATGCCAAAAGACGAACTCGGAGTCTGATCTGATTTAAATGCAGAACTCATTTTGTGACTTCGCTGTTGGATTGCCGGGATCAGCCCCTCCCCCCTCTCCTGATCCCCAGAAGGAAGACGGGGGGGGGGATTTCCTCTCCTCCTTCTCGCCCCCCCACCCGCTCAAAACCTTCCCTCCCCTCCCGGCACATCCTTCTCTCATCCCGCCCACACAATCCCAAATCACCCCCCCCCCAAATACATAGCTCCTCCTCTTCCTCCTCCTCCAATCCGGTTTCTGCTCCAGAAATGTGGGGCGGGGAGCCCCCCTCCCAACCTTTCTGCTTCTCCCGGAAGTGGAGCTTCCACTCCGGATTGCTGCTCTGCCCCAAAGCTGGGAGGGGGGCGCTTTCGGAAAGGGGAGGGAGGAGGCAGGGGACCCCCCCCCCGTGGATGTTGCAGGAAAGGAGAATCGGGAGCGAGGAGAAAGAGGTAAAGGGGTCGCGGGGGGGCGCAGAGGGGGGAAAGGACCCAGAGACCCCCGCCAGCTCCCCCAAGCGCCCCCAGGGGGCTTTCCTCGCAGGGCGAACCCCTCACCCGTCTCCCCTGGCTCTGCGCGGAGAAAATCGGCCCATGAAAGGGTTAAGCGGCGCGAGAGACGCCTGGATAGAGACCCCCCTGTCCCTCCCCTGCTTCTCTTGGGGGGGGCGACTCCGGCTGGAGAGATGGGGGCTCAGGGTGTGGGGCGAGCAGAGCCAAGGGAGCCTCTGGATGCAGGGGAGACTCCGGGAGAGAGGGAGGGGGTAGAGGGGGGGAGGGAGAGGAGCATCCCTGGGGCAGGGAAGGGCAGCATTGGCGGCGGGGGGGGAGATATCGCGGGGATCTCTGGTGGAACAGCCTTGGCCTCTCTCCCCCGCCCAGTAATCGACCCCCCCCCTTCAAGGCGACCAGAGAGGGATCCCTGGAAAGTGGGGGTCCTGCCCCCCCACCCTTCCTTCCCGCAATCTCCATCCTCTTCCTGCCCCATAAGCCCCTGCCCTGTCCAGACACAGTGATTCTGCCCAGTCCATTCCTTGGTCCCCTGGAGAGGAGAGGAAGTCCAGAGGAAGAGATGTCAGTATTTGTGAAAAGAAAAGAGAAGGTTCTGGCCTCCCTTGGTCGCCTCAGCCTGCTCCTTGGGCCCTTGTCAGCAGGAAAGAGTCCACGAGAAGAGCATCCTTGCAGAGTGCTTTCTGCTTTTACAGTGGTACCTCGGGTTACAGACGCTTCAGGTTACAGACGCTTCAGGTTACAGACTCCGATAACTGAGAAATAATACCTCAGGTTAAGAACTTTGCTTCAGGATGAAAACAGAAATATTGTGGTGGTGGTGCAGCGGCAGCAGGAGGCCCCATTAGCTAAAGTGGTGCTTCAGGTTAAGAACAGTTTCAGGTTACGAATGGAATTCCGGAACAAATTAAGTACTTAACCCGAGGTACCACTGTATTCTCAAACGTCTTTCTGCAAAAGCGACTGACCAACTGTACACACATCAACACTGCCAGCTTTCACCAACCAACCAACCCGACACCAAACTAACATTTCTCACTCTATATATAAAACCCGCAGCTTTTTAAGCATTAAAGAAACAGCGGTTAATTTTTAGCCGTGACAAGAGAGGAGGGGAGAGGCCTTCTCAGAAGCGGCTCTTGGTTTCCGCAATCCCACCCAGGAAGCAGCCAGAAACCTTTTCCTCTCTCTCAGGCTTCCATCTTTAATTGTCCTTTCTTGAGGATGAGGATAATGTACACCTGTCCTCAGAAACAGGGGTGCAGAGTCCATGGAATGGCTCTCAGGATTGATACGGAAGTTGCACCTCAAAAGCATTTCTGTTCCTCTTATTCTTTGTAGCCAATGTCAGAGTGACTGACAAGCTGAGATACAACCCATCAGCATCCGATGACAGCGATTTTCTATGAATTTATAACAGAAATGTGGCGTATGTAGTGTGTGAGTGTGAGTGTGTGTGAAGTTTGTGCAAACAGAATGATTGGGGTGGGGGGGTTCCTGCTACAGGAGTCATTCTGACATGTGACGTAGTAGCCAGTTGCACTTTGTGCTCTCTGTAAGATTTCAGCAAGAGTCTGTCTGTCTCAGCCGTGAGCAGAGTCTGTATGCAATCTGAGTCAAACTGTTTGGAACCATGTTGTTTATGAAGAAGCTTCTTTTAATTCAGTAAAGCTTTTATTCTTTAAAACTCTGCATTATTAATTTATGCTGCGTGTCATCTTCCCAGTAAAGGACCCCTTTTCAGGATAGACAGTGCCTGTGGCTGGAGGCTCTACACACCGGGTGTGCCTGTGGAGGCCAAAAACTGCCAGTATTAGCACAGGTGAGGTGTGTGACCTCCCCAAATTTACAGACTGTATATAAATGAGAAGTCGTGGGTGGGATTATATTTTACAACAACCCTGTGATTTTCTCCACCCATAACATTTTGTGAGCTGATATAGCAGTACGAATTCCAAAATAACTTTTAAAAACCCCACAAGATCATCATCATCATCATCATCATCATCATCATCATCACATTTATACCCCCAGGCCTTAGTTTGCCTCCCCATGATCTAGAGAAAACACCAGCTTTGAATCATGCAGAGTAAAACTACAAGAACTTTCTTGAACCGATAGGTTAGGAATTATCGCTGTACTTAGATCCGTACTTTTCTATGCCTGTACAATTTAGCAGAGTAACATTCTCCCTTTTAAACTTACAGCGGATGCATTTGCTTAGGCTCGCTAAAGCCTCTAAAATAAGTTTCCTTGGTAATTTCCACTTTAGTCCCTAATAAAAAGACAGACACGACACAATCTTCTAAAAAAGTATAAAAAGAGTTGACTCACACATTCTGTTCACAAATGGATCCCAGAAGGCGGTGACCCCCAGGCTGCACACCTGGTCCTTCAGGGGCACAGTTACCCCATCAGGACCAGGAAGGCTCCCACCCTCCCCCAGGGACAGTATTTCTGACTTGTCAGGATTCAACCTCAATGTGTTAGCCGCCATCCATCCTCCAACCACCTCCAAACAGACACACAGGGCATTCACCATCTTCACTAGTTCCAATTTAAAAGAAAGGAAGAGAAATGAGATTGAAAATGACCGACAATGCGGAATTGGATAAATTAACTGGGAAAATCAGATATACCAAAGACCAAAAGTTCATCGAAGACTGGGGAAAGTTTGTAGATCAGCTGAAAAACATATGTGGTGTGAACACAACGCTAGTGGGATTTCAAGAGGCACTGTAAAAACTGAGAAGTATTGTTAAAGGGAAATAGTAGGAGAAGGGAAGTGTAATGGCAATACGAAAGGAGGAATGTGTAACTACAGTTATAAATATGGATGATTGTCAGAGACGCTGAAGGAAGTTCAAAAAAAATAAGAAGTAATTTGTTGTTGTCAGGGGTTCAGGAGCAGAGACACAGGAAAGGGAGGAAACAGAGAGCGAGGGGGAGGAATCCGAAGGAAGGATGAGTGATGATGACGACCCGAGATCTCCGAGTCTTTCCAGTGAATCGGAAGATTCACAGAAGGGAGTGCCAGTGGTCAGAGCAGGGGGGGGGACCCAGGGGGACACCCCAGGTAGAAGGGACCAGAGGGGACTCAGAGAGCAGCAGCTGGAAATCGGGACCAACGTCCCCAGCTGAGCGCAGAGGGGAGAAAGGGGACCAGCTATCGGGTTCCGGAGGCTTTCAGCAGGAGGGAGGGCATGAGTCAGGAGTGGTCACGCCCTCATCAGGGAGCGAGGAAACGGTCAAGAGGAAGGTAGAAAGTTGGGCGCGCGCGCCAAGTTCAAATGCAGCGGAAGCTGGCGCAGTAAGCAGCCCGGAGAGGGAGCCAGGTCCTAAAGCCTGCCGCAAGGAGACAGAAGGGGGGGTCCGCTTCAGAGGAATCCCAGAAGGAAGAGGCCATGGGGGGCAGAGGGACCCAGAGAAGGAAGGAAAGGCGCAAGAGGTGGAGCAAGGCGAGGGTATTAAGTTGGTGTACAGGAGGCGGGGATTCAGACGGAGCATCGCCGGTCTAGCACATAAGACGTAGAGCTGCACTCTGCAGCTTGGAAATGAAAACTGTATATCAATAAAGACTTTTATTAAGTGAACGCTGGCTAGCGTGATCCTCTGTGAGCTAGGATCTGGAAGCAGCTCTGACAGTATGCTCCGTCTCCTCTTTGGCACCAGAAGCCTCGCCGCCTGAGCGGTCGCAGCGAGAAGGGAAGATTGGTGTCTCTTCGTGAGCTCACAACAGTCAGGAGAGATGACTACTGAACAGCAGATTGCAGCACTGCAAAACGCAGTAACACAACTAAATGCCGAGATACTCGCATCCAGGAAAAGAGAGGAGGAAACAGCTGCCACCTACAAGGATCTCCAGACCAGGTTGGAAATGCTTAATAAGCAGGGGCAACCGGGACCCAAGTCGGAGGGAATTGGGCTGGGGAGAAGAGGAGGCGCCCTAGTATCGCATTTCGATGGAGATATACAGCAGTACCCCAATTTCCGAGCAGACGTGCAGTGTGCCCTGCAACTGTTGAACAGAGATTTTAGAGATGAGCAGGAGAAGGTGGGGTTTATCCTATCCCATTTGCATGGAGACGCTAAAGCATGGATGCGCAATCTGTGGAGGGATAAGGATCCAGCTCTCCAGAGTGCGGATGCCTTCCTCAAAGCAATGGATGCGTGCTTCTTATCCAGTATAGACGTGGATATCGCAAGGAGAGAGATACATGGACTGAAGCAAGGGAGAGCCAGTGTAAGGCAGTATCATGCTCGCTTCTTTGCACTAGTCAGCGCCCTGGAATGGGACAGAGATTCAGCTCCAGTCAGAGACCTTTTCTGGGAAGGTTTGAGCGGTGCGGTTAAGGATGAGGGGGGAGAGACCCCGGAGCACTCAGGAGATCGTTCAGAGGGCGCTGGCGATTGGAGTGCGGCTAGAAGAACGTCCATGGAGCAGGGACGAAGGGCGCGGAAGGCGCGAAATGGCAAGAGGGTTTTCCTTCCTTCCCAAGGAAACCGCGCGTGCGCAATCCACGCCTCCACCAGGAGGGGGAGCGGAACCTATGGAGGTTGGAGGTGCTAGGGCTCAGTCAGCAAACAGAGCCCCAGCGCCGGGAGCAGCCAAAGCGAAGCCTCCTAGAGGGACCAGGAAGTGTTACATCTGCGATAGTCCTCAGCACATGGCGAAAGAGTGTCCCCAGAGGCTCTGCAAGCACACTGCAGCCTCCGCAATGGTGACTGAAGCAACTCAGCAAAGAGAACCACAGCAGGGAAACGACGGAGTCTGGCTGGAGACAGAGGCACTGGGGCCCAGCCAGACGAGTCAGTGAAGCAGTGCCCAGAGATTTTGCAGCCCACGGACCCCCTCCCGCCCAAACCAGTGGTGCAGCTCACCGCATCGCTCCAGCTGCCCAATGGACTTACAATGGACGTGCCAATTACTGTGGACTCAGGCAGCAATGCGGACTTTATAGGGCAAGACTTTGTCGATCGGCACGCTATACAGTTGCTGCCTGCCACGCTGCCCCTGCAAGTCGTCACGGTGGATGGCAGGGAGTTGCTAGGGGGGCAGGTGGTGAAACAAACGCCACCAATGGTGATGCGACTTGGAAATCACCGGGAAGTCATCAGTTTTAATGTCACCCAACTGTCGGACACACCCATTGTCTTGGGCATGAGTTGGCTGGACAGGCACAGTCCGACACTGGCTTGGTACCAGCGGCAGCTGATCTTCGGCTCTTCTTATTGTGCCGAGCACTGCATCCTGCCCAGGCAAGAGGGGGAGGAGGAGGAGTCACAGCTGCAGTTGGGAACGCTGCAAGCGGTCCCCCACAAATACGCAGACTTTCTGGAGGTCTTCTGCGAGAAGGAGGCAGACAGGCTACCCCCACACAGGCCATATGACTGCAAGATTGACCTGCTGCCAGGGGCGGCGCTGCCGAAAGGGAAGCTGTATTCCATGTCTGAGGATGAACTACAGGAACTCAAAGCGTTCATAGACCATAATTTGAAGTGCGGTTTTATCCGGGAGTCCAAAGCAGTGGGGGGCAGTCCTGTATTCTTTGTGAAGAAGAAAGACACGCCCCAAAAGAGACTTGTAGTTGACTTTCGCACCTTGAACAAGATGACCAAGCCCTCGGATTTCCCCATGCCCAGGATCGACGACCTCCTCGCGACGGTGCGCAAAGGATGCATGTTCACCAAGTTGGACTTGCTAGGTGCGTACAACCTCATCTGCATGCGGGAGGGCGATGAGTGGAAGACAGCCATGTTCACGCCCCTGGGCACCTACGAGTACAGAGTTATGCCGTTTGGATTGCAAAATGGCTCTCACTGTTTTCAAGCTTTCATGCATCACGTGTTAGTGGGGCTCCTCTACAAGAAGTGCGTTTGCTTCCTGGATGACATCCTGATATTTTCTGAATCGCAGCAGGACCACAACCAAGACGTCAGGGAAGTACTGCGCAGACTGCAGGAGCATAGGCTGTACGCCAAACTGGAAAAGTGCCAGTTCGACATGACGGAGGTGGATTTCCTGGGCTACAAGTTGTCGGACAAGGGGCTCGCCATGGACAGCGCCAAGGTTCGCGCTGTGTTGGACTGGAAAAGCCCACGCAACCGGAAGGAGGTCCAGCGGTTCATAGGATTTGCGAACTTCTATCGCAAGTTTATCAAGGGGTTTGCGATGCAGACGGCGGCCATTACAGACACGCTCAGCTCCAAGAAAAAGAAGTTCGTCTGGACGGAGCAAGCGGAGCGGTCTTTTCAGAACCTCAAGCGTCTCTTCGCATCGGAAGAGCAACTGCTGCATATCGACCCCAGCAGACCGATGAGGGTGGAAACGGACGCCTCAGACAGAGCCGTGGGGGCGGTCCTGTTTCAGCGAGACCCGCAGGGGGCCTGGAGGCCAGGGGCGTTCTACTCCAGGAAGCTCAGCAAGTCGGAGCAGAACTACACCATCTGGGACAGGGAGTTGCTTGCCATTCATGCAGCATTCAAGGCGTGGAGGCACTTCCTGATCGGCGCCAAGCACACGGTGCAGGTCTGTACGGACCACAAGAATCTGGAGTACTGGCGCACAGCGCGGTTTCTGGACCAGAGGCACATACGTTGGGCGGAGTTCTTTGCGGACTTCGACTTCCGCATTGAGTACATCCCAGGCGACACCAACGTCATGGCGGATGCACTATCCCGCAAACCGCAATACCTCGAGGAGGCGACGCCAGCGGCGGCCAAGCACATCTTCGCACCAACAGCGTGGGCGTGCGCGTCGGCAGCAGTGGACCTGGATGCGGTAAGGCGAGCGTTGCAGGACGACTCCTTCGCGCAAGCAAAGATGGCAGAGGTGCACAGGGGCACGGCGAAGAGCGACGAGTTCCAGGTGCGCGACGGATTGCTCATCCGTAAAGGGGCCATCTACGTGCTGGGAGACGATCTCCGCGCTAAGGTTCTGCAGCAGCTGCACGACGCGCCCACAGCCGGACACTTTGGCACAGAGAAGACGGTGGAGCTAGTCGCTCGTGACTTCTGGTGGCCAAGAATGCGAGGGGAAGTCGCAGACTACGTTGCGAGGTGCGACACCTGCCAGAGGGCTAAACCAGTGCACAAACCGCCGGCGGGACTGCTGGAACCCCTGCAAACACCGTTCGAACCGTGGGAGAGGGTGGCCCTAGACTTTGTCACGGACCTACCCAGCTCGAGGGGCAAGACGGCAGTGCTGGTGGTGGTGGACTTGTTCACCAAGATGGCACATTTCATTCCGTGTGTGAAGGTAGCCACGGCGGAGCAAACAGCCAAGCTGTTCATAGATCACGTGTTCAAGGTGCACGGTCTGCCGCAGTCTATCCTATCCGACCGGGGGCGCCAGTTCATCTCGAACTTCTGGCAGAAGCTGATGGGCTTCCTGAACGTCAAGATCAACCTAGCGTCGGCGAGACACCCGCAGACCAACGGGCAAGCGGAGAGGGTCAATGCCATCATGCAACAGTACCTGAGATGTTATGCAAATCAACAGCCTGCAACGTGGGTAGATTACCTGCCACTAGCCGAGTTCGCCTACAACAACACGAAGCACGTGTCCACAGGGGTGACGCCGTTCTTCGCCAACAATGGGCGGCACCCCAGAACCTTCCCGGGACTGGAAAGAATGGGGGAAGGGGAGCCGCAGGCAGCGGATGCGTTCGCGACAGAATTGCAGGAGGTCCACGACCAGCTCCGACGGCAGCTGGAACTAGCTAAGCACGCATACAAGGTGCAAGCTGATAGACACAGGAGGGTTGGTGAAAGCATACAGGTCGGAGACTGGGTCTGGTTGGCGGCCCAAGCAGTGCCGGCCAGATCGTTGGCGAAGAAGAAGCTAGGGCATAAGCAGCTGGGGCCCTACCAAGTCGAGGCACAGGTCAATCCGGTGGCTTTCCGGCTGAAACTTCCGGAGGGGTCCAGGATGCATCCGGTGTTCCATAGATCAGTGCTCACTCCCTACAAGGCACCTCACAGATTTCAGGAGCCAGGGACGGCTCCGAGCCCCCTTAGGGAAAGGATCGCGCAAGGGGAATTGCCGGAGGAGGAGCCCATCAACGAGGTCACAGAGATTTTAGACTCTAGATGGGGGGGAAGAGGGAGTTGAATACCTGCTCGCCAGAGAGGGCACCCCAGCCAGTGCCAACAGATGGGTGCAGGGCTACGCTTTGGACGAACCTCTGCTCAAGGACGAGTTTCATGCCCTCTTCCCACACAGGCCCATGCCAGCCGACTTTTTCGACGACTGGCTTTTCACACCCACGCTTTCAGCCAGCACGTTCCAGGGGTTCGACTCGGATGAGGAACCCACACGGGGCACCCATTCCCAGGGAGGGTCACCCGAGGGATCTGCTTCAGAACCCTCGTATTGGTGGGATGATCGACCAGAGGAGCAGTGGCGCAGGAAGTGGCTGGAGGGTCCCGGGCGAGAGACAGACCAGGGGAGAGACTGACTTGGATGTGTTTGGGGAGGACGTCGGGTTCGAGCACGGCGGCACCAAGATGGAAGCAGAGATGAGCGACGTCGACGAGCGCGAGGAGGAAGAACCGGACTTATCCAGTTGGACGCACGCCACGGGGAGCGAACTGTATCCGGCATTCACCCCCGTGACGATGGAGCACCCAGCACCCACACCTGAAAGAGGGGAGGGGGGAAGGGGGGCTTCGAGGGGGGGATGGATGTCAGGGGTTCAGGAGCAGAGATGCAGGAAAGGGAGGAAACAGAGAGCGAGGGGGAGGAATCCGAAGGAAGGATGAGTGATGATGATGACCCGAGATCTCCGAGTCTTTCCAGTGAATCGGAAGATTCACAGAAGGGAGCGCCAGTGGTCAGAGCAAGGGGGGGACCCAGGGGGACACCCCAGGTAGAAGGGACCAGAGGGGACTCAGAGAGCAGCAGCTGGAAATCGGGACCATCGTCCCCAGCTGAGCGCAGAGGGGAGAAAGGGGACCAGGTATCGGGTTCCGGAGGCTCTCAGCAGGAGGGAGGGCATGAGTCAGGAGTGGTCACGCCCTCATCAGGGAGCGAGGAAACGGTCAAGAGGAAGGTAGAAAGTTGGGTGCGCGCGCCAAGTTCAAATGCAGCGGAAGGTGGCGCAGTAAGCAGCCCAGAGAGGGAACCAGGTCCTAAAGCCCGCCGCAAGGAGACAGAAGGGTCCGGGGGGTCTGCTTCAGAGGAATCCCGGAAGGAAGAGGCCATGGGGGGCAGAGGGACCCAGAGAAGGAAGGAAAGGCGCAAGAGGTGGAGCAAGGCGAGGGTATTAAGTTGGTGTACAGGAGGCGGGGATTCAGACGGAGCATCGCCGGTCTAGTTTCTAAGACGTAGAGCTGCACTCTGCAGCTTGGAAATGAAAACTGTATATCAATAAAGACTTTTATTAAGTGAACGCTGGCTAGCGTGATCCTCTGTGAGCTAGGATCCGGAAGCAGCTCTGACAGTTGTATTTTGGAAAATTGTATAATTGTTTGGAAAATTAATAAAAAAATTTGGGGGAAAAAAGAAAGGAAGAGCTGGGCATCATCCACATTCTGGTGAACACCCAGCCCAAACCCCCTGATGATCACTCCCAGTGGCTGCATATAGATAGTAAAAATCATGGGGGAGAGAATGGAGTCCTGAGGCACCCCACAAGTAAGCATCCAGGGGTCTGAACACTCATCCCCCAACACCACTCTCTGGACATGGCCCAGGAGGAAGGAGGGGAACCACTGCATAACCATTTCCCCAGCTCCCCTAGAGGGTCCAGAAGGACACCATGGCCAAAGGTCTCCAAAGCCGCTGAGAGATCCAGCAGAACCAGGAAACAGCTTCCCCCCTCAGCCTCTGGCCCGTTGGAGATCATCAACCAGCACAACCAGGGCAATTTCAGTCCCACGATGAGGCCTGAATCCCAATTGGAAAGATCATGGTAACAGGAGCTTTCCTGGTCCTGCACCCCCAAAAGCTCCAGCCACAAGACTTTTCATTAGCATGGGCAGAATCTGCCTTCTGGACTGTGGGATTCACGGTTGTTCTCCTCCTCTCCATCCACCAGGGCTTGACTTCAGGTGCAGCAGAATTCCCCAGTCCCCCAAGGATTTGAGACCCATCAGCTATCCTCACCTGGTTTTGCCAGCCGGTTGAAGCCATTCCTGGGATTGTGGCCCCTGATTCATCCTGACAGCTTCTGGAAGGCACAGGTGAGAGCTGAGTGCAGGGTGGGGACCACCAAAGGTACTACCGCTCCCATGACACCTCATGACATCATATAATAGCTATATTTGAGACAGAACTGGAATGAATTCATGTCTCTAGAAATAACACAACTTCAGGCCATCAATAATTCAACACGACATATTCAAGGTTGAAGTTTTCACTAGTACAGTTATCCATTTGCCTTTAATATGCAGCTTTTCCAGTGTCACTTTAGGATGGGCTCAAGATCAGGCAGCCCATCATTATTATAAGGAGCAGTGGGGGTCTGGGATTCCGATGTGCCAGCTGCTTTTCTTCTGCTTCTCCTGCTCTCGCCATGCAATGTGAGGCATGTAGATGGAGGTCCATCTCCAAGAACAGGAGTTTCCCTGAGCACCCATTCAGCTGACCCCAAGCACCAAGACTTGTCACTAGTTCTCTGACTGACCCAGACCACAGTCCCTGGAGAAGATGTAGGCCTGGGCCTCCCAAAATGGTCCACATGGACTTCTTGTGGCCAATGAGACTGTGCAGGTGATTCATAAAGATCTAGAGGTGGATGCAGGATTATGATGCAGAGGATGGGAAATGTCCAAAGGAACGATGGACCAGAGAAAGAGAGGGCCTGTTCCCGGACAGAGAGCAGCTGCCTTTCCTGTGAGGAAACAATTGATTTGAAAAGGCTGTATTCCAAGATCATGCTGCTTTATTAACAATGATGAGGATTATGAAAGGTGGTGATGCATTACTATGATTTGATGACATTGCTTTTTCATTTCCAAAAAATTGGGAACATGGGTAGGACATGGGAGAATGTAGGAGATGTTGAAATAAGAGAAGGGGCTAATGGCGCTTGATGTGCTCTCTTTCCCTTTGTTCTCTTCCTTGAAACCCAAACAGGATTTCCTTTATCCCACTCTGAAGAAGGTGATGGAGAAGACATTCAGAATTCCAAGGAATGGGGCACCTTTCGTTTCATTAGGAATAGGAATTAAAATGTGTGAAATGTGGGATATGCTTCATTGAATGAGGACACATAGCTCACATCAATGACTCCGAGAGGAGAAAGCATTAAAAAGTATGGAGTATGGGAAAAGTTTCGCTGATAGTGGAAAACTTAGAACACATTAGCGGATTTACATGGACAAGAAAGGATTACAGTGCAGGGAGTGTGGAAGAACTTCAGTCACAGAGGATTCCTCAATATACATCAGCGGACTCACACAGGGGAAAAACCATTTAAATGCATGGAGTGCGGGAAAAGCTTCCGTCAGAGTGGACACTTAAGTTCACATCTATGGATTCACACGGGTGAAAAACTTTTTAAATGCATGGAGTGTGGAAAGAGCTTCAGTCAGATTGGAAACCGCAATATGCATCAATGGACGCATACAGGGGAGAAACCTTTTAAATGTAGGGAGTGCGGAAAGAGCTTTAGTGATAGTGGAAACCTTAGAAAACATCAACGCACTCACACAGGGGAAAAACCATTTAAATGTATGGAGTGTGAAAAGAGCTTTAGTGGTAGTGGAAGCCTTAGAATACATCAACGGACTCACACTGGGGAGAAACCATATAAATGTATAGAGTGCGGAAAGAGCTTTAGTGATAGTGGAGACCTTAGAAAACATCAACGGATTCACACAGGGGAGAAACCATATAAATGTACAGAGTGCGGAAAGAGCTTCAGTGATAGTGGAGGCCTTAGAAAACATCAACGGATTCACACAGGGGAGAAACCATATAAATGTATAGAGTGCGGAAAGAGCTTTAGTGAAAGTGGACACCTTAGAAAACATCAACGGACTCACACAGGGGAAAAACCATTTAAATGTATGGAGTGTGAAAAGAGCTTTAGTGGTTGTGGAAGCCTTAGAATACATCAACGGACTCACACTGGGGAGAAACCATATAAATGTATAGAGTGCGGAAAGAGCTTTAGTGATAGTGGAGACCTTAGAAAACATCAACGGATTCACACAGGGGAGAAACCATATAAATGTACAGAGTGCGGAAAGAGCTTCAGTGATAGTGGAGGCCTTAGAAAACATCAACGGATTCACACAGGGGAGAAACCATATAAATGTACAGAGTGCGGAAAGAGCTTCAGTCAGAGTGGAGACCTTAGAAATCATCAACGGACTCACACAGGGGAAAAACCATTTAAATGTATGGAGTGTGAAAAGAGCTTTAGTGGTTGTGGAAGCCTTAGAATACATCAACGGACTCACACTGGGGAGAAACCATATAAATGTATAGAGTGCGGAAAGAGCTTTAGTGATAGTGGAGACCTTAGAAAACATCAACGGATTCACACAGGGGAGAAACCATATAAATGTACAGAGTGCGGAAAGAGCTTTAGTGATAGTGGAGACCTTAGAAAACATCAACGGATTCACACAGGGGAGAAACCATATAAATGTATAGAGTGCAGAAAGGGCTTCAGGCTGAGTGGAGACCTTAGAAAACATCAACGGATTCACACAGGGGAGAAACCATTTCAATGTATGGAGTGTGGAAAGAGCTTCAGTCAGAGTGGACAGTTATGTTCACACCTAAGGATTCACACGAGTGAAAAACCTTTTAAATGCATGGAGTGTGGGAAGAGCTTCAGGCAGAATGCAGAACTTAAATTACACCAGCGAAGTCACACTGGTGAAAAACCATATAAATGTATGGAGTGTGGAAAGAGCTTCAGGCTGAGTGGAGACCTTAGAAATCATCAACGGACTCACACAGGGGAGAAACCATTTCAATGTATGGAGTGTGGAAAGATCTTCAGTCAAAGTGGACACCTCAATAAACATCACCAGACTCACACAGGGGAGAAACCATTTCAGTGTATGGAGTGTGGTTAGAGCTTCAGTCGGAGTGGACACCTCAATAAACATCACCAGACTCACACAGGGGAGAAACCATTTCAATGTATGGAGTGTGGAAAGATCTTCAGTCAAAGTGGACACCTCAATAAACATCACCAGACTCACACAGGGGAGAAACCATTTCAATGTATGGAGTGTGGAAAGAGCTTCAGTCGGAGTGGACACCTCAATAAACATCACCAGACTCACACAGGGGAGAAACCATATAAATGTATGGAGTGTGGAAAGAGCTTCAGTCGGAGTGGACACCTCAATAGACATCACCAGACTCACACAGGGGAGAAACCATATAAATGTATGGAGTGTGGAAAGAGCTTCACTCAGAGTGGAGACCTTAGAAATCATCAACGGATTCACACAGGGGAGAAACCATATAAATGTATAGAGTGCGGAAAGAGCTTCAGTCAGAGTGGAGACCTTAGAAATCATCAACGGATTCACACAGGGGAGAAACCATTTCAATGTATGCAGTGTGGAAAGAGCTTCAGTCAGAGTGGGCACCGCAATAGGCATCAACGGACACACACAGGGGAGAAAACATAAGAATGCATGGAATGCGAAAGCGCTTCAGTTTCTTTTCTCTCTCTCTCTCTCTCTCTATATATATATATATAATATTTATTAAGATTTTTTGAAATATTACAGTAAAAATGAAAAAGAAAAATACAAAATAAAAACAGTTAAAAGCACACCTATTTTCTATTACTTATTTTCCTTTAGCTTATTTCCCAGACCTCCTCATACCTCCTTTTTTTGTATTCCGCTTCAATTCATTGGTTCAGCAAATCCTTACCATTAGATTTTAACCCAATTATAACCCTTTTTTCATATTCTCTTAAAGCATTACAGCTGGGAACCCTTAATTGCTATCCAACATCATTCTATCATTCATTAATTTTACAATATTTCTGTAGATAGTCTTTAAATTTCTTCCAATCTTCTTCCACCGACTCTTCTCCCTGGTCTCGGATTCTGCTAGTCATTTCTGCCAGTTCCATATAGTCCATCACCTTCATCTGCCATTCTTCCAAAGTGGGTAGTTCTTGTGTCTTCCAATACTTTGCAATGAGTATTCTTGCTGCTGTTGTAGCGTACATAAAAAATGTTCTGTCCTTCTTTGACACCAATTGGCCGACCATGCCCAGGAGAAAGGCCTCTGGTTTCTTCAAGAAGGTATATTTAAATACCTTTTTCAGTTCATTATATATCATTTCCCGGAAGGCCTTAATCCTTGGGCACGTCCACCAAAGGTGAAAGAATATACCTTCAGTTTCTTTACATTTCCAGCATTTATTATTGGGCAAATGATAATTTTTTGCAAGCTTGACTGGGGTCATGTACCACCTGTATATCATTTTCATAATATTCTCTCTTAGGGCATTACATGCCGTAAACGTCATACCCGTGGTCCATAACTATTCCCAGTCAGCAAACATAATATTATGTCCAACATCTTGTGCCCATTTAATCATAGCAGATTTCACCGTTTCATCCTGAGTATTCCATTTCAACAGCAAGTTATACATCTTTGACAAAATCTTAGTTTTGGGTTCTAACAGTTCTGTTTCTAATTTTGATTTTACCACCTGGAAGCCAATTTTCTTATCCAAATTATATGCCTCCATTATCTGATAATAATGAAGCCAGTCTCGCACTTTGTTTTTTAATTTCTCAAAACTCTGCAGTTTCAGTCTATCTCCTTCTTGTTCCAAAATTTCCCAATATTTCGGCCATTTGGCCTCCATATCGAGCCTTTTCAGAGCTTTCGCTTCCATCGGTGACAACCACCTTGGGGTTTTATTTTCCAATAAATCTTTGTATCTTATCCAAACATTAAAAAATGCTTTCCTGACAATATGATTTTTGAATGCTTTATGTGCTTTGACCTTATCATACCATAAATATGCATGCCATCCAAATACGTTGTTAAAGCCTTCTAGATCCAAAATGTCTGTATTTTCAAGAAGTAGCCATTCTTTCAACCAGCAAAAAGCTGCTGATTCATAGTAAAGTTTAAAGTCTGGCAGGGCAAATCCACCTCTTTCATTTGCATCCGTTAATACCTTAAATTTTATTCTGGGCTTCTTGCCCTGCCAGACAAATCTAGAGATAACTCTCTACCACTTCTTGAAACAGTCCATCCTGTCCACAATTTGCAATGTCTGAAACAAAAACAACATTCTAGCCAATACATTCATTTTTACCACAGCAATATGACGCAACAGTGAAAGCTTCAAATTTGACCAAATTTCTAAATCTTTTTTCACTTCTGTCCAACATGTTTCATAATTATCTTTAAATAAATTCCCATTTTTGGCTGTCATATTAATCCCCAAGTATTTCACTTTCTTAACCACAGTCAGGCCTGTCTCATTCTGAAACCTCTCTCTTTCAATCGGTGTTCAATTTTTCTCTAAAACCTTAGTTTTTAGCTTGTTCAGTTTAAATCCTGCCACTTGACCAAATTCTTGAATTAATTCTAAAACCCTTTTAGTACTAGATTCTGGCTCCTGTAATGTCAATACTAATTCATCTGCAAATGCTCTCAGTTTGTACTGTTTGGCTCCGACCTGTATACCTTTAACCAACCGGTCCCTTCTAATCATATTCAGCAGAACTTCCAGGACCGATATGAAAAGCAGTGGGGAGATAGGGCACCCCTGTCGTGTCCCTTTTTCTATCTTAAATTCTTCCGTCACCACATTATTTACAATTAATTCAGCCTTTTGTTCAGAGTATATTGCACCTATACAATTTTCTTCTTCATTAAATTCCAAGAGATATTGTCAAAAGCTTTCTCCGCATCCACAAATATCAGAACTGCTTTAGTGTTTATATTCACTTCTAGTTTTCCCAAAATATCAATTATGTTCCTCAAATTATCAGACAAGTGTCTTCCCGGGAGAAAGCCCGCTTGGTCTTTATGAATCTCTTCCATCAATACAAAGAGCTTCAGTTTCAATGCAAGCCTTAGAAGACATCATCTGACTCACACAGGGGAGAAACCATTTAAATGTATGGAGTTTGGAAGGAGCTTCAGTCCGAGTGGAACCCTTGATTTACATCAACAAACTCCCACATGAGAGAAACCCTATAAATGTCAAGTAGACAGAGGTTCAGTCCTAGTGGAAGTCCTACATCAACGGACTCATGGACAGGAAGAACTTTAACAGTTGACACCCTACAAACCCATCAACCCTCAAAGAGGAGAAGCTGTTTAAAGGGAAAGATTGCAGAAAGTGCTTTAGTTATAATGGAGTGTTTAAGGAACATCTAAGGACTCAGAGGGGAGAACCCATTTAGATGTATGGAGTGTGGGACATGTTCCTTTCAGAGTCCACTCTTTTCTTCACAGCAATGAACTCAACTCAGCAGAAAATCCATCTTAAAAGCATGTCATGTATTTGAGGTTCTGCTGTTTATATGTAAAACTGTATAGTAATGAAATAATGAAGGTAACGTCTCACTCTAGTGAGTATAATTTTAGATGTAAGGTACCTTTTGATAGTGAGGGGGAGTTGGTGAATGTGGATTTCTGGGATGCTCATTTGCCTGGAAGCAGCCGGCAGAAAGCTTTTCTTCGTGAAGCCCCTGCAGATGCCGAGTTGCTGACTTCCCTCCCAGACGACAGGAAGCGAAAGACACACTTCCATTGCCCTGTGTCCTTCCATTCTCTTTCCTCCCTTGCTCCCTTCTGCCGGTTTGTGTGCCTGACTTGGATATCCTGTGTGCTGTATTTTAATATTGCTGAAACTGGATTTGCTCTCAGGAGCTAAGTTTTCTGCCTCACTGGGGACCCAGTGAGAACTGTATGCTTTGAAAGCTCAGTAAACTATTACTGAAGAAGTCCTGCTGCCTCTCTGTGTGTTTCTGACCTCAGTGTGGGGCTTGCTCTGCACGTGGCCCCTACCCTGCTGCTACTTGGCCCATGCCCTGGAGTTGCTCTACTCAAGCATGCAAGACGGTTTTTGCACCAAACTCTGTCATCCCCCCCCCACCACATCATCTCCAAGCACTGCTCCTTCACCCAAACTTCATCCCTGCCTCCTAAGCATTCTGAAGAACACTGATAATACTGTAATTTAATGGGTGATTTCCCCCCCAAGCCTAATTGCAAGAGGGGAACGGAGGGGCTGCAGGGGCCCGGGAAGTCTCCTGATGGGCCCATCTTCACTCTTGAACCCCATGGGGCAACCCCAGAGCTCCTCCTTATTCTGGGGTTTGGGGAAGGTAGTATTTTTCCATAGTCCCAGAAGTTTTTATTCAGTCATGCTGCTAGGGAGTTTTCCTACCAGAGGCCCACAGTTCATATTGCTATCATACTGATTTTACTGTTGTTTCTGCTTTTGCTGTCATGGAACAGCTGGGTGCCGGGGGGGGAGGCACCAGTTGGGGGACCTAAAAGGGAAGAAGGCTGAGATCCTGGGGACTTGTGGTGGGATGGCAGTGAGCAGAAAGAGGGAGGAAAGGGAGCAGAATGGGAGGGGAGGTGTTGCAAGCTGAGGAGGAAACAGGGTTTGGAGAGCAGGAAGAGTCTGGGGCAGAGAGCAGTTTAGGCTCAGAGAGGGGAGAGGAGGGGGCCAGGAGACCCAGAGGAGGCCGGCTGCTGAAGCATCCAGGGAGACTCCCCCTCCTGCTGTGACCAGCTCCCCTCTCCCCTGGTCTCCCAGAGCACACAGAGAAATCCAGTTCAGACCCATGAGCCTGTACATTATATTAACGGGCGTAGGGGTTTTTTTGTCCCAACATGCATCACTTTAATCTCATTGACAATGAACTGTATTTTCGGCCCATTCAGCCCGTTTGGAGAAGTCCCTTTGGAGCTCCTGGCAATCTCTCTCCTTGCAATCTCTCTTTCTTTGCTCCGGTTGGGGGCTGGACTCCTCCCTTTATTCCGCAGGGACCCGAAGGGCTCAGCCCGACGAGCTGGGGGACTGAGCAGCCTCGCACCTAGATTTTTCTGTAACACCCCCCCTCCCAAAGAAAGGCTCAACCTCCACGCCCATGGGTGCCTGTGGCCAGCCCACACCCTGGAGCATCTGCATCTCTGCCCCAGCTTGAAAGTTAGGGGCTGCAGTGCTGGCGAACCTGATCTCCCCCTCCCCGTCCAGACCCAGGAATGGCCTTGTGGGGTTGGACAAGAGAGTCCCATCTGGGTGGGGTGGAGGGGGCAGTGCGGGGGCTTCTAACTGTAAAGTAGGGAGGGCCCTCCTGAGTCATCTAGTTGAACCCCCAGCATAGCAGGAATCTCTGCTAAGCATCACAGGCAGGGGGCCATCCAAGCTCCCCCCACCCCACCCAAGGAAGGCACTCTCCCCACTGGCTGTGCCAGACTGCCCTCTCAATGGCCCCTCCTGGCACACTTTCCTGTGGCCAAAGACTCTTCCCCAGGGAGGGCATCTGAACAGGAGACCCCCCCCTGTAGGGTGCTGTGTGGATGTCCGCCAGGCGAAGGAAACGCAAAGCAGCTGCGCATTGGCACCGAGGGCTCCCAGACTTCAGCCAGTGCCCTCCAGGTTTCCTGAGTGCAGGCATCGTGCTGGCTGGCACTGAGGGGAACTGCAGGCCAACCTGCCTCGGGGGCACCTGCGTGGAGATGGCGGTGCCAGGGAGAAGAGCAGCAGGTTCAGCCAGAGGCTCCTAAAGGCTCTGCCCAGTTTCTTGGCGTGGAAGATGTGACCAGCCAGCGGGGGCTGGGGCTGCAGCCGGGGGCTGGCCCCTGTTACCCAAGGTAAAGGACCCCTGGATGGTCAAGTCCCGCCAAAGGCGACTATGGGGACTTACTTCTGAGTAAGCGTGCAGCAGAAGGCAAATCTCTTTGAACCGCGTAGGGGTTACTCCTAAGTAAGCGTGCATCAGGCAGGGCTGCAGAGTGGTGCTTCCAAAAGCAGCCAGTTTGCACATCTCATGGGATTTAATGTCTTGCCATTATAAATGCACGGGGATAAGTGCATTTATAGAGACACATTTCCACAAAACACCCAAACTCCGGCATGTGGCCGCAGGTGACACAATAGGAGCCTTTCTGCAAATGGCCTTTGCAACACAACTCACTGGGTGGTAACAAAGTAGACACATTGGCCTCTTTGCAACGTAGCCCCGTTTCTTCAATGAATCCACCCATTTCAGTAAAACCTGAGCTGAAATAGTAAGGAGAGCAAAACAGCAGCCCTGTCTGACCCCCGTCAGCCCCCATACTCCCCCAGTCACGTGGCAGGAGATTCATCATGAGCCCCCCCCCTCCGTGAGACGGGTATGACATCATGGATGATCCAGTGACGATTCATATGATCCATTGGTGATCCACATGATCCAAGCAGACTGGTCCAAAGAGCAGATCTCTAGGCCTGAATGAAAAGGGTCTGCCAAGATGGATTCTGGAGTCAAGAAATCCTCCCTTTCCAGTGATCTCTCAGGCTGGCCGGGAAAAGGCAGCGAGCAGGAATCCTCAGGCATCCCGACGGACAGACAGACCTGTCATGATGCCAAAACACGAACTCGGAGTCTGATCTGATTTAAATGCAGAACTCATTTTGTGACTTCGCTGTTGGATTGTCGGGATCAGCCCCTCCCCCCTCTCCTGATCCCCAGAAGGAAGACGGGGGGGGATTTCCTCTCCTCCTTCTCGCCCCCCCACCCGCTCAAAACCTTCCCTCCCCTCCCGGCACATCCTTCTCTCACCCCGCCCCCATCATCCCAAATCACACCCCCAATACATTGCTCCTCCTCCTCCTCCTCCTCCTCCAATCCGGTTTCTGCTCCAGAAATGTGGGGCGGGGAGCCCCCCTCCCAACCTTTCTGCTTCTCCCGGAAGTGGAGCTTCCACTCCGGATTGCTGCTCTGCCCCATAGCTGGGGGGGCGCTTTCTGAAAGAGGAGGGAGGAGGCAGGGGACACCCCCCCCCCGTGGATGTTGCAGGAAAGGAGGATCGGGAGCGAGGACAAAGAGGTAAAGGGGTCGCGGGGGGGGGGAGAGGGGGGAAAGGACCCAGAGACCCCCGCCAGCTCCCCCAAGCGCCCCCAGGGGGCTTTCCTCGCAGGGCGGACCCCTCTCCCGTCTCCCCTGGCTCTGCGCGGAGAAAAGCGGCCCATGAAAGGGTTAAGCGGCGCGAGAGACGCCTGGATAGAGACCCCCCTGTCCCTCCCCTGCTTCTCTTGGGGGGGGCGACTCCGGCTGGAGAGATGGGGGCTCAGGGTGTGGGGCGAGCAGAGCCAAGGGAGCCTCTGGATGCAGGGGAGACTCCGGGAGAGAGGGAGGGGGTAGAGGGGGGGAGGGAGAGGAGCATCCCTGGGGCAGGGAAGGGCAGCATTGGCGGCGGGGGGGGGAGATATCGCGTCTCCATTGTGGCAGCTGCGGGGGATCTCTGGTGGAACAGCCTTGGCCTCTCTCTCCCCCGCCCAGGAATCGACCCCCCCCCTTCAAGGCGACCAGAGAGGGATCCCTGGAAAGTGGGGGTCCTGCCCCCCCCACCCTTCCTTCCCGCAATCTCCATCCTCTTCCTGCCCCATAAGCCCCTGCCCTGTCCAGACACAGCGATTCTGCCCAGTCCATTCCTTGGTCCCCTGGAGAGGAGAGGAAGTCCAGAGGAAGAGATGTCAGTATTTGTGAAAAGAAAAGAGAAGGTTCTGGCCTCCCTTGGTCGCCTCAGCCTGCTCCTTGGGCCCTTGTCAGCATAAAAGAGTCCACGAGAAGAGCATCCTTGCAGAGTGCTTTCTGCTTTTACAGTGGTACCTCGGGTTACAGACGCTTCAGGTTACAGACTCTGATAACTGAGAAATAATACCTCAGGTTGAGAACTTTGCTTCAGGATGAAAACAGAAATATTGTGGTGGTGGTGCAGCGGCAGCAGGAGGCCCCATTAGCTAAAGTGGTGCTTCAGGTTAAGAACAGTTTCAGGTTAGGAATGGAATTCCGGAACAAATTAAGTACTTAACCCGAGGTACCACTGTATTCTCAAACGTCTTTCTGCAAAAGCGACTGACCAACTGTACACACATCAACACTGCCAGCTTTCACCAACCAACCAACCCAACACCAAACTAACATTTCTCACTCTATATATACAACCCGCAGCTTTTTAAGCATTAAAGAAACAGCGGCCAATTTTTAGCCGTGACAAGAGGGGAGGGGAGAGGCCTTCTCAGAAGCGGCTCTTGGTTTCCGCAATCCCACCCAGGAAGCAGCCAGAAACCTTTTCCTCTCTCTCAGGCTTCCATCTTTAAGCGTCTTTTCCGCTGAGGATGAGGATAATGTACACCTGTCCTCAGAAACAGGGGTGCAGAGTCCATGGAATGGCTCTCAGGATTGATACAGAAGTTGCACCTCAAAAGCATTTCTGTTCCTCTTATTCTTTGTAGCCAATGTCAGAGTGACTGACAAGCTGAGATACAACCCATCAGCATCCGATGACAGCGACTGCATGAATCTTTTGTCACGTGACAAAGACACATGAGAGCAGAAGCAGCCAAGCAGGCTGGGAAGTGCAGGGACTGCACAGTCATTTGGGCCTCCTCAATTTATTCAGGCTTAACTGCTAACTGTGGAGTCATTCTGACATGTGACGTAGTAGCCAGTTGCACTTTGTGCTCTCTGTAAGATTTCAGCAAGAGTCTGTCTGTCTCAGCCGTGAGCAGAGTCTGTATGCAATCTCAGTCAAACTGTTTGGAACCATGTTGTTTATGAAGAAGCTTCTTTTAATTCAGTAAACCTTTTATTCTTTAAAACTATGCATTATTAATTTACACTGCGTGTCATCTTCCCAGTCAAAGGACCCCTTTTCAGGATAGACAGTGCCTGTGGCTGGAGGCTCTACACACCGGGCGTGCCTGTGGAGGCCAAAGACTGCCAGTATTAGCACAGGTGAGGTGTGTGACCTCCCTAAATTTACAGATTGTATATGAATGAGAAGTCGTGGGTGGGATTATATTTTACAGCAATCGTGTGATTTTCTCCACCTATAACATTTTGTGAGCTGTTATAGCAGTACGAATTCCAAAATAACTTTTAAAAACCCCACAAGATCATCATCATCATCATCATCATCATCATCATCACATTTATACCCCCAGGCCTTAGTTTGCCTCCCCATGATCTAGAGAAAACACCAGCTTTGAATCATGCAGAGTAAAACTACCAGAACCTTCTTGAACCGATAGGTTAGGAATTATCGCTGTACTTAGATCCGTACTTTTCTATGCCTGTACAATTTAGCAGAGTAACATTCTCCCTTTTAAACTTACAGCGGATGCATTTGCTTAGGCTCGCTAAAGCCTCTAAAATAAGTTTCCTTGGTAATTTCCACTTTAGTCCCTCATAAAAAGATAAGACATGACACAATCTTCTATAAAAGTATAAAAAGAGTTCACTCACACATTCTGTTCACAAATGGATCCCAGAAGGCGGTGACCCCCAGGCTGCACACCTGGTCCTTCAGGGGCACAGTTACCCCATCAGGACCAGGAAGGCTCCCACCCTCCCCCAGGGACAGTATTTCTGACTTGTCAGGATTCAACCTCAATGTGTTAGCCGCCATCCATCCTCCAACCACCTCCAAACAGACACACAGGGCATTCACCATCTTCACTAGTTCCAATTTAAAAGAGAGGAAGAGCTGGGCATCATCCACATTCTGGTGAACACCCAGCCCAAACCCCCTGATGATCTCTCCCAGTGGCTGCATATAGATATTAAAAAGCATGGGGGAGAGAATGGAGTCCTGAGGCACCCCACAAGTAAGCATCCAGGGGTCTGAACACTCACCCCCAACACCACTTTCTGGACATGGCCCAGGAGGAAGGAGGGGAACCACTGCATAGCAGGGCCCCCAGCTCCCCTAGAGGGTCCAGAAGGACACCATGACCAAAGGTCTCCAAAGCCGCTGAGACATCCAGCAGAACCAGGAAACAGCTTCCCCCCTCAGCCTCTGGCCCGTTGGAGATCATCAACCAGCACAACCAGGGCAATTTCAGTCCCACGATGAGGTCTGAATCCCCATTGGAAGGATCATGGCGGCAGGAGATTTCCTGGTCCTGCACCCCCAAAAGCTCCAGCCACAAGACTTTCATTAGCTTTGAAGGGGCCATATGATACATTGTGGTCTTTTCTTCGAAAAACAAATATTTTGAATACTTTTACAGTGCCGTATGATGTAAATACGGGATCCGGGTGGCGCTGTGGGTTAAACCACAGAGCGTAGGACTTGCCAATCAGAAGGTCGGCGGTTCGAATCCCCGTGATGCGGTGAGCTCCCATTGCTCGGTCCCTGCTCCTGCCAACCTAGCAGTTTGAAAGCACGTCAAAGTGCAGGTAGATAAATAGGTACCACTCTGGCGGGAAGGTAAACAGCGTTTCCATGCGCTGCTCTGGTTCGCCAGAAGCAGCTCAGTCATGCTGGCCACATGACTCGGAAGCTGTACGCCGGCTCCCTCGGCCAATAAAGCGAGATGAGCGCCGCACCCCAGAGTCGGCCACGACTGGACTTAATAGTCAGTGGTCTCTTTACCTTTACCTTTATGATGTAAATTTTGTTTCTGTTTCCCTTGTTCCACATCGGAGAGACTTTGATACACAGCTCTGAGCCCATCTCCCTGTCAGCATCGCCCTAGAGAGCCAGTGCACCAACTGGACTCTTGCACCTCAACCCCGACTGGGCTGGGTGAGCTGGGTAGCACCGCCAGAGACCTCCTTCCCGCAGGAAATGGTCACAGTGCTGTGGACTCACAGCTTAGAGCTGAGAGCACCGGATTCACTGTCTCAATACTTCAGTCGTTGCGCAGCAGAGTTTTGCAGAGTCTTGCAGAGTATAAACCACTCGGAGAGCAGCTCTGTAAAATATCTTCCTTTTATTCTATAACTACAACTATGATACAAAACTATATACAGAGCTGAATATTCTAAGCATAAATCAATGCTACACTGAGAGTCTGCAGCTGCTCTTAGCAGCAATCTTATCTCTAGGATCTCTAACACTCTCACTCTCTCCGATACACTAACTGACTGACTCTCTCACACACACAGATATGTTGCTGGGCAGAATAAGTAAATAGGCAGGACACGCCTCCTCTTCTCTGTGGAGAGTCAGCAGAGACCATCAGGAGATGGTCAGGAGATTCTTGGGTATGGGAGGGGTGAAATCTCCTCATCCTCCCCCATTTCATCCGACTATTTCAAGAATCTTTAACATAACTGCAATTTACACATACATTCCAAAAGTTGTTCTTTGCTTACAACCTTGGTTAACATATCTGCAGGTATCTCTTTTCCCGGCATATAACACACTTTTACAATACCATTTTGAATACACTCTCTAGCTCGATGGAGCTTGATTAGCAGATATTTTGTCCGTTGCTTACATCCCTCTGAGTGGAGCAATGTTATACATGCTTTATTATCCTGATAAACCTGAACAGGAAAAGCAACTTTCACTTTAATGTCATTAAACAGTTGCTGCAACCACTCTATATCCATCAGGGAAAGAGTTAAAGCATTAAGCTCTGCCTCGCAGGAACTTAAGCTTACTGTTGCCTGCTTTCTGCAACACCAATCAAAAAGACATTGATTGTACAAATAACACACTCCTGATGTGCTTTTGCCATCCACTGTGCCACTTCCGAAACTGGCATCAGCATAGATCTCGAGACCTCCAGACTTTTGACTTGTAAGTCTCAATCTATAATCCATAGTTCCTTTTAAATATCTTGCTATCCGTTTTAGCGCTTTCCAATCCTGAACTGTGGGTTGATTGGCATACCTGCTGATTAAATTCACACTCACGGCAATGTCAGGTCTTGAGCATCTTGCTATGAAATTAAATTTACCCAACACACTTCTGAAAAATGTTGCATCAGGAAAAACCTCAGCATTTGCATCATGCTGGTAACCTGCGACCATGGGGGTATCCACAGGATTTGCATCAGTCAGGTTCAATTTCTCTATTATATCAGTGATCTTACGTGACTGATGCACCAAAACATCACCCTGAGCACTTCTCTCAATCTCAAGAGAAAGATAATTGCTAACTTCTCCTAGGTCTTTTAAATCAAAATGCTTTTGCAACTTTGCCAAAGTGCTTTTGTAGATGTTTTCATTCTTCCACACAAATAATATGTCATCTACAAAACAGATGCAATAAAGCTTATGCTGATTGGACTCTTTAACAAAAACACATGAATCAGCCTTTCCTTGCACAAAACCTAAGGAGAACAACACTTCAGTTAGCTTGGTGTGCCAGCACCGTGCACTTTGTTTCAAACCATACAGGGATTTTTTCAATTTGCAAACCATTCCCTTTTTTACCTGCACACCATCTGGGGGTGACATATAAATATTTTCATTTAGAACACCATACAAAAACGCAGTATTAACGTCATGATGGGAAATCGTCATACCCTCTTCGGCAGCTATCTTCAACAACAGTCTAACACTTTCAAATCTTACTGTTGGAGAATACGTTTCATGGTAATCCTGATCAGGTGTCTGAGAAAAACCTCGTGCCACTAGTCTGGCTTTATATCTGACTACTTTTCCACTCTGATCAGTTTTTACTTTGTAGACCCATCTACTGTCTACACACTTCATACCTGGTTCAGCTGGAACCAATTCCCAAGTATTGTTCTGTTTCAGGGAACTTAACTCAGCTCTCATGGCATTCAGCCAAGGTTCTGCATCTTTTGCAGACAGATTTTTAACTTCCTTATAATTGACTGGTTCAAAGACCACACCAGAGTTGCTTGTGACCGCAGTCTTTGCAAACTCTTCAGAAAACCTTTTCGGTGGTACACCCTGAATACATTGGTCATGCAACTTCTCATTCTTATCTACAGACAAATTGCAACACTCTTTCTCAGTTGCTTCTGCAGTGCCTGTACCTGAAACAAAAGGCAATTGGTACAATCCATTTACACATTTTGCATACAGAATGAGCTTGCCATCTCTAAGAATTTCACAGCGAGATTTAGCAAACACCACCTTAAACCCTTGACGATCAAGCTGGGAAACACTCAACAAATTGTCCTGAATATCAGGCGCATACAGGACATTCTTAATAGTTGCATTCAGGCTCTTTAAGAACACAGTTCCCTGAGCCACACTCGTGAGAACTGTCCCATCTGCTTGATGAATTTCTTTCTCTTGCTTCTCAAGCTGAACAAAGAGATTCTTATCTTTGGCCACGTGGTTTGAACAGCCAGAGTCGACCACGAAGAAACTCCGCCCACGTTGACTGGAACAGCGAGAGATCAAGGCCTTTGAAGTAGCAGGTGCTTGGGGATTTCTTCCTCCTCCCCCTCTGCCTCTGAAGTTTCCCTTCTTCTTTGAAGACTTCTTACACTGGAAACTCAAATGGCCTTGTGCTCCACACGAATAGCACCACTTCAATTTCAAAGCTTTAACAGCAGCAGTTTCACTTTCACTTTCCCCTGCTGAAGACTCAGGCACATTTTCAAGCACATTTTTAACAGCACAGTTTTCCTGGCTTTCTCTAACAGCCTGTCTGCGATCCCACTCATTCAGAAGCACGCTAGACACATAATCTTCTGTTAGCCGGTCAGAAGGCATTGTGGAAATCTGGGCAGCTACTCCATCATAAGACTCATCTAGGCTATTGATCATTAGCATTGCAAACACAGCCTCTGAAATAGCCAGGTCTCGCTGAACAAGGTCCTGTCTGAGACGCTTTAATTGAGATAGATGGCTAGGCAAATCACCACCTTTCTCCAACTGCAGCCTGCACAGCTTCTTAAAGAAAATCACACTGGAACCAGCATTCTGCCTCAGATGCATATCTCTCAACTTATGCCAAACAGCTTGTGCAGTCTCTTGACCCTCTAAGTTCACCAGCAAGTGGTCTGAAACACTCAAAATAATTGTCCCTCGGGCTTTCATATCTGCAGCATGCCATTCAGCCCAATCATCATCATCCTTATCTGGAGGGTCATCTTCTATCGTGTGAAATAACTTTTCCCTCTGTAAAAGCGCTTTCATCTTTACTTGCCAAATTGCATAATTTTCAGGCGTAAGGAGGGGAAAGGACAGAGCCATCTGGCCAGAATATGCACAGGCCATGTCTGCTATTACTTAGAGCAAGAAACTTCCCTCGTGCAACACAGATAAAGCCTTGACTCCTTCAGCCACTCTCTCTCCCACTCAGAGCGCAATTAACAGGCAAACAGGGATGCTATCTTCTTCCTTTGGCAGTCAGCAACATACCTCCATAAATCAAGCAGCAGCAACAGCAACAGTGGCAGCTTGAATACTCTGCTCCAAAACAGCTCTGCTTCTGGGCACCACAAATCAGTCCAGCATGCAGCGTCCGTTCCACCGTCCAGCAATCAGCAACAGAAACCTCTGGCGACTGGGACGACTAGGATGCTTGGGATGACTGGAACAACGCCAGGTCAGACGACTGGAACAACGACTGGGCCCATAACCGATGTCAGCATCGCCCTAGAGCCAGTGCACCAACTGGACTCTTGCACCTCAACCCCGACTGGGCTGGGCGAGCTGGGTAGCACCGCCAGAGACCTCCTTCTCGCAGGAACAGGTCACAGTGCTGTGGACTCACAGCTTAGAGCTGAGAGCACCGGATTCACTGTCTCAATACTTCAGTCGTTGCGCAGCAGAGTTTTGCAGAGTCTTGCAGAGTATAAACCACTCGGAGAGCAGCTCTGTAGAATATCTTCCTTTTATTCTGTAACTACAACTATGATACAAAACTATATACAGAGCTGAATATTCTAAGCATAAATCAATGCTACACTGAGAGTCTGCAGCTGCTCTTAGCAGCAATCTTATCTCTAGGATCTCTAACACTCTCACTCTCTCCGATACACTGACTGACTGACTCTCTCTCACACACAGATATGTTGCTGGGCAGAATAAGTAAATAGGCAGGACACGCCTCCTCCTCTGTGGAGAGTCAGCAGAGACCATCAGGAGATGGTCAGGAGATTCTTGGGTATGGGAGGGGTGGAATCTCCTCACTCCCCCCTTGAAACTGCTGTGTTTGTAGCACTGCCAGCCTGGGCAGTGTGTTTGGGGGTCCTGGGCTGCCTAGACAACCAGACCCCCTTCTCAGCCCGGCTGATATGGTCCCAAGGAAAGCAGAGCAGTATGTTTGGCACCAGCTTGGCTGCAGGAGTTGAATGAAGAAGGTGTGCAGGACACCATCCAACCGTCTTAGATACTCCACTCTGGATTTGTGTGGGTTTCCCTCCATAGCCTTTTCTTCTCCTGAACATAACTCACGAGGCAGTGAAGGTTTAGGACCAGAGTTTTCCTTCTCGATGGGCTTCCTTACCCGGTTGACGATCCCATCTGCCCTTCACTTTCCTCTGCAGGATGGGCAGAATCTGCCTTCTAGACTGTGGGATTCACTGTTCTTCTCATCCTCTCCATCCACCAGGGCTTGACTTCAGGTGCAGCAGAATTGCCCAGCCCCCCAAGGATTTGAGACCCATCAGCTATCCTCACCTGGTTTTGCCAGCCGCTTGAAGCCATTCCTGGGATTGTGGCCCCTGATTCATCCTGACAGCTTCTGGAAGGCACAGGTGAGAGCTGAGTGCAGGGTGGGGACCACCAAAGGTACATCCACTCCCATGACACCTCATGACATCATATAATAGCTATGTTTGAGACAGAAGCGGAATGAATTCCTGTCTCTAGAAATAACACAACTTCAGGCCATCAATAATTCAACACGACATATTCAAGGTTGAAGTTTTCACTAGTACAGTTATCCATTGGCCTTTAATATGCAGCTTTTTCAGTGTCACTTTAGGATGGGCTCAAGATCAGGCAGGCCATCATTATTATAAGGAGCAGTGGGGGTCTGGGATTCCAATGTGCCAGCTGCTTTTCTTCTGCTTCTCCTGCTCTCTCCATGCAATGTGAGGCATGTAGATGGAGGTCCATCTCCAAGAACAGGAGTTTCCCTGAGCACCCATTCAGCTGACCCCAAGCACCAAGCCTTGTCACTAGTTCTCTGACTGACCCAGACCACAGTCCCTGGAGAAGATGTAGACCTGGGCCTCCCAAAATGGTCCACATGGACCTCTTGTGGCCAATGAGACTGTGCAGGTGATTCATAAAGATCTAGAGGTGGATGCAGGATTATGATGCAGAGGATGGGGAATGTCCAAAGGAACGATGGACAGGAGAAAGAGAGGGCCTGTTCACGGACAGAGAGCAGCTGCCTTTCCTGTGAGGAAACAATTGATTTGAAAAGGCTGTATTCCAAGATCATGCTGCTTTATTAGCAATGATTGAGGATTATGAAAGGTGGTGATGCATTACTCTCATTTGATGACATTGCTTTTTCATTTCCAAAAATTTGGGAACATGGGTAGGACAGTGGAGAATGTAGGAGATGTTGAAATAAGAGAAGGGGCTAATGGAGCTTGATGTGCTCTCTTTCCCTTTGTTCTCTTCCTTGAAACCCAAACAGGATTTCCTTTATCCCACTCTGAAGAAGGTGATGGAGAAGACATTCAGAATTCCAAGGAATGGGGCACCTTTCATTTCATTAGGAATAGAAATTGAAATGTGTGAAATGTGGGATATGCTTCATTGAATGAGGACACATAGCTCACATCAATGACTCTGAGAGGAGAAACCATTTAAAAGTATGGTGTTTCGGAAAAGTTTCGCTTATAGTGGAAAACTTAGAACACATCAGCGGATTTACATTTACAAGAAAGGATTACAATGCAGGGAGTGTGGAAGAACTTCAGTCAGAGAGGATTCCTCAATATACATCAGCGGACTCACACAGGGGAAAAACCATTTAAATGCATGGAGTGCGGGAAAAGCTTCCGTCGGAGTGGACACTTAAGTTCACATCAACGGACTCACACAGGGGAGAAACCATATAAATGTATAGAGTGCGGAAAGAGCTTCAGTGATAGTGGAGACCTTAGAAAACATCAACGGTCTCACACAGGGGAGAAACCATATAAATGTATAGAGTGCGGAAAGAGCTTCAGTCAGAGTGGAGACCTTAGAAAACATCAACGGATTCACACAGGGGAGAAACCATTTCAATGTATGGAGTGTGGAAAAAGCTTCTGTCGGAGTGGACACTTAAGTTCACATCAACGGACTCACACGGGTGAAAAACCATTTCAGTGTATGGAGTGTGGAAAGAGCTTCAGTCAGAGTGGACACCTCAATAAACATCACCAGACTCACACAGGGGAGAAACCATATAAATGTATGGAGTGTGGAAAGAGCTTCAGTTGGAGTGGACACCTCAATAGACATCACCAGACTCACACAGGGGAGAAACCATTTCAATGTATGGAGTGTGGAAAGAGCTTCAGTCGGAGTGGAAACCTCAATAGACATCACCAGACTCACACAGGGGAGAAACCATATAAATTTATGGAGTGTGGAAAGAGCTTCAGTAAGATTGGAAACCGCAATATGCATCAACGGACTCATACAGGGGAGAAACCTTTTAAATGTAGGGAGTGCGGAAAGAGCTTTAGTGATAGTGGAAACCTTAGAAAACATCAACGGATTCACACAGGGGAGAAACCATTTAAATGTATGGAGTGTGAAAAGAGCTTTAGTGATAGTAGATACCTTAGAAGACATCAACGGACACACACAGGGGAGAAACCATAAGAATGCATGGAATGCGGAAAGAGCTTCAGTTTCTTTTCTTTTTTATATATATATATAATTTATTAAGATTTTTGAAATATTACCGTAAAAATGAAAAAGAAAAAGAAAAATACAAAATAAAAACAGTTAAAAACACACCTATTTTCTATTACTTATTTTCCTTTAGCTTATTTCCCGGACCTCCTCATACCTCCCTTTTTTGTATTCCGCTTCAATTCATTGGTTCAGCAAATCCTTACCATTAGATTTTAACCCAATTATAACCCTTTTTTCATATTCTCTTAAAGCATTACAGCTGGGAACCCTTAATTGCTATCCAACATCATTCTATCATTCATTAATTTTACAATATTTCTGTAGATAGTCTTTAAATTTCTTCCAATCTTCTTCCACTGCCTCTTCTCCCTGGTCTCGGATTCTGCTAGTCATTTCTGCCAGTTCCATATAGTCCATCACCTTCATCTGCCATTCTTCCAAAGTGGGTAGTTCTTGTGTCTTCCAATACTTTGCAATGAGTATTCTTGCTGCTGTTGTAGCTTACATAAAAAAAGTTCTGTCCTTCTTTGACACCAATTGGCCGACAATGCCCAGAAGAAAGGCCTCTGGTTTCTTCAAGAAGGTATATTTAAATACCTTTTTCAGTTCATTATATATCATTTCCCGGAAGGCCTTAATCCTTGGGCACGTCCACCAAAGGTGAAAGAATATACCTTCAGTTTCTTTACATTTCCAGCATTTATTATTGGGCAAATGATAATTTTTTGCAAGCTTGACTGGGGTCATGTACCACCTGTATATCATTTTCATAATATTCTCTCTTAGGGCATTACATGCCGTAAACTTCATACCTGTGGTCCATAACTGTTCCCAGTCAGCAAACATAATATTATGTCCAACATCTTGTGCCCATTTAATCATAGCGGATTTCACCGTTTCATCCTGAGTATTCCATTTCAACAGCAAGTTATACATCTTTGACAAAATCTTAGTTTTGGGTTCTGTCAGGGGATGATTAGCTGCTTGTGCTTAAAATTGTGCCCCCTCAGAGTTTGTGCGGCTCCACAAACCTCTGTGTGTGACAGAGCTCCTCAGACATGTCTGCTCTAGTCACTAGTAGAGTCTGACAGTGGCTGCCTGCGGAAACGTTTCCAGCAAAGAAGCTCCTTAACGGAAACGCGTCTCCTGGACTCACGACGTGGCAGCTTCCGGCGACGAATGGGTCTCCCTACAGTTGCTTCTGACACCTCCCCGCTATTTTCGCTGGACGTGTCTCTCACCCCTTTCTCTCCCCTGCTGTTTCCTGCCTGGGCTGCTGCGTCTCTCTCAGCATTACTGAGCTCCTCCTCCAGAGACCCCTCGCTCCCCCTGCTGGTCCCTGCTTTGGCTGCTGACTCTCTCCCAGTCTCTGGGAGCCCTACCAACTCCCTTTCCTCTGATGTCAGTTCCCTGACAGGTTCTAAGAGTTCTGTTTCTAATTTTGATTTTTCCACCTGGAAGCCAATTTTCTTATCCAAATTATATGCCTCCATTATCTGAAAATAATGAAGCCAGTCTCACACTTTGTTTTTTAATTTCTCAAAACTCTGCAGTTTCAGTCTATCTCCTTCTTGTTCCAAAATTTCCCAATATTTCGGCCATTTGGCCTCCATATTGAGCCTTTTCAGAGCTTTCGCTTCCATCGGTGACAACCACCTTGGGGTTTTATTTTCCAATAAATCCTTGTATCTTATCCAAACATTAAACAATGCTCTCCTGACAATATGATTTTTGAATGCTTTATGTGCTTTGACCTTATCATACCATAAATATGCATGCCATCCAAATACGTTGTTAAAGCCTTCTGGATCCAAAACGTCTGTATTTTCAAGAAGTAGCCATTCTTTCAACCAGCAAAAAGCTGCTGATTCATAGTAAAGTTTAAAGTCTGGCAGGGCAAATCCACCTCTTTCCTTTGCATCAGTTAATATCTTAAATTTTATTCTGGGCTTCTTGCCCTGCCAGACAAATCTAGAGATAACTCTCTGCCACTTCTTGAAACAGTCCATCTTGCCCACAGTTTGCAGTGTCTGAAACAAAAACAACATTCTAGGCAATACATTCATTTTTATCACAGCAATACGACCCAACAGTGAAAGCTTCAAATTTGACCAAATTTCTAAATCATTTTTCACTTCTGTCCAACATGTTTCGTAATTATCTTTAAATAAGTTCCCATTTTTGGCTGTCATATTAATCCCCAAGTATTTCACTTTCTTAACCACAGTCAGGCCTGTCTCATTCTGAAACCTCTCTCTTTCAATCGGTGTTCAATTTTTCTCTAAAACCTTAGTTTTTAGCTTGTTCAGTTTATATCCTGCCACTTGACCAAATTCTTGAATTAATTCTAAAACCCTTTTAGTACTAGATTCTGGCTCCTGTAACATCAATACTAAGTCATCTGCAAATGCTCTCAGTTTGTACTGTTTGGCTCCGACCCGTATACCTTTAACCAACTGGTCCCTTCTTATCATATTCAGCAAAACCTCCAGGACCGATATGAAAAGCAGTGGGGAGATTGGGCACCCCTGTCGTGTCCCTTTTTCTATCTTAAATTCTTCCGTCACCACATTATTTACAATTAATTCAGCCTTTTGTTCAGAGTACATTGCACCTATACCATTTTCAAAACCTTGGCCTACCCCCATCCCCTGTAGGTTCTTCTTCATGAAACTCCAAGAGATGTTGTCAAAAGCTTTCTCCGCATCCACAAATATCAGAACTGCTTTAGTGTTTATATTCACTTCTAGTTTTCCCAATACAAAGAGTTTCAGTTTCAATGCATGCCTTAGAAGACATCATCTGACTCACACAGGGAAGAAACCATTTAAATGTATGGAGTTTGGAAGGAGCTTCAGTCCGAGTGGAACCCTTGGTTTACATCAACAGACTCCCACATGAGAGAAACAATATAAATGTCAAGTAGACAGAGGTTCAGTCCTAGTGGAAGTCCTACATCAACAGACTCATGGACAGGAAGAACTTTAACAGTTGACACCCTACAAACCCATCAACCCTCAAAGAGGAGAAGCTGTTTAAAGGGAAAGATTGCAGAAAGTGCTTTAGTTATAATGGAGTGTTTAAGGAATATCTAAGGACTCAGAGGGGAGAACCCATTTAGATGTATAGAGTGAGGAATGTGTTCCTTTCAGAGTCCACTCTTTTCTTCACAGCAATGAACTCAACTCAGCAGGAAATCCATCTTAAAAGCATGTCATGTTCTGGTGTTTATATGTAAAATTGTATAGTAATGAAAAAATGAAGGTAACATCTCACTCTAGTGAGTCTAATTTTAGATGTAAGGTACCTTTTGATAGTGAGGGGGAGTTGGTGAATCTGGATTTCTGGTGGTGAGTGAGGATTAGGGCTGGGCGATCTATTAATCTCATCCTATACCGGTTTCTAGACCACATTGTGGTAACTTTTCAAAAACAATTGATATGGCAACACACCACAGATCACAGTTTGTGTTTTTGGGAAGCTCATTTGCCTGGAAGCAGCGGGCAGAAAGCTTTTCTTCGTGAAGCCCCTGCAGATGCCGAGTTGCTGACTTCCCTCCCAGATGACAGGAAGCGAAAGGCACACATCCATTGCCCTGTGTCCTTCCAGCCTCTTTCCTCCCTTGCTCCCTTCTGCCGGTTTGTGTGCCTGACTTGGATATCCTGTGTGGTGTATTTTTCTATTGCTGAAACTGGATTTGCTCTCAGGAGCCAAGTTTTGTGCCTCACTGGGGACCCAGTGAGAACTGTATGCTTTGAAAGCTCAGTAAACTATTACTGAAGAAGTCCTGCTGCCTCTCTGTGTGTTTCTGACCTCAGTGTGGGACTTGCTCTGCACGTGGCCCCTACCCTGCTGCTACTTGGCCCATGCCCTGGAGTTGCTCTACTCAAGCATGCAAGATGGTTTTTGCACCAAACTCTGTCATCCCCCCCCACCGCATCATCTCCAAGCACTGATTCTTCACCAGAAATTCATCCCTGCCTCCTAAGCATTCTGAAGAAAACTGATAATACTGTAAGTTAATGGGTGATTTCCCCCCAAGCCTAATTGCAAAAGGGGAACGGAGGGGCTGCAGGGACCAGGGAAGTCTCCTGATGGGCCAATCTTCACTCTTGAACCCCATGGGGCAACCCCAGAGCTCCTCCTTATTCTGGGGTTTGGGGAAGGTAGTATTTTTCCATAGTCCCAGAAGTTTTTATTCAGTCATGCTGCTAGGGAGTTTTCCTACCAGAGGCCCACAGTTCATATTGCTATCATACTGATTTTACTGTTGTTTCTGCTTTTGCTGTCATGGAACAGCTGGGTGCCGGGGGGGGGGAGGCACCAGTTGGGGGACCTAAAAGGGAAGAAGCCTGAGATCCTGGGGACTTGTGGTGGGATGGCAGTGAGCAGATAGAGGGAGAAAGGTTGGCAGACCGGGAGGGGAGGTGTTGCAAGCTGAAGAAACAGGGTTTGGTGAGCAGGAAGAGTCTGGGGCAGAGAGCAGTTCAGACTCAGAGGGAGGAGAGGAGAGGGTCAAGTGACCCAGAGGAGGCCGGCTGCTGAAGCATCCAGGGAGACTCCCCCTCCTGCTGCAACCAGCTCCCCTCTCCCCTGGTCTCCTAGAGCACACAAAGAAACCCTGTTCAGACCCCATGAGCCTGTACATTATATTAATAGGTGTAGGTTTTTTTTGTCCCAAAATGCATCACTTTAATCTCATTGACAATGAACTGTATTTTCTGCCCATTCACCCCGTTTGGAGAGGTCCTTTTGGAGCTCCTTGCAATCTCTCTTTGTTTGAACAACCCTGGACAATTTGCTGCCATGAGCAAACTTTGCCCCCTCCCTGCTAACTCCTAACTCTAGATCATTTATGAACAAGTTGAAAAGCCACAGGTCCCAATACTGATCTTGAGGGGACTCCGCTTCTGCTCCTCTTCATTCAGAGTACTGTCCCTTTCTTAGTACGTGTTCCCCCCTCCCTCCTTCCTTCTGCGCAGTGAAGGGAACCCTGCAGAAAAGTTCTGGGGTGAATTTTGCTTCCCCACACATCCAACACTGGTCAGCATTCAGGGAAATGGAAGAGGAAAGCTGGCCACAATCCAAGAGACTGAGGTCAGCAGAAAGCGAAGCAATGCCTACTCAAAGGGAAACCTCTTCAGCTTCCAGCCCGTCTGCTCCCACAATGGCTGGAGAAGAATTCGCCATTTGGGAATGGCACAGCTGAATGGAATCCCCACAATCGCTCTTGCTGGAGGAATAGGGGCACTTAGCCCTATACTATATAATAATAATAATAATAATTTATTATTTATACCCCGCCCATCTGGCTAAGTTTCCCCAGCCACTCTGGGCGGCTCCCAATCAGTGTTAAAAACAGTACAGCGTTACAAATTAAAAACTTCCCTGAACAGAGCTGCCTTAAGATGTCTTCTGAATCTCAGGTAATTATTTATCTCTTTGACATCTGATGGGAGGGCGTTCCATAGGGCGGGCACCACTACCGAGAAGGCCCTCTGTCTGGTTCCCTGTAGCCTCACTTCTTGCAATGAGGGAACTGCCAGAAGGCCCTGGGCGCTGGATCTCAGTGTCCGGGCTGAATGATGGGGGTGGAGACACTCCTTCAGGTATACAGGACCGAGGCCGTTTAGGGCTTTAAAGGTCAGCACCAACACTTTGAATCGTGCTCGGAAACGTACTGGGAGCCGATGCAGATCTCTAAGAACCGGTGTTATGTGGTCCCGGCGGCCACTCCCAGTCACCAGTCTAGCTGCCGCGTTCTGGATTAATTGCAGTTTCCGGGTCACCTTCAAAGGTAGCCCCACGTAGAGCACGTTGCAGTAGTCCAAGCGTGAGATAACTAGAGCATGCCCCACTCTGGCGAGACAGTTCGCAGGCAGGTAGGGTCTTAGCCTGCGTACCTGGTGGAGCTGGTAGACAGCTGCCCTGGACAGAGTTAACCTGTGCCTCCATGGACAGCTGTGAGTCCAAAATGACTCCCAGGCTGCGCACCTGGTCCTTCAGGGGCACAGTTACCCCATTCAAGACCAGGGAATCCCCCACACCTGCCTACCTCCTGTCCCCCAGAAACAGTACTTCTGTCTTGTCAGGATTCAACCTCAATCTGTTAGCCGCCATCCATCCTCCAACCGCCTCCAGGCACTCACACAGGACCTTCACCGCCTTCACTGGTTCTGATTTAAAGGAGAGGTAGAGCTGGGTGTCATCTGCATACTGATGAACACCCAGTCCAAACCCCCTGATGATCTCTCCCAGCGGCTTCATATGGATATTAAAAAGCATGGGGGAGAGGACAGAACCCTGAGGCACCCCACAAGTGAGAGCCCAGGGGTCTGAACACTCATCCCCCACCACCACTTTCTGGACACGGCCCAGGAGGAAGGAGCGGAACCACTGTATGACAGTGCCCCCAGCTCCCAGCCCCTCAAGACGGTCCAGAAGGATGTTATGGTCGATGGTGTCAAAGGCCGCTGAGAGATCCAGCAGAACTAGGAAACAGCTCTCACCTTTGTCCCTAGCTCGCCGGAGATCATCAACCAGCGCGACCAAGGCAGTTTCAGTCCCATGGTGAGGCCTGAATCCCGATTGGAAGGGATCCAAATGGTCCGTTTCCTCCAGGCGTGCTTGGAGTTGTTCAGCAACCACCCGCTCAATCACCTTGCCCAAGAATGGCAGATTTGAGACTGGGCGATAGTTGGCCAAATTGGCCGGGTCTAAAGATGTTTTTTTAAGAAGCGGTTTAATGACCACCTCTTTCAGCGGGTCTGGGAAGGCTCCCTCACAGAGGGAAGCATTCACCACCCCACGAAGCCCATCGCCCAGTCCTTCCCGGCTTGCTTTTATTAGCCAGGATGGGCAAGGATCCAGGAGACAGGTGGTTGGTTTCACGCGCCCAAGCAGCCTGTCCACATCCTCGGAGGTAACAGATTGGAATTGATCCCATATAACAGGACCAGACAGAACTCTAGCACTCTCCCGCCCTGGCCCTGCTCCCACGGTGGAGTCTACCTCCTTCTGAATCTGAGTGATTTTATCTGCAAAAAACTTTGCAAAAGCATTGCAGGAGATCTTGGGGTCCCTACCAGGCCCCGGTGGTACAGGTGGTTCTGATAGATTGCGAACCACCTGAAAAAGTCTCCTCCTGCTGTTTTCTGCAGATGCAGTGGAGGCGGCGAAGAAGGCCCTCTTTGCCGTCGCCATCGCCACTTGGTAGGCTCGACGTTGAGCTCTAGCCTGTGTCCGGTCTGATTCAGAATGAGTTTTCTGCCACCGGCGCTCTAGCCGTCTCAACGATTGTTTCATCACCCTCAGCTCCGGGGAAAACCACGGGGCTGTCCGGGCTCCATGCAATCGGAGAGGGCGCTTCGGAGCCAGACAGTCAATAGCCCTGGTTAACTCTCCATTCCAGCGGGCCACCAGGGAATCAGCTGAAAGGCCATCAACATGGGATAAAGCATCCCCTACCACTCTCTGTAAGCCAATTGGATCCATTAAGTGGTGGGGGCGGACCATCCGAATCGGTCCCACCTCCCTGCAGAGGGTGATGGCCAGTGATAAGGAAAATCCTGGGTTGAGAGGGCCCATCTCGTCCCCCATGAGTCTGTGAGGTCAGTGAAAGAAGGAAGTTAAACTCCGCTAACCTTGAAGAGTTACCCACCTCCGGAACGAATTAAGTTCGTAACTAGAGGTACCACTGTAATCTGGAGCAAACCAGCGATCAGTAGACCATGATCTTTATTGTTGTGCAAGAGATTCCCACACAGAGCAAGAACCCTGAGCCTGGGGTGACATCAACCTTTATAACTCCCCCCCCCCTTCACTCAGATTTATTCATAGTAGCATCTTCACTAGTATGTCACAAGTGGGGAGGGGTATCAAAGGGTTACACAAGTTCAGCAGTTTGTCCTTCTATCAGATACATCTCCGGACACCTCTCAAGTACCCACCACCCAGAGAACAATGAAACTATCGACATACATCCTTGCCCTCAGGACTTCTCCTGAGATGGGCTTCCAGAACACCTGGCTTGGCCAGCTGCCTCTGTGGAAGTCTGTTGTCGCCCCTTGGTCACTCCCTGGGTGGGGCGAAGTGTACCTGCTCTCACGCTCAGGGGATTATGGCAGGAGGCCCTGTTCTCGCTGCCTACGTGGCTGCTTCCAGGGTCATGTCCTCCCAGGGGCCAAGCAGGGGCCTCTTCTGGGAAGCCCACCGGCAGCACTTGAGCACCAGAGAAGGGGGGCTGCCTCCAACTGGGGAGGCGCATTTCTCCAGGCACGCCTGGAAGAAGCAGACCATTTGGATCCCTTCCAGTCGGGATTCAGGCCTCATCATGGGACGGAAACTGCCTTGGTCGCACTGGTTGATGATCTCCGGAGGGCTAGGGACAAAGGTGAGAGCTGTTTCCTAGTTCTGCTGGATCTCTCAGCGGCCTTTGACACCATCGACCATAGCATCCTTCTGGACCGTCTTGAGGGGCTGGGAGCTGGGGGCACTGTTATACAGTGGTTCCGCTCCTTCCTCCTGGGCCGTGTTCAGAAAGTGGTGGGGGGGGATGAGTGTTCAGACCCCTGGGCTCTCACTTGTGGGGTGCCTCAGGGTTCTGTCCTCTCCCCCATGCTTTTCAACATCTACATGCGGCCGCTGGGAGAGATCATCAGGAGGTTTGGGCTGGGTGTTCATCAGTATGCGGATGATACCCAGCTCTACCTCTCCTTTAAATCAGAACCAGTGAAGGCGGTGAAGGTCCTGTGTGAGTGTCTGGAGGCGGTTGGAGGATGGATGGCGGCTAACAGATTGAGGTTGAATCCTGACAAGACAGAAGTACTGTTTTTGGGGGACAGGAGGCGGGCAGGTGTGGAGGATTCCCTGGTCCTGAATGGGCTAACTGTGCCCCTGAAGGACCAGGTGCGCAGCCTGGGAGTCATTTTGGACTCACAGCTGTCCATGGAGGCACAGGTCAAATCTGTGTCCAGGGCAGCTGTTTACCAGCTCCATCTGGTACGTAGGCTGAGACCCTATCTGCCTGCGGACTGTCTCACCAGAGTGGTGCATGCTCTGGTTATCTCCCGCTTGGATTACTGCAATGCACTCTATGTGGGGCTTCCTTTGAAGGTGACTCGGAAACTACAGCTAATCCAGAATGCGGCAGCTAGACTGGCGACTGGGAGCGGCCGCTGAGACCATATAACACCGGTCTTGAAAGACCTGCATTGGCTCCCAGTACGTTTCCGAGCACAATTCAAAGTGTTAGTGCTGACCTTTAAAGCCCTAAACGGTCTTGGTCCAGTATACCTGAAGGAGTGTCTCCACCCCCATCATTCTGCCCGGACGCTGAGGTCCAGCGCCGAGGGCCTTCTGGCAGTTCCCTCATTGCGAGAAGGACAGCTACAGGGAACCAGGCAGAGGGCCTTCTCGGTAGTGGCGCCCGCCCTGTGGAACACCCTTCCAGCAGATGTCAAGGCGATAAACAACTACCTGACATTCAGGAGACATCTTAAGGCAGCCCTGTTCAGGGAAGTTTTTAACGTGTGATATTTTATTGTATTTTTGGTTTTTATGGAAGCCGCACAGAGTGGCTGGGGAGGCCCAGCCAGATGGGCGGGATATAAATAATAAATTATTATTATTATTATTATATTACTTGTAGGCGGGACGGGACCCAATTTGCAGCTGGATCTCCGGGATCAGCCCCTCCCCCGCTCTCCTGATCCCAGAAGGATAAGGGGAGGGGGAAAACCTTCCTCTCCCCCCTCAATTCTTTCCCTCCCGGCACCTCCTCCTCTCACCCCGCCCCCACAAGCCCAGATCCCGCCCCCCATACGTTGCACCCCTTCCTCCTCCTCCTCCTCCAATCCGGTTTCTGCTGAAGGAATGGGGGGGTGAGCCCCCTCCCAACCTTTCTGCTTCTCCCGCAAGTGGAGCTTCCACTCCGGATTGCTGCTCTGCCCCGTAGCTCGGGGGGGGGGGCGCTTTCGGAAAGGGGAGGGAGGAGGCAGGGGACCCCCCCCCGTGGATGTTGCAGGAAAGGAGAATCCGGAGCGAGGACAAAGAGGTAAAGGGGTCGCGGGGGGGAGAAGAGGACCCAGAGACCCCTCCAGCTCCCCCAAGCGCCTTCCGTGGGGCCTGGATCCCGGCACGCCTGCTGCGAAGGGGCGGAGATGGGGCGCCCACCCACGAGGACTCCCTGGCCCCGTTTCCCCCGCGCAGGCATCCCTGGGGCGCGGAGAGAAGCCAGGAGAGAGACCCCCTGTCCCCCCTTGCTCGTCTTGGGGGGCAATAGGGACGGAGAGATGGGGGGCGCAGGGCGAGGGGTGAGCCAAGGGGGCGTCTGGGTGCAGGGGAGACTCAGGGATGGGGGGGCAAGGGCGGGGGAGGAGGAGGGAGAAGACGAGGACCCAGAGACCCCCGCCAGCTCCCCAAATCGCCTTCCGTGGGGCCTGGATCCCGGCACGCCTGCTGCGAAGGGGGCTTTCCTCGCAGGGCGGACCCCTCGCCCCGTTTCCCAGGCTCCGCGCGTCCCATGAAAGGGTTAAGGGGCGCGAGAGACGCCTGGATAGAGACCCCCCAGTCCCTCCCTTCCTCCTGTTCGGGGGGGGGGCTAGGATGGAGAGATGGGGCGCGCAGGGCGAGGTGTCAGTCGCGCTAGAGTGCAGGGGAAACTGCGGGAGAGAGGGAGGGGGAAGGGGAGAGGAGCACTGGGGGGAGAGAAATACCAGTTTTTTGGGGGGGCGTCTCAATCGTGGCTTCCTTGGGCAATCTTCGAAGGGGCCGCCTTGGCTTCTCCCTCCCGCCCAGGGATCCCTGAAAAGTGGGGGTCCTGTCCCCCCACCTCTTCCTTCCTGCAACCTCCATCCTCCTTCCACCCCATAAGCCCCTGCCCTGTCCAGACACAGCCATTCTGCCCAGTCCAGCCATTGGTCCCCTGGAGAGGAGAGGAAATCCCCAGAGGAAGAGGGGAGGGGGGAGGCCTTCTCAGAAGCGGCTCTTGGTTTCCGCAATCCCACCCAGGAAGCAGCCAGAAACCTTTTCCTCTCTCTCAGGCTTCCATCTTTATTGTCTTTTCCCCTGAGGATGAGGATAATGTACACCTGTCATCAGAAACAGGGGTGCAGAGTCCATGGAATGGCTCTCAGGATTGATATAGAAGTTGCACCTCAAAAGCATTTCTTTTATTTTTTAAAAAGATATTTATTAAGATTTTCAGAATATTACAGAATAAAGAAAAAGAAAAAAAGAAAAATACAAAATAAAAATGGTTAAAAACAATTCATTCTTTCCATTACTTATCTTTCATTTGCTTGTTTCCCGGACCTCCTCACACCTCCCTTTTTTGTATTCCAGTTCAAATTATTAGTTCAGCAAATCCCTCCCCTCTTTGTATATCCTAGTCTTTAATCATAAAGTATTGTAACATTAAATTTTTACCGATTAATAATCCATTTTTTCATATTCCCTTATAACATTACAGCTAAAGACCACTTAGTTTCTATCCAACATGATTCTGGCATTCATTAATTTTGCAATATTTCTGTAGATAGTCTTTAAACTTTTTCCAATATTCTTCCATCAACTCTTCTCCCTGGTCTCGGATTCTGCCAGTCATTTCCGTAAAAAGCATTTCTGTTCCTCTTATTCTTTCTAGGCAATGTCAGAGTGACTGACAAGCTGGGATACAACCCATCATCATCCGATGACAGTGACTGCATGAATCTTCCCAGTCAAAGGACCCATTTTCATGATAGACAGTGCCTGGGGCTGGAGGCTCTACACACTAGGTGTGCCTGTGCAGGCCAAAGACTGCCAGTATTAGCACAGGTGAGGTGTGTGACCTCCCGAAATTTACAGACTGTATGTGAATGAGAATTTGTGGGTGGGATTATAGTTTACGGCAACCCTGTGATTTTCTCCACCCATAACATTTCGTGAGCTGATATTGCAGTACGAATTCCAAATTAACTACAAAAAATCTCGTATTAATAATAATAGTACAATGGTCCTTCGGGTTAAGAACTGAATTTGTTCTGCAGGTCCGTTCTTAACCTGAAACTGTTCTTAACCTGAACCACCACTTTAGCTAATGGGGCCGCCGTGCGATTTCTGTTCTCATCCTGAAGCAAAGTTCTTAACAGAAGGTACTATTTCTGGGTTAGCGGAGTCTGTAACCTGAAGCGTCTTTAACACAAAGTACCACTGTAAAAGTTATAGTATTCGTCTTTTCCCCCAGCCACTCTGGGCAGCTTACAGTACATATAGGTAAAGGTAAAGGGACCCCTGACCATTAGGTCCAGTCATGGCCGACTCTGGGGTTACAGCACTCATCTCGCTTTATTGGACGAGGGAGCCAGTGTGCAGCTTCCGGGTCATGTGGCCAGCATGACTGAGCTGCTTCTGGCGAACCAGAGCAGCGCATGGAAATGCCGTTTACCTTCCCGACAGTACAGTACATATACAAGACAGTAAAACATCAAACATTAAAAACCTCCTGATACAGCTGTCTTCTAAATGTCAGATGGTTGCCTCCTTCCTTGCCCTCTGAAGGGAGGGCATTCCATGGGGCAGGAGGCCCTCTGCCTGGTTCCCTGGAACTTCACTTCTAACAGCAAGGGAACCAGCAGAAGACCCTCGGAGGAGGACCTCCCTGTCCGGACTGAACGATGGGGGTGAAGATGCTCCTTCAGTTCCACAGGGCCAAGGCAGGGGCCAAAACAGCACTCAAGTAAGAAACAGACAAGCAGAGTAGAGAAATATCAGAATAGGAAGCGGGAGCAGGCACATTTCAATACTGCAATTTATATATAATTCAATGTCAGAAATCATGCTGTGTTATTAAAGATGATTGAGGATTATGAAAGATTCCTGATGCATTACTACCATTTGACAAAATACCATTTTTATTTCCTAAAAATTGGGAACATGGGGAGGACATGGGAGAATGTAGATGTTGAAATAAGAGAAGGTGCTAATGGCGGTTGATGTGTCCTTTTTTCCCTGCCTTCTCTTTCCTGAAACCCAAACAGGATTTCCTTTCTGCCCACTCTGAAAAAGGTGATGGAGAAGACAGAACTGTAGGGGACAAGGCACCTTTCGTTTCATTAAGAATAGCCATTAAAATGTGTGAAATGTGTAATATGCTTCACTGAATGAGCACACATAGTTCACATCAACGAACACAAAAAGGAAAGAACCCCTTTAAAGGTATGGAGTGCGGAAAGAGCTTCTCTTTCAATGCAAACACACCAGCGGACTCACATAGAGAGAAAACGTTTTACGTGCAGGGAGTGTGGGAAGAACTTCAGTCAGAGTGGAAACCTTAAATTGCACAAACGGACTCACACAGGGGAGAAACCATATAAGTGTGATGAGTGTGGAAAGAGCTTTAGTTACAGTGGAAACCTTAGGGAACATCAACGGACTCACACAGGAGAGAAACCATTTACATGTATGGAGTGTGGAAAGAGCTTCAGTCAGAGTGCACACTTTAGATCCCATCATCGGACTCACACAGGGGAGAAACCATATGAATGTATGGATTGTGGAAAGAGCTTCAGTCGGAGTGCACACCTTAGAAATCATCAACGGACTCACACAGGGGAGAAACCATTTAAATGTATTGAGTGTGGAAAGGGCTTTAGTGAAAATGGAAGCCTTAGAAATCATCAACGAACTCACACAGGGGAGAAACCATATAAATGTATCGAGTGTGGAAAGAGCTTCAGTCAGAGTGCACACCTTAGATCACATCAACGGACTCACACAGGGAATAAACCATATAAATGTATCGAGTGTGGAAAGAGCTTTAGTGATAGCGGAAGTCTTAGAAAACATGAACGGACTCACACAGGGGAGAAACCATTTAAATGTATCGAGTGTGGAAAGAGCTTTAGTGAAAATGGAAGCCTTAGAAATCATCAACGAACTCACACAGGGGAGAAACCATATAAATGTATCGAGTGTGGAAAGAGCTTCAGTCAGAGTGCACACCTTAGATCACATCAACGGACTCACACAGGGGAGAAACCATTTAACTGTCTGGAGTGTGGAAAGAGCTTTCGTGATAGCAGCAGCCTTAGATCACATCAACGGACTCACACAGGGGAGAAACCATTTCAATGTATCGAGTGTGGAAAGAACTTCAGTCAGAGTGCACACCTTAGATCACATCAACGGACTCACACAGGGAATAAACCATATAAATGTATCGAGTGTGGAAAGAGCTTTAGTGATAGCGGAAGTCTTAGAAAACATGAACGGACTCACACAGGGGAGAAACCATTTCAATGTATCGAGTGTGGAAAGAGCTTTAGTGAAAATGGAAGCCTTAGAAATCATCAACGAACTCACACCGGGGAGAAACCATTTCAATGTATCGAGTGTGGAAAGAGCTTCAGTCAGAGTGCACACCTTAGATCACATCAACGGACTCACACAGGGGAGAAACCATTTAACTGTCTGGAGTGTGGAAAGAATTTTAGTGAAAATGGAAGCCTTAGAAATCATCAACGGACTCACACAGGGGAGAAACCATTTCAGTGTATCGAGTGTGGAAAGAGCTTTAGTGAAAATGGAAGCCTTAGAAATCATCAACGAACTCACACAGGGGAGAAACCATTTCAATGTATCGAGTGTGGAAAGAGCTTTAGTGAAAATGGAAGCCTTAGAAATCATCAATGAACTCACACAGGGGAGAAACCATTTCAATGTATCGAGTGTGGAAAGAGCTTTAGTGAAAATGGAAGCCTTAGAAATCATCAACGAACTCACACAGGGGAGAAACCATTTCAATGTATCGAGTGTGGAAAGAATTTTAGTGAAAATGGAAGCCTTAGAAATCATCAACGGACTCACACAGGGGAGAAACCATTTCAGTGTATCGAGTGTGGAAAGAGCTTTAGTGAAAATGGAAGCCTTAGAAATCATCAACGAACTCACACAGGGGAGAAACCATTTCAATGTATCGAGTGTGGAAAGAGCTTTAGTGAAAATGGAAGCCTTAGAAATCATCAACGAACTCACACAGGGGAGAAACCATTTCAATGTATCGAGTGTGGAAAGAGCTTTAGTGAAAATGGAAGCCTTAGAAATCATCAACGGACTCACACAGGGGAGAAACCATTTCAATGTATCGAGTGTGGAAAGAGCTTTAGTGAAAATGGAAGCCTTAGAAATCATCAACGAACTCACACAGGGGAGAAACCATATAAATGTATCGAGTGTGGAAAGAGCTTTAGTGAAAATGGAAGCCTTAGAAATCATCAACGGACTCACACAGGGGAGAAACCATTTCAATGTATCGAGTGTGGAAAGAGTTTTAGTGAAAATGGAAGCCTTAGAAATCATCAACGAACTCACACAGGGGAGAAACCATTTCAATGTATCGAGTGTGGAAAGAGCTTTCGTGATAGCAGCAGCCTTAGTTCCCATCATCGGACTCACACAGGGCAGAAACCATTTCAATGTATCGAGTGTGGAAAGAGCTTCAGTCAGAGTGCACACCTTAGATCACATCAACGGACTCACACACGGGAGAAACCATTTCAGTGTATGGAGTGTGAAAAGAGCTTCAGTGAGAGTGCACACTTTAGATCACATCAACGGAGTCACACGGGGAGAAACCATTTAAATGCATGGAGTGTGGAAAGGACTTCAGTCAGAGTGGAACACTGAAAAAAAAATCAACGGACTCACACACGGGAGAAACCACATAAATGTATAGAGTGTGGATAGAGTTTCCATTGTAATCCAAGCCTTAGATCACATCAACGGACTCATATAGGAGAGAAACCATTTCATTGTATGGAGTACAGTAAATACTTCACTCAGAGTGGAAATCTTAGAAAACATCAGCAGATACACAGGGGAGAAACCATTTAAAGGTATGGACTGTGGAAGGAGCTTCAGTCAGAGTGGAACCCTTGATTTATGTCAACAAACTTACACAAAAGACAAACCGTATAAATATCAGGAAAGTAGATAGAGGTTCACTCTTAGTGGAAGTTGAAAATCAACAGACTCACGGACAGGAAGAACTCTAAGAGTTGAAACCCTTCAAACCATCAACAAACTCAGAGAGGAGAAGCAGTTTAAATGAAAAGATTGCAAGAAGTGCTTTATTTATAAAGGAGCGATCAAGGAACATCTAGGGACTCTCACATGGGAGAACCCATTTAGATGTATGGAGTGTGGGACTTCTTCCTCTCAGAGTCCACTCTGAGCAATGAACTCAGCAGGAAATCATTCCTAAAAGCATCAGGTATATGTGAAGTTCTGGCGTTTGTATGAAAAACATTATAATAATGAAATAATGAAGGCAGCATCTCACAATGCTGAGTATAATTTTAGATGAAAGTTTTTGCAGCAAACTCTGCCCCCCCCACCGCATGATCTCCAAGCACTGCTTCTTCACCAGAACTTCATCGCTGCCTCCTGCCCTGCGCGTTCTGAAGAAAACATGAAATACTGTAATTGAATGGGAGATTCCCCCCCCCCAAGTCTAATTTCAAGATGGGGAATGAGGGGCTGCAGGTACCAGGGAAGTCTCCTGGGGGGGGCATCTTCACTCATGAAGCCCATGGGGCAACCCCAGAGCTCCTGCTCCTTCTGGGGTTTGAGGAAGATAGCATTTTTCCATAGTCCCAGAAGGTTTGCTTCAATCATGATTCTCAGGAGTTTTCCTACCAGAGGACCACAGTGCTGTGGCTGCTGTTGTTGTCAAGGACTGGCTGGTGAGGGGGGGGAGGCACCAGCTGGGGGACCCACAAGGGAAGAAGGCTCAGATCCTGGGGACTGGTGGTGGGATGAGGCGAAAGAGGGAGAAAAGGGAGCAGACCAGAAGGGGAGATGTTGCAAGCTGAGGAGGAAAGTGGGTTAGGTGAGCGGGAAAAGTCTGGGGCAGAGAGCAGTTCAGGCTGAGAGGGAGGAGAGGAGGGGGCCAGGAGACCCAGAGGAGGCCGGCTGCTGAAACATCCAGGGAGACCCCCCCCCCTCCTGCTGCGACCAGCACATGCCTCTGAGTGTGGCGGTTAGAACGCTTAGAATGTGGGAATCCCATTTTTCAACCAAAGCCAAAACAAAAACGAAAACCTGATAGCCTTTTCCCAGGTCTTTCCTGACCTGACAGTCGTTCATCTTCTCTACGAAGGTCTCTACAAAGTCCTTCTCCCTCCCTTTATTTACAATGGGGTCCCAGCACCCTTTTCTGCCTCTTACACTCTAGGGAAAAGAGTCCCTTTCCATTGGACGCCTGGCAGCCCAGTGCCAAATCCGGCTGCTATGGGGAGAACGGAAAGGACCTGTAAACGCCCTTGCACTCTGACGCGCACCAGTCACTTCCTCCCGGATCCTGGTGCTGCCAGTGCAGCTGCATTTGCGAGAAAAAGAGAAATCGGAAACCAAGCCCAAGTCCCTTGCTATCCAAACTGGCCACTTGGACCTTCCTTGGGGAAAAGGAAAAGTTTCAGATCTCAGGTTCCCCGACAGGGAATGAGAGTTTTGATTAGCGTTCTCCCCTTGCAGTTAATTGCCTCTCTAATTGCAGAACCCCAAGTCTCCCTTTCTCCCCTCCCCCTCCTAGCTACCTCTTGCCAGGAAGGCTGGGAGTGAAGACCGTCAGGAAAAGAGACAGCCAAGGATGAGAATCTGGGTTTCTGGGTGTTTCAGAGAATCCCGCCCACAATCTTCTCCATTCCTAGACTCACGTCCGCATGCGCTGCTCCTGGCCACCCCAGGGTCTTTTACTAGATTAATTTATGGCCGGGCTAGGGCTGAAAATAAACTACCAAAAAACTAAATTACTAACAAAAAGCCTCACAATGGAAGAAAAGGCCTGGAAACTAAAAATAAGGTAAAATACCTAGGGATCTGGATTTCAAATAAAAGTATAAGTGTATATGAGAATAATTATAGTAAAGTATGGAAAGAACTTTTTAAAAATATGGAAACCTGGACCAAACTCCATCTCTCACTCTGGGGAAGAGTCTCGGTTGTGAAAATGACTATCCTCCCCAAAATGATTTTCTTATTCCAAACAATGCCCATTTTAGGAGAAATGAATTGTTCTAAGGAGTGGAAAAGGGAAATATCTAGATTTATATGGAGTGGAAAGAAACTGAGAATTAAACGCCAGTTATTAACAGATCAAAAGGAGAGAGGAGGTTTTGCATTGCCAGATTTGGAATTCTACCATGCGGCGGCAGGATTGGTTTGGATAAAAGACTGGATTACACTAAAAGATACGGACCTCTTAGACTTGGAAGGCCACGAGAATAGGTCTGGATGGCACGCTTCTTTAATATACGGAAAAGTGAAGTCCACAGGGGATTTTTGAGCCATGTGATAAGAAAATTATAAAATAAAATCTGGAATAAATATAAAGGACTACTTGAGCCAAAAATACCCTTGTGGACATCACCAAGAGAAGCCATATATTCATGTTAGAATATTTACAACTAGCAAAACTGACGGGAAGAGTTAGAGGAGTACTGAACCAGAAAATACTTGGAGAAGGGAGAATATTTAAGGATTATATAAGATCATATTGTACCAACCACACCATATTAGCAGAACTTGAGTGATACTTGTAAACACAACAAATACTGTTTGTGGAGTAGACGGGAACAATATTAAAGAATATAAAACTGTGCAGAAAAAACAATGACAGTATAAACAGTACAATGAGAATGATTGGAAGACTCATTTTGTCAGAAGTCTTTTTTATTTAATTAGGAAGATTAAGTTTTTTATGCACATAAATCTCCTTTTTCTTCTTTGTTTTTCTGTATTTTCTTCTTTCCTTTTTTCTTAATTTTTTTAAAATTTTCTTTTTTGCAATATGAGATTCCAAATTCTTTGTATATGTGTGTAATTTAAATCAATAAAGATTATTTTAAAAAATAAATCAATTTGTGGCCGGCTTGATCAAGCGTTGCTTCCTCTGGTTAGCCCCGCTGGAACTCCAGTTCTCTCCAGACCCTGGGGTCACTAGAGGACTGGTGGCTCCTCCTGGCAAATGGCCTGGTGCGCGCTGGATCACCAGTCCTTCCTTGCCCCGAGTATCGGGCAAACGAAGGTCCCATCTGGGGTGCCATCTGTTGGAAACAAAAGCTGCCCTTCTTCCCTTATGGGGGACACAAGAGCCCTTTATAGAGTCCCTTGTAGGTTCTCCATCGGTAAGAGAAAACAACAGACACTAACCAGAGAATACTGAGAAGCAAAGTAGCTAGTAAGCCTGATCTCTATTGATCTGTTGCAACAGGGTGCTCCCCTCACACGCAGAAAAGGAGGAGGAGGACCCAGAACAAAGGTGTGCCTGCCTTTATATAGACATTTTAAATTCCCTGCCCTGGAGCTCCAGACCACCCCCCACATACATCATACCTACATCACAGAAAAGGTGGTCTACAACAGAAATTTGAATGTTGTTATTTTTCCTGTCTGCCAGGTTATCTGATAATGGCTTATCTGAGTCCCTTTCCTGGTAGTCTGGTCATACCTTTGAGATGGTGATTTCCCAATTCCGGAGACAATGGGAAGGTTCCCTCACCCCCTCCCTCCTTGCAGAGAAAACGTTTGGTCAGTTGGGGAGTCTAAATGGTTTCAGGGCGGTCTTCCTGAGCTGCTCCAGACATGTGGTCCACATATCTATGAATGTGCTTGCTTGGTACATTTATGAACATTTATTATATATATGAAACCTTAATTTTTTTATTACAGGATTCATCCTGTCCAGCCTTTCGCATGATGAGAAAACAGTCTCAAAGAAAACAATCTGTGAGCACCTAGAAAGGAATGCTGTGATCACCAATAGTCAGCATGGATTTCTGAAAAATAAGTCATGTCAGACTAACCTGATCTCATTTTTTGACAGAATTACAAGCCTGGTAGATGAAGGGAACGCAGTGGATGTAGCCTACCTTGATTTCAGCAAGGCATTTGACAAGGTGCCCCATGATATTCTTGTAAAGAAGCTGGTAAAATGCGGTCTTGACTATGCTACCACTCAGTGGATTTGTAACTGGCTGACTGACCGAACCCAAAGGGTGCTCATCAATGGTTCCTCTTCATCCTGGAGAAGAGTGACTAGTGGGGTGCCACAGGGTTCTGTCTTGGGCCCGGTCTTATTCAACATCTTTATCAACGACTTGGATGATGGACTCAAGGGCATCCTGTTCAAATTTGCAGATGACACCAAACTGGGAGGGGTGGCTAACACCCCAGAGGACAGGATCACACTTCAAAACGACCTTGACAGATTAGAGAACTGGGCCAAAACAAACAAGATGAATTTTAACAGGGAGAAATGTAAAGTATTGCACTTGGGCAAAAAAAAATGAGAGGCACAAATACAAGATGGGGGACACCTGGCTTGGGAGCAGTACATGTGAAAAGGATCTAGGAGTCTTGGTTGACCACAAACTTGACATGAGCCAACAGTGTGTTACGGCTAAAATCTATGTGCGGAGTTACTCTGCCACCCAGCTCATCGGACTAAGTCCGTGGGTCCCTGCGGAAGAAAATGAGCTCAGCCGGACGCAGGAGCAAACTGCAGAAGATCCAAGTTTATTGCGCAACAGGTTCAAGGCGAGATTGAACAGCGAGAAAGGGGTGACATGAACTTTTGAAACTCCCTCCATATCCCAGAATACAGTGCAAAATACATCCCAGTTACATCATGAATACATTAAGAGGTTGGGTTACACAGATTAACATATGGAGGAGGGGGGGATATGCAGAGAGCTGGAGATATGCGCAGATAAGCACATCCTGAGAAGACAATGGCCCATGTTTGCATAGTCTGTCACCTGGCATCGCCCGGAGGAAAGGTTTGGCAGAGTGATTTTGACAGGATTACTTGAGAGATTATGGAGGACAGGGGAGGGGTGATGGAGTCCTAGAGAAATTGAGCAAATATATTGTAGTGAAGAAGACATGCCCCCCCATTCCGTATCAGTCCCCCATTCGGAGATAGATTTGCATTAAAGTTCTGTAAGAACTTGCAAATCTTTTCTCCGCACCCTAAATCTCGGTGCATGGGATGTGTGGCTTTATGTAAACCTGAAAGGGACTTGCAAGCCATGCCTCTTACGGTCATTTGCAAGTATAGCAGTGCAGGTAGCTGCATATAGGGTATTATATAAAAGAACACCTCTTGTATTTTGTTGCTAAATTACTCGTGGCATCCTAGCTCTTGGGAGAAACATTTTCAATAGTGGTCTATGCTTTACATTTAGCAGGAAGGTCCACTACTGACTGAAAAAAAATGCAGTTTGCTTTCCCCCCCCCCGCCATTTGTGTGTTCTCAGGTGTCAAGGTAGCTCTTCTGTGGTCTCACATCGGCATGGTGTCGCAGTAGTGGCAATCCCTGGTGAATCCACTTAGGGCTTTCATATTTATCATGTAGCCTGGCACCCACCACAGCTGGCACAGGTTTCGGACACGTCCTGAGAGAAATGTCTTTGCCTTGGCCAAAATCCATGGGATTTCTTATTATTATTACAGGCTCTGGTCTTGTAGTCCTGGGAAGTTGCTCACTTGCACTTTAAGGACCAAAAAGCTAATTGCAGCCTGGATACACTTGCCCAATTCAAACTGAGTCCAATTTGTATTTATGTGCCCATGTTTCTCAACCTTTCAAACCAGTCTGTTAAAGGAAAACCGTTCTTAAAAGGGCATTTTGTCCAAATAAGACAATTTAACTCTATAAGGGATCATTCCTGCTAAACCAAAGCATATGCACCTTCATGTATCTTATCAGCTTCTCTTTGGTAAAGCGAGTTTTAGCACATTTTAAAATGGGTAGGGAAGTTGGCAGAGTGTCAGGTGGAACAACGAAATGTGGTTATAATTTATCTAATTCTAAACATTGGACTACATAATAGCCTGACCTATTAAAAGGCATAAAATGTATGAGAATCCTCCACTAGGGTGTAAGGAATAAGACATTAAACATAAAAACAATTACACACAAAATAGCCCCCCCACAAATAACACACTGTCAGACACATTTCAACATTCTTACGTAATAACACGTAATACAGAACAAACTAATTAAATATCAGTTGCATATCTTGACACAATTGTGATCTTTTACGCATGTATCTTTTGAATCCTGGAGCACAGAGGCTTGAGGTTCAAGTGAAAAAATGTCCTTGCAAGTCAACTCCACCCCCCTTTGTCAGGCCCACTCCCCTGGCAGTCTATATCCTTTGAAAGAGATAGCTGTGGCCACTTTGAAAACTCTGGTGTTGCAGGTCTTGTGATGGCTAAGTTGAGGGGTTGTTGCTGCTTTTCAGCATTGCACATCTGTAGAAGTGATATCCTGTGAGGGGGCAGGGTTTTGGGGACTTAAAAACACAGTTGGACAAGGAAGGGGCAAAAGGCAAAAAGGATGTCCTCCAGTTTCCATGGGAAGCTGCAAATAATAACAATCTTAGCACATTAAGCATTTTATTCGTTTCAATATTATTATCACATTTCCACATAATTACTGTTATTATCCGCTAAGTTTGTTTGCTTTCCTTCACTTGGTTTTTGTTGTTGTTGTTCTTTTCATATTATAAAATAAAAATTACTCCACATGTATAGAAAGAGAACTGTAAAAAATACAAAGGTTAAAAAATACAAAAGAAAGCAAAAAATTAGATTACCAGTCAGATGAAAACAAACTTGACACAAAGACATCAGATTTAGAAAAGAATTATTATTAAATATATTATCAAAACCACGCAGATTACTACTAGACTGAAAAAATGGGAAAACCATGGGGAAAAAACTTTAAATTCACCATGTGCTATCTGATAAAAGAACTTCATGAAACTGACTTTCAACATGTGATGAACATGTCCCCAAAGTAGAACACACACACACAAAATGACCTATGAGGAACCAAAAATAAATAAATGCTAAGACACACAATTAATAAGAAACTTGAAGTAACCTGAAGTAATCTGTTTTGGCATTCTAACATCCCAAATGATGTGACAACATCAGCTGTAATGTTAATAGCGGAATACTGGGAAATGAGTTAATACCAAGAAAAAAATGAATGGCAATTTAAAGTTGTGTGGGTACCTTGCACTAGCCAAAATGACAGAATTAATAAGAAATGCTCAGGCCGAAGGTAAACAAGTACCATTCCACAAACAATGTTTGGTTGTGCTTCGATTAACTTCATAGACATCATGGAGAAATGGATTAAATAAATGAAAACAGATTATTTGTAACTTAAAAGAGTGTCAAAGCCACAAAGAGATGGAAGTCACTAATATAGTTTCACAGAACAGAAAGAAAGTTGCTGTGGGAGGAAAAAGGGACAAACACTTTGTTATCGGGGTTCACATATCCTGTTAAAAGGGAAAATTATTTCATGTGAGAAGCCTGTCAGGAAATGCTGTTCTTAAAATTCCCATTGAGGGGGGGAATGCTTTGATATTTACCTGTGAAAAGAATTTGGCATGTTAAGATTTGGAACCTGGAAAGCTCTTGACTTTTGATGGGCTAGTAGTTTTTTGTTGTTGTTGTTGTTGTTGTTGTTGTTTTTAAGCCTTTTGTCTTACGTAGCCCCTGGAGCAAAGAAACATTTAGGGTGATTTCCCTCAATGGTTCCAAGTTTTTGCATTTGGATAAATTTCTCTCTGCAGTTCTCGAAGAAACCTCCTCTCCCCCCTTCCTCTCTCTCTCTTCTTTAGCTGATCTAGCCTCTGTGCATGTGCAGAGTTCATGTCTCAGCAAATGTTTTATACTATTGAAAATGTTGCATTATTTGGCTAAATTAACATTTGAATAAGGGAAGGGAAGGGTATGGAGTAGATTTTAAAAAATAGGGTTAGATTTTAAACAAAAAAAGAGAAACTCAGGAATTTAAGTATTCACCAAAACTAGCAATTTCAGCCCAAGCAAAAGAGACTGCTTCCTTTATGTACAGGAAAGGGCTAATATCCCTCTGGCTATTCGCGGAACAATGCCACGCCCTTATATATGGGGAAAATGGCCAGAAGGTCAGAATTCATAGTATTTTTTTTAACATTCTCAGTCATTTCAGCCTTACCATTTGCAGACAAATTTTACTGCCCTTTATTTACAGGATGGATGGTCAAGGCGCCTATGTATTCGTATGTGCTGAAACTTTGAGTTGACTTTGAAGTCTGATTTTTAAATAGTAGACAAAATGATAAACACTGTAATCACCCAAATGCTTGATGTTACCAGTTGTGCTCCAAAAAATAATGGCTTCATCTCGCACCGTTTAAAACTAAAAAGCAAAGCTAGGCTGAATTTCAACTCCATTACCACACCAGATTTTAAGAATTACCCTCCAATGCTTGCAGACACATGGCCTTCCACACAGCCACAAATTGGGAGAGTTGAAAGGGACCCTGGGGTCATCTAGTCCAACCCTAAAATACAGGGTTCATAGCAAGATTTGTACTACCAGAAACACACACATACTTATGTACACAGACACAACTGGAGAAGAGATCACAAGCCATGCGCCTATCATGTACTAAGGAAGAGGAAAACAAAAGTACCCAATTCTATACAGAACCCTTTTAGCAGATCTTGAGATAGAGAAATGATCTTTTTAAAGGAAGATTGAATTGAACAGTTTTTCCTAAGAGAGGGAGAGGATCTTTTATAAAGGAAAGTTAATTAAATTGATATAACCACTCACAAATAATTAAAACAGCCATAGATTTGATTTAAAAGGAATACAAAAGCAAATTTTTCCTGAACTTGCAGAGGAATAGTAAGCCTAACCTATGCCCCCCCCTTTGCAATTTCCTTTAAAGGAAGCTTACTCGGGAGTAAATTTACCTGGCGCAGAATAAGGAAAAGGGGGAAAAAAACCCTGAAAGAGACAGAATGAAACAAGGGGGGGGCATTTTCTAAGAAAGGAAGCCAGGACGTCTTATAGAGACTGATATCAGGAGCCTTACAATAACTCTCACAATAACCAAATCAAAGTTAAAACTGGACTCACATAATTTTCTTAGAAGGAACACCATACTTTCATAGGCATATGCTTAATGAAATACATACACTGCATTTTAGCTTGAGAGCAGCTGGCTCAACTAGGCTTTTGCAGCAGAAACATTAGGTTTTACCACTTGGGAGGAAAACTCTCTTTTGGAGCCCCTCTCAAATAACAAATATTTGCACACTTCATTCTCAATTTTTGTCTTATTTAGGACTGCTAAGGTCCAGCATGGTTTCCTTAGATTTAAAATTTTGAAGCAAGCTTGCAGTTTAAACTATGCACACTTAAGAAAGGCAGTCTGCCAGAGACAGAAGGAACAGACAACACACATAACAGACAACATGTAAACATACATATTCTCATATATGTATTAACAGACAACACACATAACAGACAACATGTAAACATACATATTCTCATCCTTTAGTTGGTTATTGCAAGGAGTTGGGCCACTACCTTTGGCTTCATTAAGTGAAATTAGTAGGAAGATCCCACATGGTTTGATGAGCCTCCTTGCCTCTTCAAACACACCACCAGGTAATCAGACTGGTAGGGCTCACAACGCTTGGTTGACTGGGTACCCCTTTATAGATGCATGCGTTGCTGTTGTTGCTTTTTTGCTTTTTCCTTTTTTTGGGGGGGTGTCTGGGATAGAGAAGGGGAAAAAAGAGGGGTTGATTAGGATTGGTATGTCTAGGGGTTTGGTATGCTTAGTACAGGGACGTATAGTAAAGAGGAGAAGGGGCTTCTAGTTGCCTGGCAACTTCCTTAGTGGGTTTTAGAGAGCTCTAGCTATCCGGTTCCTTGCGTTCCCTTTCCTATTTCCTTATTTCCTATTTCCTTATTTCCTTTTTCCTATAACCTGGGGTCTCTTTCCACTCTGCCGGTCCTGCCCAATTCCTCATGGGCTATCCCTCCTGGCAACCTCCTACCTATCGTCACATCTCAGGAAAAGGGGCCCTACTGGACGCCCGCGCCATGCAGTGCCAGATCGGGTGGTCCCTGGATAGAATTTCGAACTGAAAATCCCCCTTGCTTTTGGAAGCGGGCTCACGCACGGTTACGTGGCACCGACCAGTGCGGCTGGGATTGGGATAGAAAGCCAGACCCCTTCCTGCCCCCTCCGTAAGGGCGCTCGGGAAGTTCGGAAGAAGAACTCCAGCCCCTTGCTTTCAACTGAGATGCCCGTTGCGGGGAGTCGGCTGTCTTTCCAAGCCGGGTCTCACCGTCTTACTTTCGGACTCCCAATTGGTGCGGCTGGCTGGAGACTTTAAGGAAAAGAGATAGAGCTCAGAACCCCCCTTTCGGGTTGAGCAGCGGTCCACGGTCTCTCTCACTAACCGGACCAAGAGAAAGGCAAGAAGGAGCGATAGAGAGGAGGGCAGAGAATTCAGTTGCCAGGAGATTCCACCCCCTTCCCACCAGTGCACTGGATTTTCCTTTTCCTTATACTCACGCGTCTTCTATGATGATCCCGGGATCGATGAATAAGCCGGCTGGATCCCTCTTTTGCTCCCCGGCTGAACTCCTAGGGCTTTCGATTACCGCCCAGAAGATGGCTGGGGGTCCAAAAGGATCTTCCCAGGCAAAATGGCCCGGAGCCGGCTGAAGATTTCGGGGCCCCCAGTCAGCAGCTTGGGAGAACCGCAAGCCCCACGTTGGGCGCCAACTGTTACGGCTAAAATCTGGGTGTGGGGTTACTCTGCCACCCAGCTCATCGGACTAAGTCCGTGGGTCCCTGCGGAAGAAAATGAGCTCAGCCGGACGCAGGAGCAAACTGCAGAAGATCCAAGTTTATTGCGCAACAGGTTCAAGGCGAGATTGAACAGCGAGAAAGGGGTGACATGAACTTTTGAAACTCCCTCCATATCCGAGAATACAGTGCAAAATACATCCCAGTTACATCATGAATACATTAAGAGGTTGGGTTACACAGATTAACATATGGAGGGGGGGGATATGCAGAGAGCTGGAGATATGCGCAGATAAGCACATCCTGAGAAGACAATGGCCCATGTTTGCATAGTCTGTCACCTGGCATCGCCCGGAGGAAAGGTTTGGCAGAGTGATTTTGACAGGATTACTTGAGAGATTATGGAGGACAGGGGAGGGGTGATGGAGTCCTAGAGAAATTGAGCAAATATATTGTAGTGAAGAAGACATGCCCCCCCCCATTCCGTATCAAGTGTGAAGCTAAAAAAGCCAATGCAATTCTGGGCCTCATCAATAGGAGTATAGCATCTAGATCAAGGGAAGTAATAGTGCCACTGTATTCTGCTCTGGTCAGACCTCACCTGGAGTACTGTGTCCAGTTCTGGGCACCACAATTCAAGAAGGACACTGACAAACTGGAACGTGTCCAGAGGAGGGCAACCAAAATGGTCAAAGGCCTGGAAACAATGCCTTATGAGGAACGGCTAAGGGAGCTGGGCATGTTTAGCCTGGAGAAGAGGAGGTTAAGGGGTGATATGATAGCCATGTTCAAATATAAAAAAGGATGTCACATAGAGGAGGGAGAAAGGTTGTTTTCTGCTGCTCCAGAGAAGCGGACACGGAGCAATGGATCCAAACTACAAGAAAGAAGATTCCACCTAAACATTAGGAAGAACTGACAGTAAGAGCTGTTCGACAGTGGAATTTGCTGCCAAGGAGTGTGGTGGAGTCTCCTACTTTGGAGGTCTTTAAGCAGAGGCTTGACAACCATATGTCAGGAGTGCTCTGATGGTGTTTCCTGCTTGGCAGGGGGTTGGACTCGATGGCCCTTGTGGTCTCTTCCAACTCTATGATTCTATGATTCTATGATTCTATGAGTTCTGCATATAAGTTAAATAAGCAGGGAGACAATATACAAACTCCTTTCCCAATTTTGAACTAATCAGTTGTTCCATATCCAGTTCTAACTGTAGCTTCTTGTCCCACAAAGAGATTTCTCAGGAGACAGATGAGGTGATCGGGCACTCCCATTTCTTTAAGAACTTGCCATAGTTTGCTGTGGTCGACACAGTCAAAGGCTTTGGCATAGTCAATGAAGCAGAAGTAGATGTCTTTCTGGAACTCTCTAGCTTGTTTGCAATTTGGTCTCTGGTTCCTCTGCCTCTTCGAAATCCAGCTTGCACTTCTGGGAGTTCTCGGTCCACATACTGCTTGAGCCTGCCTTGTAGCATCTTAAGCATAACCTTGCTAGCCTGTGAAATGAACACAATTGTGCGGTAGTTGGAGCATTCTTTGGCACTGCCCTTCTTTGGGATTGGGATTCATGTGTGGCAGGAACAACCCCCCCCCAATCATCCAATTTGTACAAAAACGAAGAGACACACACACTAGACATACGCCACATTTCTGTTATAAATTCATAGAAAATCAGCCATACATCGGATCTGCACCGTTCCACTTTTATTTTACACCGTGAGGGAAGGACTATCAAAGGGAGGAGACCTGACACAAGGCAGCCATACTCCCCCAAGCGTACAAACACGTTCGCAGATTTCTCCCTTGACACATGGAATCCGCTTCTGGCTCCAATTGTATCGGCTGCTTTTCTGAGCCTCTTGGCTGTTGCGCAGGGACGGGGCCTGTGTCCACGGTCCTTGTCCTGGCCTGAGTCAGAGGCTGGGGTGGGGAGCTGAGATTTGGTGGGAGTCGTTTAGCTGCCCCCCCCATTCCTGGTTTGAACTGCACCAAGACCTAAAACACGGAGGGATCTAAGCTCGTGGGGTGGGGTGGGGGAGGATGTTGCAATGCAAACCTTGTAGGAGGGACGGGACCCACTTGGCAGCTGGATCTCCGGGATCAGCCCCTCTCCCGCTCTCCTGATCCCCAGAAAGAGGAGGGGAGGGGGGAACCTTCCTCTCCTCCCCCCCACTCAAACCTTCCCTCCCCTCCCTGCACATCCTCCTCTCACCCCGCCCCCACCATCCCAAATCCCTCCCCCAATACATTGCTCCTCCTCCTCCTCCAATCCGGCTCTTCTGTTCCAGGACTGGGGAAAGTCGGGTCTAGTCCCCCCACCCCTTCCTTCCTGCAATCTCCATCCTCTTCCCACCCCATAAGCCCCTGCCCTGTCCAGACAATGATTCTGCCCAGTCCAACCTCTGGTCCCCCTGGAGAGGAGAGGAAATCCCAAGAGGAAGAGGGGAGGGGAGACGCCTTCTCAGAAGCGGCTCTTGGTTTCCGCAATCCCACCCAGGAAGCAGCCAGAAACATTTTCCTCTCTCTCAGGCTTCCATCTTTATTGTCTTTTCCGCTGAGGATGAGGATAATGTACACCTGTCCTCAGAAACAGGGGTGCAGAGTCCATGGAATGGCTCTCAGGATTGATACGGAAGTTGCACATCCAAAGCATTTCTGTTCCTCTTATTCTTTGTAGGCAATGTCAGAGTGACTGACAAGCTGAGATACAACCCATCAGCATCTGATGACAGCGACTACATGAATCTTCCCAGTCAAAGGACCCATTTTCCTGATAGACAGTGCCTGGGGCTGGAGGCTCTACACACCGGGTGTGCCTGTGCAGGCCAAAGACTGCCAGTATCAGCACAGGTGAGGTGTGTGACCTTCCCAAATTTACAGACTGTATGTGAATGAGAGTTTGTGGGTGGGATTATAGTTTATGGCAACCCTGTGATTTTGTCCACCCATAACATTTCTTGAGCTAATATTGCAGTACAAATTCCAAAATAACTACAAAAAAACCACAAAAGAATAATAATTGTAGTATTTATACCTTGCCCATCTGGTTGGGTTTCCCCAGCCACTCTGGGCAGCTTCCAGTACATATAAAAGACAGGAAAACATCAAACATTATAGACCTCCTGACACAGGGCTGCCTTCAGCTGTCTTCCAAATGTCAGGTAGTTGTTCATTTCCTTGACCTCTGAAGGGACGGTGTTCCACAGGGTGGGCGCCACCACCAAAAAGGCCCTCTGCCTGCTTCCCTGTACCCTCACTTATCACAGAGAGGGGGCCAGCAGGAGGACCTCAGAGGATGACCTCAGTGTTCAGAGTGAAGGATGGGGGTGGAGACACTCCTTCAGGTCTACAGGGCCAAGTCGGTTGAGGGCTTTAGGTTGCAGATCTTGCTCCTCCTTAATGATCTCCAAGTCCGACATATAGTTAGCAGAATAGGAAAAAACACTCAGAGGCAGCAAAAAATCCATTCAGCAGATAAATTTAGTACTGAAGGCAAAGAAGCATAACAATCCAAAAACTGAATTTACAGTAAAACCCTAACACAGCATAGCAAAACAGCACTCAAGTAAGAAAGACAGAGGCAGAGTAGAGAATAGCAGAATAGGAAGTGGGACTAGGCACCTTTCAATACTGTGATTTATAAACAATTCCGTGTCAGAGTAACCCTGGGACTGGATACCAAGCTTGGCTCACTCCAGTTTAAACCAGTTTCTTCTGGTTCTCAAAACAAGGAAGGTTCAGCATAATCTCATGACAACTGATCCCACCACCTGCTCTCAGCAGAAAGGAAACTCCCTTAGCAGCTAAAATGCTCCAGCTAGAGAAAACACCAGCTTTGAATTACACAGAGCAAAACCACCAGAACCTCCTTGAACCACCAGACTTGGAATGATCTCTATATGTCAGATCAATACTTTTCTTGCCTGAAAGATGAAACCATGACAATTTAAAGATCAGCACAAGCAGTTTGAATTGTGCTCGGAAATGCACTGAGAGCGAGTGAAGATCCTTTAGGACAGTGTTACAAGGTTGAACTTTTCATTAAGTACAGTTATCCCTTTGCCTGGAATATCCAGCTTTGTCAGTGCCAGATTAGGGTAGTCCTGTGTCAGAAGACAGGCACGAGATCAGGCAGCACATCAACATTATAAGGAGCAATGGGGGTGGGTGTTTCCGCCTGGGATTCCCATCTGCTTTCCTTCTGCTTCTCCTGCTCTCTCCATGCAATGTGAGGCATGTAGATGGAGGTCCATCTCCCAGAACAGGAGCTTCCCTGAGCTCCCATTCAGCTGGCGCCAAGCACCAAGCCTTGTCACTAGTTCTCTGACTGACCCAGACCACAGTCCCTGGAAAAGACGAAGACCTGGGTCTCCCAAAATGGTCCACTTGGACCTCTTGAGGCCATTGGGACTGTGAAGGTGACTCATGAAGATCTAGAGGTGGAAACAGGGCTGGATGGAGGATTATAATAATAATATAATAATAATTTATTATTTATACCCCGCCCATCTGGCTGAGTTTCCCCAGCCACTCTGGGCAGCTCCCAATCAAATGTTTAAAACAGTACAGCGTTAAATATTAAAAACCTCCCTGAACAGGGCTGCCTTCAGATGTCTTTTAAAGATAGGATAGCTGCTTATTTCCTTCACATCTGAAGGGAGGGCGTTCCACAGGGTGGGCGCCACCACCGATAAGGCCCTCTGTCTAGTTCCCTGTAACCTCATTTCTCGCAATGAGGGAACCGCCAGAAGGCCCTCGGAGCTGGACCTCAGTGTCTTTATGATCCAGAGGATGTGGAATGTCCAAAGGAACGATGGATCATAGAAAGAGAGGGCCTGTTCATGGACCGAGAGCAGCTGCCTTTCCTGTGAGGAAACAATTGATTTGAAAAGGCTGTATTCCAAGATCATGCTGTGCTATTAACAATGATTGAGGATTATGAAAGCTTGCTGCTGCATTACATTCATTTGATGACATTGCTTTTTCATTTGCTGTGCGTAAGAGGGGGTGGGGTGGGTGTTTAGTTGGGTGCGGAAATTTGTTTAATTTAATTTAATTTAATTTAATTATGGTGTGTTTGTAACATTCTCTTTTTTGTTTGTTTTATTGTTTTGTTAGTTTGTTTTTTGTATAGGTTTTAATTTGATTTTAAGGGGAGGGGTCAGGGCTGCCTGGGAGTGGATCCCAACAAACAAAATGGCTGGGGCAGGTTCCACGGGGGGGGGGGATGTACTGGGACAACCAATCTCAGTGATCACGGGTAGGAGGAGGAGTTACGCTAAGACCAGACCACGTCATTACCGAGGAAGTGGGCTTAGTCATTGTTTGAGGACTATCCCTGCCTCCAGGTCTGGTCTTGACCAGACGGAATACTGGAATCAGCAAGGGATACCCACACAACCTGAAGGTGCTGCTGTGCAATGCCAGGTCAATGATCCATAAAACCATTGTGATCCATGACTTGATCGTGGATGGAGGACTTGACCTGGCATGTGTAACAGAGACCTGGTTGGATGAGGCAGATGGGCCTGTTCTTGCCGCTGCTTGTCCGCCAGGTTTCTCTTACGCACAGCAACCCAGGTCATGTGGGCGGGGAGGGGGGTTTGCAGTGATTTTTAGGAAGTCATTAGTTTGCACCAGGCGTCCTATTGAGAAGACCCAGTTTTCTGAGTGCATGTTCTGGAAGTTGGGCAATAGGGGCAGTACAGGATTCCTTTTGGTGTACCAACCTCCCCACTGCACCAAGGATTCCCTGCCCGAGCTGCTTCAGGTCATGGTGGATGTTCTCCTGGAGACACCTAGTTTGGTTGTCCTCGGGGATTTTAACATCCATGCCGACACGACCTTACAAGGGGCCGCTCAGGACTTCGTGGAAAGCATGGCCTCCATGGGGCTGTCCCTGAATAGGTCTGGCCCAACCCATAGCCGCGGTGTCAGGGGTTCAGGAGCAGAGACGCAGAGAAGGGAGGAGACAGAGAGCGAGGGGGAGGAATACGAAGGAAGGATGAGTGGGGATGACGACCCGAGATCACCGAGCCTGTCCAGTGAGTCCGAGGATTCCCAGAAGGGAGCGCCAGCGGTCAGAGCAAGGGGGGAAAGCAGGGGGACACCCCAGGAAGAAGGGGCCAGAGAGGGATCAGAGAGCAGCAGCTGGAGAGCGGGACCCACGTGCCCAGCTGGGAGCAGCGGGGAGAAAGGGGGCCAGGCATCGGGTTCCGGAGGCTTTCAGCAGGAGGGAGGGCATGAGTCAGGAGTAGTCACGCCCACCTCAGGGAGCGACGAAACGGTCAAGAGGAAGGTAGAGAGTTGGGCGCGCGCGCCAAGTTCAAATGCAGCGGAAGCTGGTGCAGCGAGCAGCCCGGAGAGTGAGCCAGGTCCCAAAGCCCGCCGCAAGGAAGCAGAAGGGTCCGGGGGGTCCGCGTCAGAAGAGAGTAGGAAGGAAGAGACCCCGGGGGGCAGAAGGACCCAGAGACGGAGGGAAAGGCGCAGGAGGTGGAGCAAGGCTAGGGTATTAAACTGGTGTGCTAGAGGCGGAGACTCAGACGGGTCTTCGCCGGTCTGACACAGAAGACGTAGGGCTGCACATTGCAGTTCGGAAATGGAACCTGTAACCCAATAAAGACTCTTTTAACGTGAACGCTGGCTAACGTGGTCCTATGTGAGCTGGGACTGGGTAGCAGCCCTGACAGTAAGACCCGTCTCTCATAGCTTCGGACACCTGAAACCTCACAGCGGAGGCAGGAGCAGCGAGAGGAGGAAATTGGTGTTTGGGAGCAAGCTCACAAAGGTTGGCAAAGATGACGGAAGCAGAGAAAATTTCAGCGCTGCAACAGGCAGTGACCCAGTTGAACGCAGAGGTACTGGCATCCAAGAAGAGGGAGCAGGATGCTGCGGCCGCCTACAGAGATCTCCATGCCAGGTTTGAAGCGTTGGCTAAGCAAAGGGCAACCGGGACCCAGACCGGAGGGGGTTGGGTTGGCACGGAGAGCAGGAGGGCTTGTGGCTCACTTCGATGGGAATTTACAACAGTACCCCAATTTTCGAGCAGACGTAATGTGCGCACTGCAACTGCTGGCAAAGGACTTTAGAGATGAGGAAGAGAAAGTGGGGTTTATACTATCCCATTTGCATGGGGATGCTAAAGCGTGGCTGCGCAATTTGTGGAGGGATAAAGATCCGGCGCTTCAGAGTGCAGATGCCTTTATCAAAGCGATGGATGCGTGCTTTTTATCCACCATTGACGTGGATCTTGCTCGACGGGAGATACATGGACTGAGACAAGGGAGGGCGAGCGTACGGCAGTATCACGCCCGCTTTTTTGCGCTGGTCAGTGCCTTGGAATGGGACCGAGATTCACCTCCAGTCAGAGACTTGTTCTGGGAAGGTCTGAGCAGTGCAGTTAAGGACGAAATTGCGAGGGGGGAGAGGCCCCGGAGTACGCAGGAGGTGGTCCAAAGGGCGCTGACTGTGGGGGTGAGACTGGAAGAACGCCCATGGTGCAGAGACGAAGGACGCGGAGGGCGCGAAGCAGCGAGAAGTTTCTCTTTCGTTCCCAGGGAAGCAGCGCGTGCGCAATCCACACCTCCGCAAGGAGGGGGGTGGAACCTATGGAGGTGGGAGGTGCCAGGGCTCAGTCAGCTACCAGAGCCCCAGCACCGGGAGCAGTCAAGACTAAGCCTCCTAGAGGGAACCGGAAGTGCTACATATGCGACAGCCCTCAACACATGGCGAAAGAGTGTCCCCAGAGGAACTCCAAGCACACTGCAGCCTCCGCAACGGTGAAAGCAGCTACGCAGCACAGCGAACCCCAGCAGGGAAACGACGATGTCTGGCTGGAGACAGAGGCACTGGGGCCCAGCCAGACGAATCAGTGAAGCAGTCCCCAGAGATCTTGCAACCCACAGACCCCCTCCCACCCAAACCAGTAGTGCAGCTCACCGCATCACTCCAGCTACCCAATGGCATCACTATAGACGTGCCACTTTCTGTGGACTCTGGAAGTAATGCAGACTTTATAGCGCAGGATTTTGTGGAGCAGCACGCTATACAGCTACTGCCTGCCACTCTGCCCCTGCAAGTCGTCACAGTGGATGGCAGAGAGTTGCTGGGGGGGCAGGTGGTGAAGCAGACGCCGCCAATGGTGATGCGACTTGGTAACCACAGGGAAGTCATCAGTTTTAATGTCACCCGACTGTCGGACACGCCCATTGTGTTGGGCATGAGTTGGCTGGACAGGCACAGTCCGACACTGGCTTGGTACCAGCGACAGCTGATCTTCGGCTCTTCTTATTGTGCCGAGCACTGCATCCTGCCCAGACAGGAGGGAGAGGAGGAGGAATCACAGCTGCAGTTGGGAACGTTGCAAGCGGTCCCCCACAAATACGCGGACTTTCTGGAGGTCTTCTGCGAGAAGGAGGCGGACAAGCTACCCCCTCACAGGCAGTATGACTGCAAGATTGACCTCCTGCCAGGGGCGACGCTGCCAAAAGGGAAGCTGTATTCCATGTCTGAGGACGAACTACAGGAACTCAAACAGTTCATAGATCACAATTTGGAGCGCGGTTTCATCCGGGAGTCCAAGGCAGTGGGGGGCAGTCCTGTTTTCTTCGTGAAGAAGAAAGACACGCCCCAAAAAAGACTTGTAGTTGATTACCGCCTCTTGAACAAGATGACCAAGCCCTCCGATTTCCCCATGCCCAGGATTGACGACCTCCTAGCGACGGTGCGCAAGGGACGCGTGTTCACCAAGTTGGACTTGCGAGGGGCATACAATCTCATCCGCATGAGGGAGGGCGATGAGTGGAAGACGGCCATGTTCACGCCTCTGGGCACCTACGAATACAGAGTGATGCCGTTTGGATTGCAAAACGGTTCTCACTGTTTTCAAGCTTTCATGCATCATGTGTTGGCGGGACTCCTCTACAAGAAGTGCGTCTGCTTCCTGGATGACATCCTGATATTCTCCGAATCGCAGCAAGCACATGACCAAGACGTTCGGGAGGTGCTGAAGAGGCTCCAGCAGCATAGACTGTACGCCAAGCTGGAGAAGTGCCAGTTTGACACGACGGAGGTGGATTTCCTGGGATACAAGTTGTCGGATAAGGGGCTTGCCATGGACAGCGGCAAGGTTCGCGCGGTATTGGATTGGAAGACCCCGCGCAACCGGAAGGAGGTCCAGCGGTTTGTGGGCTTTGCCAACTTCTATCGCAAGTTTATCAAGGGGTTCGCGATGCAGACGGCGGCTATTACGGACACGCTAAGCTCCAAGAAAAAGAAGTTCATCTGGACGGAGCAGGCAGAGCAGTCCTTTCAAGCACTCAAGCGTCTCTTCGCGTCGGAAGAGCAACTGCTGCATATCGACCCCAGCAGACCGATGCGGGTAGAGACGGACGCGTCCGATAGAGCCGTGGGAGCTGTCCTGCTGCAGCGAGACCCGCAGGGGGTCTGGAGGCCGGGAGCGTTCTACTCCAGAAAGCTCAGCAAGTCGGAGCAGAACTACACCATTTGGGACAGGGAGTTGCTGGCCATTCATGCAGCGTTCAAGGCGTGGAGGCATTTCCTGATCGGAGCCAAGCACACAGTGCAAGTCTGCACGGACCACAAGGATCTGGAGCACTGGCGCACGGCGCAGTTCCTGAACCAGAGGCAGATACGTTGGGCAGAGTTCTTTGCAGATTTCGATTTCCGAATAGAGTACGTCCCAGGCGACACCAACGTCATGGCAGATGCACTGTCCCGAAAACCGCAATACCTCGAAGAGGCGACGCCAGCGGCAGCCATGCACATCTTCGCGCCAACTGCGTGGGCGTGCGCTTCGGCCACAGTAGACCTGGATGCGGTGCGGCGTGCGTTGCAGGACGACTCATTCGCGCAGGCGAAGATGGCCGAGGTGCACAAGGGCACGGCGAAGAGCGACGAGTTCCAGATACGAGACGGCTTGCTCTTACGTAAAGGGGCCATCTACGTGCCGGGAGACGAACTTCGAGCCAAGGTACTCCAACAGTTGCACGACGCACCCACGGCTGGACACTTTGGCACAGAAAAAACGGTGGAATTGGTCGCAAGGGATTTCTGGTGGCCCAGACTGAGAGGGGAGGTCGCGGACTACGTCGCGAGGTGCGACACCTGCCAGAGGGCCAAGCCGGTGCACAAACCGCCGGCGGGACTGCTGGAACCGCTGCAAACGCCGTTTGAACCGTGGGAGAGGGTGGCCCTGGACTTTGTCACGGATCTACCCAGCTCGAGAGGCAAGACAGCTGTGCTAGTGGTGGTGGACTTGTTCACCAAGATGGCACATTTCATTCCGTGTGCGAAGGTGGCCACGGCGGAACAAACCGCCAAACTGTTCATAGATCACGTGTTCAGAGTGCACGGTCTGCCGCGGTCTATACTGTCCGACCGCGGACGCCAGTTCATCTCGAATTTCTGGCAGAAGCTGATGGGCTTCCTGAACATCAAGATCAACCTGACATCAGCGAGACACCCGCAGACCAACGGGCAAGCAGAGAGGGTCAATGCCATCATGCAACAGTACCTGAGATGCTATGCCAATCAACAGCCCGCGACGTGGGTGGATTACCTGCCGCTCGCCGAGTTCGCCTACAACAACACGAAGCACGTGTCCACAGGGGTGACGCCGTTCTTCGCCAACAATGGGAGGAATCCCAGAACCTTCCCGGGACTGGAGAGAGTGGGGGAAGGAGAACCGCAGACGGCGGACGCTTTCGCGTCAGAGTTGCAGGAGGTCCACGATCAACTCCGACGACAGCTGGAGCTAGCGAAGCACGCATACAAGGTGCAAGCTGACAAGCACAGGCGGGTGGGCGAAGAGATCCGAGTGGGAGACTGGGTCTGGTTGGCAGCCCACGCAGTGCCGACCAGATCGTTAGCCAAGAAGAAGTTGGGGCACAAGCAACTCGGTCCCTATCAAGTCGAAGCGCAGATCAACCCGGTAGCTTTCCGGCTGGTGCTGCCGGAGGGTTCCAGGATGCATCCGGTGTTCCACAGGTCGGTGCTCACTCCCTACAAGGCACCTCACAGATTCCAGGAGCCAGGAACGGCACCGAGTCCGTCTCGGGAGCGGACGGAGCCGGGGAGATTGCCACAGCAGGACCCCATCAACGAAGTCACGGAGATTTTGGACTCCAGATGGGGGGAAGAGGGAGTAGAATACCTCCTAGCCAGAGAGGGCACCCGGGCCAGTGCTAATAGCTGGGTGCCAGACTACGCCTTGGAGGAACCCCTGCTCAAGGACGAGTTTCATGCCCTTTTCCCACACAGACCCATGCCAGCAGGCTTCTTCGATGACTGGTTGTTCACGCCCACACTGTCATCCAGCACGTTCCATGGATTCGACTCGGACGGGGAACCCGCACCGGGCACCCGTTCCCCAGAGGGGTCACCGGAGGGTTCGGCATCAGACGCCTCGTATTGGTGGGACGATCGACCAGAGGAGCAGTGGCGCCAGAGGTGGCTGGAGATGCCAAGTCGAGCGACCGACGCAGAGACTGACATGGACGTGTTCGGGGAGGATCTTGGGTTCGAGCACGGCGGCACTGAAATGGAAGCGGAGCAGATCAACGTTGACAAACGCGAGGAGGAAGACTCGGAGGTCTTCAGTTGGCGGCCAGCGACGGGGAGCGAACTGTATCCGGCATTCACTCCCGTGATGAGGGAGCACCCAGCACCCACACCTGAAGGCGGGGAGGGGGGAAGGGGGGGCTTCGAGGGGGGGATGGATGTCAGGGGTTCAGGAGCAGAGACGCAGAGAAGGGAGGAGACAGAGAGCGAGGGGGAGGAATACGAAGGAAGGATGAGTGGGGATGACGACCCGAGATCACCGAGCCTGTCCAGTGAGTCCGTGGATTCCCAGAAGGGAGCGCCAGCGGTCAGAGCAAGGGGGGAAAGCAGGGGGACACCCCAGGAAGAAGGGGCCAGAGAGGGATCAGAGAGCAGCAGCTGGAGAGCGGGACCCACGTGCCCAGCTGGGAGCAGCAGGGAGAGAGGGGACCAGACATCGGGTTCCGGAGGCTTTCAGCAGGAGGGAGGGCATGAGTCAGGAGTAGTCACGCCCACCTCAGGGAGCGACGAAACGGTCAAGAGGAAGGTAGAGAGTTGGGCGCGCGCGCCAAGTTCAAATGCAGCGGAAGCTGGCGCAGCGAGCAGCCCGGAGAGTGAGCCAGGTCCCAAAGCCCGCCGCAAGGAAGCAGAAGGGTCCGGGGGGTCCACGTCAGAAGAGAGTAGGAAGGAAGAGACCCCGGGGGCAGAAGGACCCAGAGACGGAGGGAAAGGCGCAGGAGGTGGAGCAAGGCTAGGGTATTAAACTGGTGTGCTAGAGGCGGAGACTCAGACGGGTCTTCGCCGGTCTGACACAGAAGACGTAGGGCTGCACATTGCAGTTCGGAAATGGAACCTGTAACCCAATAAAGACTCTTATAACGTGAACGCTGGCTAACGTGGTCCTATGTGAGCTGGGACTGGGTAGCAGCCCTGACACGCGGACATGCCTTGGACCTGGTGTTTACCTCTATGGATGTTCATGATCTGACACTAAGTAAAAGCAAAACAAAAGAAGTGCCATGGTCAGATCACTTCCTGGTGCAACTGGACTTCTCCGCGACCCTTCCCCTCTGCAGGGAGGTGGGACCGATTTGGATGGTCTCCCACCATATAATGGATCCAAATGGTTACCAGAGAGTGGTAGGGGATGCTTTATCCCATGATTCCCTGGTGGCCCGCTGGAATGTGGAGTTAACCAGGGCTATTGACTGGCTCCGAAGCACCCTCTCTGATTGCATGGAGCCCGAACAGCCCCGTGGTTTTCCACAGGTCGGAGGGCAATGAAACAATCGTTGAGACGGCTAGAGCACCGGTGAGGGATGACCCATTCTGAAGCTGACCAGACACGGGTTAGAGTTGAATGTTGAGCCTACCAAGTGGCGGTAGGGACGGCGAAAACTACTTTCTTCACCGCCTCTATTGCATCTGCAGAAAACAGCAGCAGGAGACTTTTCCAGGTGGTTCGCAATTTAGCAGAACCACCTGCTCCATCAGGGGTCAGTGCAGCCCACATGATCTCCTGCAATGATTTTGCAAAGTTTTTTACAGATAAAGTCGCTCAGATTCACTCAGGTCGCTCAAGTCGCTCAGGTAGACTCCACCGTGGGAGTAGGGCCGGGGCGGGAGAGTGCTAGAGTCTGTCTAGTCAAGTTGTATGGGATCAATTCCAACCTGTTACCCCCTAGGATGTGGACAGACTGCTTGGACGAGTGAAACCAACCACTTGTCTCCTTGATCCTTGCCCATCCTGGCTGATAAAAGCTAGCCGGGAAGGACTGGGCGATGGGCTTTGTGGGGTTGTGAATGCTTCCCTCCATGAGGGAGCCTTTCCAGACCCGCTGAAAGAGGCAGTTCTTAAACCGCTTCTTAAAAAACCATTTTTAGATGCGGCCACGATGTCCAACTATCGCTGAGTCTCAAATCTTCCATTCTTGGGCAAGGTGATTGAGCGAGTAGTTGCTGAACAACTCCAGGCACGCCTGGAAGAAGCGGACCATTTGGATCCCTTCCAGTCGGGATTCAGGCCTCATCATGGGACTGAAACTGCCTTGGTCGCACTGGTTGATGATCTCTGGTGGGCTAGGGACAAAGGTTTCCTAGTTCTGCTGGATCTGTCAGCGGCCTTTGATACCATTGAGCATAACATCCTTCTGGACCGTCTTGAGGGGCTGGGAGCTGGGGGCACTGTCATACAGTGGTTCCGCTCCTTCCTCCTGGGCCGTGTCCAGAAAGTGGTGGTGGGGGATGAGTGTTCAGACCCCTGGGCCCTCACTTGTGGGGTGCCTCAGGGTTCTGTCCTCTCCCCCATGCTTTTCAACATCTACATGAAGTCGCTGGGAGAGATCATCAGGGGGTTTGGGCTGGGTGTTCATCCATATGCGGATGATACCCAGCTCTACCTCTCCTTTAAATCAGAACCAGTGGAGGCGGTGAAGGTCCTGTGTGAGTGCCTGGAGGCGGTTGGAGGTTGGATGGCGGCAAACAGATTGAGGTTGAATCCTGACAAGACAGAAGTACTGTTTCTGGGGGACAGGAGGCGGGCAGGTGTGGGGGATTCCCTGGTCTTGAATGGGGTAACCGTGCCCCTGAAGGACCAGGTGCGCAGCCTGGGAGTCATTTTGGACTCACAGCTGTCCATGGAGGCACAGGTCAAATCTGTGTCCAGGGCAGCTGTGTACCAGCTCCATCTGGTACGTAGGCTGAGACCCTATCTGCCCGCGGACTGCCTTGCCAGAGTGGTGCATGCTCTGGTTATCTCCCGCTTGGACTACTGCAATGCGCTCTACGTGGGGCTACCTTTGAAGGTGACCCAGAAACTACAACTAATCCAGAATGCAGCAGCCAGACTGGTGACTGGGAACGGCTGCCGAGACCATATAACACCGGTCTTGAAAGACCTACATTGGCTCCCAGTACGTTTCTGAGCACAATTCAATGTGTTGGTGCTGACCTTTAAAGCCCTAAACGGCCTCGGTCCAGTATACCTGAAGGAGCGTCTCCACCTCCATCGTTCTACCCGGACACTGAGGTCCAGCACCGAGGGCCTTCTGGTGGTTCCCTCACTACGAGAAGCCAAGTTACAGGGAACCAGGCAGAGGGCCTTCTCAGTAGTGGCGCCCTCCCTGTGGAACGCCCTCCCACCAGATGTCAAAGAGAACAACAACTACCAGACTTTTTGAAGACATCTGAAGGCAGCCCTGTTTAGGGAAGCTTTTAATGTTTGATGTATCATTGTATTTTAATATTCTTTTGGAAGCCGCCCAGAGTGGCTGGGGAAACCCAGCCAGATGGGCGGGGTATAAATACTAAATTATTATTATTATTATTATTATTATTATTATTATTATTATTATTCAGAAGAGCATGATCACTCGCGCCTAATGATCCTTCCACTTCTACCCCACTAACCAGGTCATCAACATTGGTTAGGACCAGATCTAAAATGGCTGTTCCTCTTGTTGCTTCTCCCACTTTCTGGACAATGAAGTTGTCTGCAAGGCCAGTGAGGAATCTGTTTGACCTTATGCTCTTGGCTGAGTTTGACATCCAACAAATATCCGGGTAATTGAAGTCCCCCATTACTACTATCTCCCTTCCTTTTGCATGCTTGGCCATATGTTCCAGGAAGGCATCATCTATGTCCTCCGTTTGGCTTGGGGATCTATAGTAAACTCCCACAATGAGGTCTCTGTTATTCTTCTCTCCCTTAATTTTGACCCAAATGCTCTCACTTTGGCTTTGAGGTTCTAAATCTTGGATCTCTTCACAGGTATACACATCCCTGACATATAACGCCACTCCTCCTCCTTTCTTGTCTGGTCTGTTTCTCTGAAATAGATTGTATCCCCCCATTATTACATTCCAATCGTGGGACTTATCCCACCAGGTTTCAGTGATGCCTATTATGTCATATTTAGTTTGCTGTACCAAGAGCTCAAGCTCATCTTGTTTATTTCCCATGCTTTGCGCATTAGTGTACAGACATTGAAGTCCATTAATCATTCCCCCGTGTCTCTTATTTAAGGATTTTTTCCTCCCACCACTAGGTCTGCGTGCTGTTTGCTCCATTTGGTCTATGACATTTGGATGATCATCTTCATCAATTGATAGACTCCTACCTTCAGTAGCACTGTCTCCCTCCCCCACATTAGTCAGTTTAAAGCCCTCCTGATGAGGTTTCTGAGATTTTTGGCAAAAACATTTCTCCCAACCGTTGTGAGGTGCAGCCCATCGCTTGCCAGAAGTCCATCTTCAAGAAACTGCAGTCCGTGATCTAAGAATCCAAACCGTTCCTGTTTACACCATTTGCGAAGCCAGCTGTTCACTTCCACTATTTTCCCCTCTCTCCCTGGGCCACGTCGTTCAACTGGGAGGACAGATGAGATGACAATTTGTGCATTTAGTTGCTTCAATTTCCTGCCGAGAGTCTTGTAGTCTCTTTTGATCTTCTTGAGGCTATTGCTTGCAGTGTCATTGGTTCCCACATGAACCAAGAGGAAGGGGTATTTGTCAGTGGGTTTTATGATTCCTTGCAGTCGTTCAGTTACATCTTGGATCTTGGCCCCGGGGAGACAGCACACTTCCCGAGACATCTTGTCAGGCCCACAGATCACTGCTTCTGTTCCCCTCCGTAGGGAATCCCCTATCACCACTACACGCCTCCTCTTAGGTTTGGTCGGGGTTCTTCCGTGAGCTGTCCGTTCCAAGGTCGCCTGCACATTCCCTGAGGACTGACTTTGCTGCTCGTCTTCATATACCTGATCGACTGTAATGAGGGAGAGATCCTCAAATGGAGTCTGCTCTTCGTCTTCCATGCTAGGGGAAAGGACCTCAAAGCGATTGTGTATTTCTAAACAATCAGAGTGAACCCTGGGCCTCCTACTTCTTTGAGTCACGTTTCTCCATATATCTGGCTCCTGTGTTGGTGAACTAGCCTCCTTCTCAGGGGAGTCCCCTGTCTCCTCCTTGGTGGGGACGGTGTGGTCTGTTGCTTCCAAGAAGAGCTCCAGCTCTCTAATTCTTTGGAGCGTAGCTACACGTTCCTCCAGTTGCTGGACTTTGTCTTTTAAAAGGGCAATCAACATGCAATTGCTGCAGGTAAAGCTGCCTGCAACCTTTGGCAAGATGGCAAACATTGCGCAGGAACCGCAGGCGACTGCAGCTGTTCCCTCCCCCTCCATCTTGAGAATGTGTCGTTGGGGGTGGCTACAGAGGTCCTCCATCATAAATAGCGTGAAGACAGGACAAATAACTCCCCCCACACCAAAAAAAACCTAGGTCTCCCCAACAAACGTTTGAGACTAGCTCCCCTAAATCTAAAAGATGGATCAAACTGTGCACGCCGCTGCCCTGCTAGCTCTGATAAGCTCTTCCCACAGCTAATCACCTGCCTCAACAGAGACCCTGCCCCCTCTGACCTTTGCACAGGGAGAACAGCTAATCAGCCACAAAGAAAAGCACTGGGGGGGGAGATAGGAAGACCAGTTTTTTTGGGGGGCGTCTCAATCGTGGCTTCCTTGGGCAATCTTTGAAGGGGCCGCCTTGGCTTCTCCCTCCCGCCCAGGGATCCCTGAAAAGTGGGGGTCCTGCCCCCACCCTTCCATCCTGCAATCTCCATCCTCTTCCCACCCCATAAGTCCCTGCCCTGTCCGGACGCAGCGCTTCTGTCCAGTCCAACCATTGGTCCCCTGGAGAGGAGAGGAAATCCCCAGAGGAAGAGGGGAGGGGAGAGGCCTTCTCAGAAGCGGCTCTTGGTTTCCGCAATCCCACCCAGGAAGCAGCCAGAAACCTTTTCCTCTCTCTCAGGCTTCCATCTTTATTGTCTTTTCCACTGAGGGTGAGGATAATGTACACCTGTCATCAGAAACAGGGGTGCAGAGTCCATGGAATGGCTCTCAGGATTGATACAGAAGTTGCACCTCAAAAGCATTTCTTTTATTTTTTAAAAAGATATTTATTAAGATTTTCAGAATATTACAGAATAAAGAAAAGGAAAAAAAGAAAAATACAAAATAAAAATGGTTAAAAACAATTCATTCTTTCCATTACTTATCTTTCATTTGCTTGTTTCCCGGACCTCCTCACACCTCCCTTTTTTGTATTCCAGTTCAAATTATTAGTTCAGCAAATCCCTCCCCTCTTTGTATATCCTAGTCTTTAATCATAAAGTATTGTAACATTAATTTTTTACCTATTAATAATCCATTTTTTCATATTCCCTTATAACATTACAGCTAAAGACCACTTAGTTTCTATCCAACATGATTCTGGCATTCATTAATTTTGCAATATTTCTGTAGATAGTCTTTAAACTTTTTCCAATATTCTTCCATCAACTCTTCTCCCTGGTCTCGGATTCTGCCAGTCATTTCCGTAAAAAGCATTTCTGTTCCTCTTATTCTTTCTAGGCAATGTCAGAGTGACTGACAAGCTGGGATACAACCCATCAGCATCCTATGACAGCGACTGCATGATTCTTCCCAGTCAAAGGACCCATTTTCATGATAGACAGTACCTGGGGCTGGAGGCTCTACACACCGGGTGTGCCTGTGCAGGCCAAAGACTGCCAGTATTAGCACAGGTGAGTTGTGTGACCTCCCCAAATTTACAGACTGTATGTGAATGAGAGTTTGTGGGTGGGATTATAGTTTACGGCAACCCTGTGATTTTCTCCACCCATAACATTTCGTGAGCTGATATTGCAGTAAAAATTCCAAAATAACTACAAAAAATCACATGATAATAATAATAGTACGGTGGTACCTCGGGTTAAGAACTGAATTTGTTCTGGAGGTCCGTTCTTAACCTGAAACTGTTCTTAACCTGAAGCACCACTTTAGCTAATGGGGTGTCCTCCTGCCGCCGTGCGATTTGTGTTCTCATCCTGAAGAAGAAGAAGAAGAAGAAGAGAAGAGTTTGGATTTGATATCCCGCCTTTCACTCCCCTTCAGGAGTCTCAAAGCGGCTAACATTCTCCTTTCCCTTCCTCCCCCACAACAAACACTCTGTGAGGTGAGTGAGGCTGAGAGACTTCACAGAAGTGTGACTGGCCCAAGGTCACCCAGCAGCTGCAGGTGGAGGAGCGGAGACGCGAACCCGGTTACCCAGATTACGTGACTACCGCTCTTAACCACTACACCACACTGGCAAAGTTCTTAACAGAAGGTACTATTTCTGGGTTAGCAGAGTCTGTAACCTGAAGCGTCTGTAACATGAAGTACCACTGTAAAAGTTATAGTATTCGTCTTTTCCCCCAGCCACTCTGGGCAGCTTACAGTACATATAGGTAAAGGTAAAGGGACCCCTGACCATTAGGTCCAGTCATGGCCGACTCTGGGGTTACGGCGCTCATCTCACTTTATTGGCTGAGGGAACCCGCGTACAGCTTCCGGGTCATGTGGCCAGCATGACTGAGCTGCTTCTGGCGAACCAGAGCAGCGCACGGAAATGCCGTTTACCTTCCCGACAGTACAGTACATATACAAGACAGTAAAACATCAAACATTAAAAACCTCCAGATACAGCTGTCTTCTAAATGTCAGATGGTTGCCTCCTTCCTTGCCCTCTGAAGGGAGGGCATTCCATGGGGCAGGAGGCCCTCTGCCTGGTTCCCTGGAACTTCACTTCTAACAGCAAGGGAACCAGCAGAAGACCCTCGGAGGAGGACCTCCCTGTCCGGACTGAGCGATGGGGGTGAAGATGCTCCTTCAGTTCCACAGGGCCAAGGCAGGGGCCAAAACAGCACTCAAGTAAGAAACAGACAAGCAGAGTAGAGAAATATCAGAATAGGAAGCGGGAGCAGGCACATTTCAATACTGCAATTTATATATAATTCAATGTCAGAAATCATGCTGTGTTATTAAAGATGATTGAGGATTATGAAAGGTTCCTGATGCATTACTACCATTTGACAAAATACCATTTTTATTTCCTAAAAATTGGGAACATGGGGAGGACATGGGAGAATGTAGATGTTGAAATAAGAGAAGGTGCTAATGGCGGTTGATGTGTCCTTTTTTCCCTGTCTTCTCTTTCCTGAAACCCAAACAGGATTTCCTTTCTGCCCACTCTGAAAAAGGTGATGGAGAAGACAGAACTGTAAGGGACAAGGCACCTTTCGTTTCATTAAGAATAGCCATTAAAATGTGTGAAATGTGTAATATGCTTCACTGAATGAGCACACATAGTTCACATCAATGAACAAAAAAAGGAAAGAACCCATTTAAAGGTATGGAGGGCGGAAAGAGCTTCTCTTTCAATGCAAACACACCAGCGGACTCACATAGAGAGAAAACGTTTTACGTGCAGAGAGTGTGGGAAGAACTTCAGTCAGAGTGGAAACCTTAAATTGCACAAACGGACTCACACAGGGGAGAAACCATATAAGTGTGTTGAGTGTGGAAAGAGCTTTAGTTACAGTGGAAACCTTAGGGAACATCAACGGGACTCACACAGGAGAGAAACCATTTACATGTATGGAGTGTGGAAAGAGCTTCAGTCAGAGTGCACACTTTAGATCCCATCATCGGACTCACACAGGGGAGAAACCATATGAATGTATGGATTGTGGAAAGAGCTTCAGTCGGAGTGCACACCTTAGAAATCATCAACGGACTCACACAGGGGAGAAACCATTTAAATGTATTGAGTGTGGAAAGGGCTTTAGTGAAAATGGAAGCCTAAGAAATCATCAACGAACTCACACAGGGGAGAAACCATTTCAATGTATCGAGTGTGGAAAGGGCTTTAGTGATAGCGGAAGTCTTAGAAAACATCAACGGACTCACACAGGGGAGAAACCATTTCAATGTATCGAGTGTGGAAAGAGCTTTAGTGAAAATGGAAGCCTTAGAAATCATCAACGAACTCACACAGGGGAGAAACCATTTCAATGTATCGAGTGTGGAAAGAGCTTTAGTGAAAATGGAAGCCTTAGAAATCATCATCGGACTCACACAGGGGAGAAACCATATAAATGTATCGAGTGTGGAAAGAGCTTCAGTCAGAGTGCACACCTTAGATCACATCAACGGACTCACACAGGGAATAAGCCATATAAATGTATCGAGTGTGGAAAGAGCTTTAGTGATAGCGGAAGTCTTAGAAAACATGAACGGACTCACACAGGCGAGAAACCATTTAAATGTATCGAGTGTGGAAAGAGCTTTAGTGAAAATAGAAGCCTTAGAAATCATCAACGAACTCACACAGGGGAGAAACCATATAAATGTATCGAGTGTGGAAAGAGCTTCAGTCAGAGTGGACACCTCAATATACATCAACGGACTCACACAGGGGAGAAACCTTTTAAATGTATGGAGTGTGGAAAGAGCTTTCGTGATAGCAGCAGCCTTAGATCACATCAACGGACTCACACAGGGGAGAAACCATTTAAATGTATCGAGTGTGGAAAGAGCTTCAGTCAGCGTGCACACCTTAGATCACATCAACGGACTCACACATGGGAGAAACCATTTCAATGTATGGAGTGTGAAAAGAGCTTCAGTGAGAGTGCACACTTTAGATCACATCAACGGAGTCACATGGGGAGAAACCATTTAAATGCATGGAGTGTGGAAAGGACTTCAGTCAGAGTGGAACACTGGAAAAAAAATCAATGGACTCACACACGGGAGAAACCACATAAATGTATAGAGTGTGGATAGAGTTTCCATTGTAATCCAAGCCTTAGATCACATCAACGGACTCATATAGGAGAGAAACAATTTCATTGTATGGAGTACAGTAAATACTTCACTCAGTGTGGAAATCTTAGAAAACATCAGTAGATACACAGGGGAGAAACCATTTAAAGGTATGGACTGTGGAAGGAGCTTCAGTCAGAGTGGAACCCTTGATTTATGTCAACAAACTTACACAAAAGACAAACCGTATAAATATCAGGAAAGTAGATAGAGGTTCACTCTTAGTGGAAGTTGAAAATCAACAGACTCACGGACAGGAAGAACTCTAAGAGTTGAAACCCTTCAAACCATCAACAAACTCAGAGAGGAGAAGCAGTTTAAATGAAAAGATTGCAAGAAGTGCTTTATTTATAATGGAGTGATCAAGGAACATCCCAGGACCCTCACATAGGAGAACCCATTTAGATGTATGGAGTGTGGGACTTCTTCCTCTCAGAGTCCACTCTGAGCAATGAACTCGGCAGGAAATCATTCCTAAAAGCATGAGGTATATGTGAAGTTCTGGTGTTTATATGTAAAACATTACAATAATCAAATAATGAAGGCAGCATCTCACAATGGTGAGTATAATTTTAGATGAAAGTACCTTTGGTTTTTGCACCAAACTCTGTCACACACCCCACCGCATGATCTCCAAGCACTGCTTCTTCACCAGAACGTCATCGCTGCCTCCTGCCCTGCGCGTTCTGAAGAAAACTTGAAATACTGTAATTGAATGGGAGATTCCCCCCCCCCCAAGTCTAATTTCAAGAGGGGGAATGAGGGGCTGCAGGTAGCAGGGAAGTCTCCTGGGGAGCCCATCTTCACTCATGAACCCCATGGGGCAACCCCAGAGCTCCTGCTCCTTCTGGGGTTTGAGGAAGATAGCATTTTTCCATAGTCCCAGAAGGCTTGCTTCAATCATGCTTCTCAGGAGTTTTCCTACCAGAGGACCACAGTGCTGTGGCTGCTGTTGTTGTCAAGGACTGGCTGGTGAGGGGGGGGGAGGCACCAGCTGGGGGACCCACAAGGGAAGAAGGCTCAGATCCTGTTGACTGGTGATGGGATGAGGCAAAAGAGGGAGAAAAGGGAGCAGACCGGAAGGGGAGATGTTGCAAGCTGAGGAGGAAAGTGGGTTAGGTGAGCAGGAGGAGTCTGGGGCAGAGAGCAGTTCAGGCTCAGAGGGAGGAGAGGAGGGGGACTTCCAGGTTGGCGCCATTGGTAATGGCGGAATTCCTCTGATCGGGAGGAATTTGCCCCGTGGGAATTTGGGTTTTATGCACATAAATCTCCTTTTTCTTCTTTGTTTTTCTGTATTTTCTTCTTTCCTTTTTTCTTAATTTTTTTAAAATTTTCTTTTTTGCAATATGAGATTCCAAATTCTTTGTATATGTGTGTAATTTAAATCAATAAAGATTATTTAAAAAAATAAATCAATTTGTGGCCGGCCTGATCAAGCGTTGCTTCCTCTGGTTAGCCCCACTGGAACTCCACTTCTTTCCAGACCCTGGGGTCACTAGAGGACTGGTGGCTCCTCCTGGCAAATGGCCTGGTGCGCGCTGGATCACCAGTCCTTCCTTGCCCCCAGAATCGGGCAACCGAAGGTCCCATCTGGGGTGCCATCTGTTGTAAACAAAAGCTGCCCTTCTTCCCTTATGGGGGACACAAGAGCCCTTTATAGAGTCCCTTGTAGGTTCTCCATCGGTAAGAGAAAACAACAGACACTAACCAGAGAATACTGAGAAGCAAAGTAGCTAGTAAGCCTGATCTCTATTGATCTGTTGCAACAGGGTGCTCCCCTCACACGCAGAAAAGGAGGAGGACCCAGAACAAAGGTGTGCCTGCCTTTATATAGACATTTTAAATTCCCTGCCCTGGAGCTCAAGACCACCCCCCCACATACATCATACCTACATCACAGAAAAGGTGGTCTACAACAGAAATTTGAATGTTGTTATTTTTCCTGTCTGCCAGGTTATCTGATAATGGCTTATCTGATTCCCTTTCCTGGTAGTCTGGCCATTCCTTTGAGATGGTGATTTCCCAATTCCTGAGACAATGGGAAGGTTCCCTCACCCCCTCCCTCCTTGCAGAGAAAACGTTTGGTCAGTTTGGGAGTCTAAATGGTTTCAGGACGGTCTTCCTGAGCTGCTCCAGACATGTGGTCCACATATCTATGAATGTGCTTGCTTGGTACATTTATGAACATTTATTATATATATGAAACCTTAATTTTTTTATTACAGGATTCATCCTGTCCAGCCTTTCGCATGATGAGAAAACAGTCTCAAAGAAAACAGTCTGTGAGCACCTAGAAAGGAATGCTGTGATCACCAATAGTCAGCATGGATTTCTGAAAAATAAGTCATGTCAGACTAACCTGATCTCGTTTTTTGACAGAATTACAAGCCTGGTAGATGAAGGGAACGCAGTGGATGTAGCCTACCTTGATTTCAGCAAGGCATTTGACAAGGTGCCCCATGATATTCTTGTAAAGAAGCTGGTAAAATGCGGTCTTGACTATGCTACCACTCAGTGGATTTGTAACTGGCTGACTGACCGAACCCAAAGGGTGCTCATCAATGGTTCCTCTTCATCCTGGAGCAGAGTGACTAGTGGCGTGCCACAGGGTTCTGTCTTGGGCCCGGTCTTATTCAACATCTTTATCAACGACTTGGATGATGGACTCAAGGGCATCCTGATCAAATTTGCAGATGACACCAAACTGGGAGGGGTGGCTAACACCCCAGAGGACAGGATCACACTTCAAAACGACCTTGACAAATTAGAGAACTGAGCCAAAACAAACAAGATGAATTTTAACAGGGAGAAATGTAAAGTATTGCACTTGGGCAAAAAAAATGAGAGGCACAAATACAAGATGGGTGACACCTGGCTTGAGAGCAGTACATGTGAAAAGGATCTAGGAGTCTTGGTTGACCACAAACTTGACATGAGCCAACAGTGTGACGCTAAAAAAGCCAATGCAATTCTGGGCCTCATCAATAGGAGTATAGCATCTAGATCAAGGGAAGTAATAGTGCCACTGTATTCTGCTCTGGTCAGACCTCACCTGGAGTACTGTGTCCAGTTCTGGGCACCACAATTCAAGAAGGACACTGACAAACTGGAACGTGTCCAGAGGAGGGCAACCAAAATGGTCAAAGGCCTGGAAACGATGCCTTATGAGGAACGGCTAAGGGAGCTGGGCATGTTTAGCCTGGAGAAGAGGAGGTTAAGGGGTGATATGATAGCCATGTTCAAATACATAAAAGGATGTCACATAGAGGAGGGAGAAAGGTTGTTTTCTGCTGCTCCAGAGAAGCAGACACGGAGCAATGGATCCAAACTACAAGAAAGAAGATTCCACCTAAACATTAGGAAGAACTTCCTGACAGTACGAGCTGTTCGACAGTGGAATTTGCTGCCAAGGAGTATGGTGGAGTCTCCTACTTTGGAGGTCTTTAAGCAGAGGCTTGACAACCATATGTCAGGAGTGCTCTGATGGTGTTTCCTGCTTGGCAGGGGGTTGGACTCGATGGCCCTTGTGGTCTCTTCCAACTCTATGATTCTATGATTCTATGAGTTCTGCATATAAGTTAAATAAGCAGGGAGACAATATACAGCCTTGTCAAACTCCTTTCCCAATTTTGAACCAATCAGTTGTTCCATATCCAGTTCTAACTGTAGCTTCTTGTCCCACAAAGAGATTTCTCAGGAGACAGATGAGGTGATCAGGCACTCCCATTTCTTTAAGAACTTGCCATAGTTTGCTGTGGTCGACACAGTCAAAGGCTTTGGCATAGTCAAGGAAGCAGAAGTAGATGTCTTTCTGGAACTCTCTAGCTTTCTCCATAATCCAGCGCATGCTTGCAATTTGGTCTCTGGTTCCTCTGCCTCTTCGAAATCCAGCTTGCACTTCTGGGAGTTCTCGGTCCACATACTGCTTGAGCCTGCCTTGTAGCATCTTAAGCATAACCTTGCTAGCGTGTGAAATGAACACAATTGTGCGGTAGTTGGAGCATTCTTTGGCACTGCCCTTCTTTGGGATTGGGATTCATGTGTGGCAGGAACAACCCCCCCCCCAATCATTCAATTTGTACAAAAACGAAGAGACACACACACTAGACATACGCCACATTTCTGTTATAAATTCATAGAAAATCAGCCATACATCGGATCTGCACCGTTCCACTTTTATTTTACACCATGAGGGAAGGACTATCAAAGGGGGGAGACTTGACACAAGGCAGCCATACTCCCCCAAGCGTACAAACACATCCGCAGATTTCTCCCTTGACACATGGAATCCTCTTCTGGCTCCAGTTGTATCGGCTGCTTTTCTGAGCCTCTTGGCTGTTACGCAGGGACGGGGCCTGTGTCCACGGTCCTTGTCCTGGCCTGAGTCAGAGGCTGGGGTGGGGGGCTGGGATTTGGGGGGAGTCGCTTAGTTGCCCCCCCATTCCTGGTTTGAACAGCACCAAGACCTAAAAGACGGAGGGATCTAAGCTCGTGGGGTGGGGGAGGGGAGGATGTTGCAATGCAAACCTTGTAGGAGGGACGGGACCCACTTGGCAGCTGGATCTCCGGGATCAGCCCCTCCCCCGCTCTCCAATCCACTAAAGGAAGGGGGGAACCTTCCTCTCCTCCCCCCCCCACTCAAACGTTCCCTCCCCTCCCTGCACATCCTCCTCTCACCCCGCCCCCCCCCACCCCAAATCCCTCCCCCAATACATTGCTCCTCCTCCTCCAATCCGGCTTCTGCTCCAGGAATGTGGGGGGGGTGAGCCCCCTCCAACTCTGCCTGCGTCTCCCGGAAGTGGAGCTTCCACTCCGGATTGCTGCTCTGCCCCACAGCTCTAGGGGCGCGCGCGTTCTCAAAGGGGAGGAGGGGCGGCAGGTAAATCCTCCCCACCCACGTGGATGTTGCAGGAAAGGAAAGGAGGATCGGGAGCGAGGACAAAGAGGTAAAGGGGTCGGAGGGAGAAAAGGACCCAGAGACTCTCTCCAGCTCCCCCAAGCGCCTTCCGTGGGGCCTGGATCCCGTGCTGCGAAGGGGCGGAGACGGGGCGCCCCCCCACGAGGACTCCCTGGCCCCGTTTCCCCCTCGCAGGCATCCCTGGGGCGCGGAGAGAAGCGGGCCGGGAAAGGGTTAAGGGGTGCGGGAGGCGCCTGGATAGAGACCCCCTGTCCCTCCCCGGCTCATCTTGGGGGGCAATAGGGACGGAGAGATGGGTCGTGCAGGGCGAGGGGTGAGCCGGGCCAAGGGGGCGTCTGGGTTGAGGCGAGACTCCGGGAGAAAGAGAGGGGGTCATGGAAGTGGGGGGAGAAGGGAGGGGGCACCCCCGGGTCAGGGAAGCGCAGCAATGGGGGGGGAGAAGAAGACCAGTCTTTGGGGAGACATCTCCATCAGGACGCCCACGATGAATCTCCGGAGGGGCCGCCTTGGCTTCTCCCTCCCGCCCAGGAATGGCCCCCCCTTCAAGGCAACCAGAGAAGGATCCCTGGAAAGTGGGGGTCCTGTCCCCCCACCTCTTCCTTCCTGCAATCTCCATCCTCTTCCCACCCCATAAGCCCCTGCCCTGTCCAGTCAATGATTCTGCCCAGTCCAGCCATTGGTCCCCTGGAGAGGAGAGGAAATCCCGAGAAGAAGAGGGGAGGGGGGAGGCCTTCTCAGAAGCGGCTCTTGGTTTCCGCAATCCCACCCAGGAAGCAGCCAGAAACCTTTTCCTCTCTCTCAGGTTCCATCTTTATTGTCTTTTCCGCTGAGGATGAGGATAATGTACACCTGTCATCAGAAACAGGGGTGCAGAGTCCATGGAATGGCGCTCAGGGCTGATAGAGAAGTTGCACCTCGAAAACATTTCTGTTCCTCTTATTCTTTGAAGGCAGTGTCAGAGTGACTGACAAGCTGAGATACAACCCATCATCATCTGATGACATGAATCTTCCCAGTCATCTGATGACATGAATCTTCCCAGTCAAAGGACCCATTTTCCTGATAGACAGTGCCTGTTTGCTGGAGGCTCTACACACCGGGTGTGCCTGTGCAGGCCAAAGACTGCCAGTATTAGCACAGGTGAGGTGTGTGACCTCCCCAAATTTACAGACTGTGTGTGAATGAGCGTTCGTGGGTGGGATTATAGTTTATGGCAACCCTGTGATTTTCTCCACCCATAACATTTCTTGAGCTAATATTGCAGTACAAATTCCAAAATAACTACAAAAAAACCACAAAAGAATAATAATTGTAGTATTTATACCTTGCCCATCTGGTTGGGTTTCCCCAGCCACTCTGGGCAGCTTCCAGTACATATAAAAGACAGGAAAACATCAAACATTATAGACCTCCTGACACAGGGCTGCCTTCAGCTGTCTTCCAAATGTCAGGTAGTTGTTCATTTCCTTGACCTCTGAAGGGACGGTGTTCCACAGGGTGGGCGCCACCACCGAGAAGGCCCTCTGCCTGCTTCCCTGTACCCTCACTTATCACAGAGAGGGGGCCAGCAGGAGGACCTCAGAGGATGACCTCAGTGTTCAGAGTGAAGGATGGGGGTGGAGACACTCCTTCAGGTCTACAGGGCCAAGTCGGTTGAGGGCTTTAGGTTGCAGATCTTGCTCCTCCTTAATGATCTCCAAGTCCGACATATAGTTAGCAGAATAGGAAAAAACACTCAGAGGCAGCAAAAAATCCATTCAGCAGATAAATTTAGTACAGAAGGCAAAGAAGCATGACTATCCAAAAACTGAATTTACAGTAAAACCCTAACACAGCATAGCAAAACAGCACTCAAGTAAGAAAGACAGAGGCAGAGTAGAGAATAGCAGAATAGGAAGTGGGACCAGGCGCCTTTCAATACTGTGACTGATAAACAATTCAGTGTCAGAGTAACCTTGGGACTGGATACCAAGCTTGGCTCACTCCAGTTTGAACCAGTTTCTTCTGGTTCCCAAAGACAAGAAGGTTCAGCATAATCTCATGACAACTTATTCCACCCCCTGCTCTCAGCAGAAAGGAAACTCCCTTAGCAGCTAAAATGCTCCAGCTAGAGAAAACACCACTTTGAATCACACAGAGTAAAACCACCAGAACCTTCTTGAACCAATAGACTAGGAATGATCTCTATATGTCAGATCAATACTTTTCTTGCCTGAAAGATGCAACCATGACACTTTAAAGATCAGCACAAGCAGTTTGAATTGTGCTCCGAAATGCATTGAGAGCGAGTGAAGATCCTTTAGGACAGCGTTACAAGGTTGAACTTTTCATTAAGTACAGTTATCCCTTTGCCTGGAATATCCAGCTTTGTCAGTGCCAAATTAGGGTAGTCCTGTGTCAGAAGACAGGCACGAGATCAGGCAGCACATCAACATTATAAAGAACCATTGGGGTGGGGTGTTTCCCATTTGCCATCTGCTTTCCTTCCGCTTCTCCTGCTCTCTCCATGCAATGCGAGGCATGTAGACAGAGGTCCATCTCCCAGAACAGGAGCTTCCCTGAGCATCCATTCAGCTGACCCCAAGCACCAAGCCTTGTCACTAGTTCTCTGACTGACCCAGACCACAGTCTCTGGACAAGATATAGACTGTGCAGGTGATTCATAAAGATCTAGAGGTGGATGAAGGATTATGATGCAGAGGATGGGGAATGTCCAAAGGAACGATGGACCAGAGAAAGAGAGGGCCTGTTCATGGACAGAGAGCAGCTGCCTTTCCTGTGAGGAAACAATTGATTTGAAAAGGCTGTATTCCAAGATCATGCTGTGCTATTAACGATGTTTGAGGATTATGAAAGGTTGCTGCTGCATTACTATCATTTGATGACATTGCTTTTTCATTTGCTGTGCGTAAGAGGGGGTGGGGTGGGTGTTTAGTTGGGTGCGGGAATTTGTTTAATTTAATTATGGTGTGTTTGTAACATTCTCTTTTTTTGTTTGTTTTATTGTTTTGTAAGTTTGTTTTTTGTATAGGTTTTAATTTGATTTTAAGGGGAGGGGTCAGGGCTGCCTGGGAGTGGATCCCAACAAACAAAATGGCTGGGGCAGGTTCCACGGGGGGGGGGGGGATGTACTGGGACAACCAATCTCAGTGATCACGGGTAGGAGGAGGAGTTATGCTAAGACCAGACCACGTCATTACCGAGGAAGTGGGCTTAGTCATTGTTTGAGGACTATCCCTGCCTCCAGGTCTGGTCTTGACCAGACGGGATACTGGAATCAGCAAGGGAGACCCACATAGCCTGAAGGTGCTGCTGTGCAATGCCAGGTCAATGATCCATAAAACCATTGTGATCCATGACTTGATCGTGGATGGAGGACTTGACCTGGCATGTGTAACAGAGACCTGGTTGGATGAGGCAGATGGGCCTGTCCTTGCCGCTGCTTGTCCGCCAGGTTTCTCTTACACACAGCAACCCAGGTCACGTGGGCGGGGAGGGGGGTTTGCAGTGATTTTTAGGAAGTCATTAGTTTGCACCAGGCGTCCTATTGAGAAGACCCAGTTTTCTGAGTGCATATTCTGGAAGTTGGGCAATAGGGGCAGTACAGGATTCCTTTTGGTGTACCAACCTCCCCACTGCACCAAGGATTCCCTGCCCGAGCTGCTTCAGGTCGTGGCGGATGTTCTCCTGGAGACACCTAGTTTGGTTGTCCTAGGGGATTTTAACATCCATGCCAACACGACCTTACAAGGGGCCGCTCAGGACTTCGTGGAAATCATGGCCTCCATGGGGCTGTCCCTGAATAAGTCTGGCCCAACCCATAGCCGCAGACATGCCTTGGACCTGGTGTTTACCTCTATGGATGTTCATGATCTGACACTAAGTAAAAGCAAAACAAAAGAAGTGCCATGGTCAGATCACTTCCTGGTGCAACTGGACTTCTCCGCGACCCTTCCCCTCTGCAGGGAGGTGGGACCGATTTGGATGGTCTCCCACCATATAATGGATCCAAATGGTTACCAGAGAGTGGTAGGGGATGCTTTATCCCATGATTCCCTGGTGGCCCGCTGGAATGTGGAGTTAACCAGGGCTATTGACTGGCTCCGAAGCACCCTCTCTGATTGCATGGAGTCCGAACAGCCCCGTGGTTTTCCACAGGTCGGAGGGCAATGAAACAATCATTGAGACGGCTAGAGCACCGGTGGGGGATGACCCATTCTGAAGCTGACCAGACATGGGTTAGAGTTGAATGTTGAGCCTACCAAGTTGCGGTAGTGACGGCAAAGACTACTTTCTTCACCGCCTCTATTGCATCTGCAGAAAACAGGAGCAGGAGACTTTTTCAGGTGGTTCGCAATTTAGCAGAACCACCTGCTCCATCAGGGGTCAGTGCGGCCCACATGATCTCCTGCAATGATTTTGCAAAGTTTTTTTTACAGATAAAGTCGCTCAGATTCACTCAGGTCGCTCAAGTCGCTCAGGTAGACTCCACCGTGGCATCAGGGCCGGGGCGGGAGAGTGCTAGAGTCTGTCTAGTCACTTGTGGGGTGCCTCAGGGTTCTGTCCTCTCCCCCATGCTTTTCAACATCTACATGAAGTCGCTGGGAGAGATCATCAGGGGGTTTGGGCTGGGTGTTCATCAGTATGCGGATGATACCCAGCTCTACCTCTCTTTCAAATCAGAACCAGTGAAGGTCCTGTGTGAGTGTCTGGAGGCGGTTGGGGGATGGATGGTGGCTAACAGATTGAGGTTGAATCCTGACAAGATAGAAGTACTGCTTTTGGGGGACAGGAGGCGGGCAGGTGTGGACTCCCTGGTCCTGAATGGGGTAACTGTGCCCCTGAAGGACCAGGTGCGCAGCCTGGGAGTCGTTTTGGACTCACAGCTGTCCATGGAGGTGCAGGTCAATTCTGTGTCCAGGACAGCTGTCTACCAGCTCTATCTGGTACACAGGCTGAGACCCTATCTGCCTGTGAACTGCCTTGCCAGAGTGGTGCATGCTCTGGTTATCTCCCGCTTGGACTTCAATGCGCTATACATGGGGCTACCTTTGAAGGTGACCCAGAAACTAAAACTAATCCACAATGCAGCAGCTAGACTGGGGACTGGGAGCAGCTGCCAAGACCACATAACACCTGTCTTGAAAGACCTACATTGTCTGCCAGTACGTTTCCGAGCACAATTCAAAGTGTTTGTGCTGACCTTTAAAGCCCTAAACATCCCCGGTCCAGTATACCTGAAGGAGTGTCTCCACCCCTCATTGTTCTGCCTGGACACTGAGGTCTAGCTCTGAGGGCCTTCTGGCGGTTCCCTCACTGCGAGAAGCAAAGTTACAGGGAACCAGGCAGAGGGCCTTCTCGGTAGTGGCACCCTCCCTGTAGAACGCCCTCCCACCAGATGTCAAAGAGATAAACAACTACCAGACTTTTAGAAGACATCTGAAGGCAGCCCTTTTTAGGGAAGCTTTTAATGTTTGATGTATTACAGTATTTTAATGTTTTTCTGGAAGCTGCCCAGAGTGGCTGGGGAAGCCCAGCCAGATGGGCAGGGTATAAATAATAAATTATTATTATTATTATTTCATAAAAATTGGGAACATGGGTAGGAAGCGGGGGAATGTAGGAGATGTGTGAAATAAGAGAAGGGGCAAATGGTGTTTGATTTGTTCTTTTCCCTTTGTTCTCTTCCTTGGAATCCAAAAAGGACTTCCTCTCTGCCCACTCTGAAGAAGGTGTTAGAGAAGAATGTCAGAATTCCAGGGGACGGGAATAGACATTGAAATGTGAGAAATGTGGAATATGCTTCACTGAATGAGAACACGTAGCTCACATCAACAAACTCACAGGAGAGAAACCTTTTAAAGATTCGATGTGTGGAAAGAGTTTCACTGTTAGTGAAAAACCTAGAATACATCAGTGGACTGCCATGGGTAAGAAAGGATTCCAATGCAGGGAGTGTGGGAAGAGCTTCAGTCGGAGTGGAAACCTTAAATTACACCAAAGGACTCACACAGGGGAGAAACCATTTAAATGCATGGAGTGTGGAAAGAGCTTCAGTCAGAATGGAAACCTTAGAATACATCAACGTACACATACAGGGGAGAAACCGTTTAAATGCATGGCTTGTGGAAAGAGCTTTAGTGATAGTGGAACCCTTAGAAAACATCAACATTTTCACACAGGAGAGAAACCATTTAAATGTATGGAGTGTGGAAAGAGCTTCAGTTTCAGTTCAAACCTTAGACAACATCAACGGACTCACACTGGGGAGAAACCATTTAAATGCATGGAGTGTGGAAAGAGCTTTAGTCAAAATGCGCACCTGTCAGGGGTTCAGGAGCAGAGACGCAGGAGAGGGAGGAAACAGAGAGCGAGGGGGGGGGAATCTGAAGGAAGGATGAGTGTCAGAGCTGCCACCAGGTCCCAGCTCACACAGGACCACGCTAGCCAACGTTCACTTTATAAGAGTCTTTATTGAGTTACAAGTTTCATGTCCGAACTGCAGCGTGCAGCTCTACACCTTCCATTCTAGGTCGACGAAGTCTCGTCTGACTCTCCGCCCCCTGTGCACCAGCTTAATACCCTAGCCTTGCTCCACCTCCTACGCCTCTCCCTGCGTCTCTGGGTCCCACTGCTCCTCCTAGTCTCCTCCCTCCTAGACTCCTCCGACGCTGAAGACCCCCCACTTCCTTCCTCCTCCTTTCGGCGGGCTTTGGGACCCGGCTCCCTCTCCGGGCTGCTTGCTGCGCCAGCTTCCTCTGCATTTGAACTTGGCGCGCGCGCCCAACTCCCTGCCTTCCTCTTAACCGTTGCCTCGCTCTCTGAGGAGGGCGTGACCACCCCTGACTCGTGCCCTCCCTCCTGCTGACAGCCTCCGGAACCCGATGCCTGGCTACCTTCCTCCCTGCTGCTCTCAGTCTTGAGCGTGGGTCCCGACTTCCAGCTGCTGCCGCTCTCAGTTATGAGCGTGGGTCCCGACTTCCAGCTGCTGCTCTCTGAATCTCCTCTGTTCCCTTCCTCCTGGGGTGTCCCCCCGGATCCCCCCCTTGCTCTGCTCACTGGGGCTCCCTTTTGGGAGTCCTCTGACTCACTGCTTAGGCTTGGAGATCTCGGGTCGTCATCATCACTCATTCTCCCTTCGGATTCCTCCCCCTCGCTCTCTGTTTCCTTCCTTCTCTGCGTCTCTGCTCCTGAACCCCTGACATCCATCCCCCCCTCGAAGCCCCCCCTTCCCCCCTCCCCGCTTTCAGGTGTGGGTGCTGGGTGCTCCATCATCATGGGAGGGAATGCCGGATACAGTTCGCTCCCCGTGGTTGGCCGCCAACTGAAGACCTCCGATTCTTCCTCCTCGCGGTCGTCGACGTTGACCTGTTCCGCTTCCATCTCTGTACCGCCGTGCTCGAACCCAAGGTCCTCCCCGAACACGTCCGTGTCAGTCTCTGCGTCGGTCGCTCGACCTGGCATCTCCAGCCACTTCCGGCGCCATTGCTCCTCTGGTCGATCGTCTCACCAATACGAGGTGTCTGACGCCGAACCCGCCGGTGATCCTTCTGGGGAACGGGTGCTCAGTGCGGGTTCCCCGTCCGAGTCGAATCCATGGAACGTGCTGGAAGAAAGTGTGGGCGTGAACAGCCAGTCGTCGAAGAAGCTCGCTGGCATGGGTCTGTGTGGGAAAAGGGCATGAAACTCGTCCTTGAGCAGGGGTTCCTCCAAAGCGTAGTCTGGCACCCAGCTATTGGCGCTGGCCCGGGTGCCCTCTCTGGCTAGGAGGTATTCGACTCCCTCTTCCCCCCATCTGGAGTCCAAAATCTCCGTGACCTCGTTGATGGGGTCCTGCTGCGCCACCCCCCGCGTCTCCGTCCGCTCCCGGAACGGACTCGGTGCCGTCCCGGGCTCCTGGAATCTGTGAGGTGCCTTGTAGGGAGTGAGCACCGACCTGTGGAACACCGGATGCATTCTGGAACCCTCCGGCAGCGCCAGCCGGAAAGCTACCGGGTTGATCTGTGCTTCGACTTGGTACGGACCAATTTGCTTGTGCCCCAACTTCTTCTTGGCTAGTGACCTGGTCGGCACTGCGTGGGCTGCCAACCAGACCCAGTCTCCTACGTGGATCTCTTCGCCAACCCGCCTGTGCTTGTCAGCTTGCACCTTGTAGGCGTGCTTAGCTAGCTCCAGCTGCCGTCTGAGTTGATCGTGGACCGCCTGCAACTCTGACGCGAACGCGTCCGCCGTCTGTGGTTCTCCTTCCCCCACTCTCTCCAGTCCCGGGAAGGTTCTGGGATTCCTCCCATTGTTGGCGAAGAACGGCGTCACCCCTGTGGACACGTGCTTCGTGTTGTTGTAAGCGAACTCGGCGAGCGGCAGGTAATCCACCCACGTCGCAGGCTGTTGATTGGCATAGCATCTCAGGTACTGCTGCATGATGGCATTGACCCTCTCTGCTTGCCCGTTGGTCTGCGGGTGTCTTGCCGATGCCAGATTGACCTTGACATGTAGAAAACCCATCAGCTTCTGCCAGAAATTCGAGATGAACTGGCGTCCGCGGTCGGACAGTATAGACCGCGGCAGACCATGCACTTTGAACACGTGATCTATGAACAGTTTGGCGGTTTGTTCCGCCGTGGCCACCTTCGCACACGGAATGAAATGTGCCATCTTGGTGAACAAGTCCACCACCACTAGTACAGCTGTCTTGCCCCTCGAGCTGGGTAAATCCATGACAAAGTCTAGGGCCACCCTCTCCCACGGTTCAAACGGCGTTTGCAGCGGTTCTAACAGTCCCGCCGGCGGTCTGTGTACCGGCTTGGCCCTCTGGCAGGTGTCGCACCTCGCGACGTAGTCCGCGACCTCCCCTCTCAGCCTGGGCCACCAGAAGTCTCTCGCGACTAATTCCACCATTTTTTCTGTGCCAAAGTGACCGGCCGTGGGTGCGTCGTGCAACTGTTGCAGTACCTTGGCTCGAAGTTCGTCTCCAGGCACATAGACGGCCCCTTTATGTAGGAGCAAGCCGTCCCGCACCTGGAACTCGTCTGTGTTAGCCGTGCCTCTGTGCACTTCTGCCATCTTCTCTTGCGCGAATGAGTCGTCCCGCAACGCACGCCGCACCGCATCCAGGTCTACCGTAGCTGAGGCACACGCCCACGCCGTCGGTGCGAAGATGTGCATGGCCGCCGCTGGCGTCACCTCTTCTAGGTATTGCGGTTTCCGGGACAGTGCATCCGCCATGATGTTGGTGTCTCCTGGGACGTACTCTATTCGGAAATCGAAGTCCGCAAAGAACTCTGCCCAACGTATCTGCCTCTGGTTCAGGAACTGCGCCGTGCGCCAGTGCTCCAGATTTTTGTGGTCCGTGCAAACCTGCACTGTATGCTTGGCGCCGATCAGGAAATGCCTCCACGCCTTGAACGCTGCATGAATGGCCAGCAACTCCCTGTCCCAGATGGTGTAGTTCTGCTCCGACTTGCTGAGCTTCCTGGAGTAGAACGCTCCCGGCCTCCAGACCCCCTGCGGGTCTCGCTGCAGCAGGACGGCTCCCACGGCTCTGTCTGACGCATCTGTCTCTACCCTCAACGGTTTACTGGGGTCGATATGCAGCAGTTGCTTTTCCGACGCGAAGAGACGCTTGAGCGCTTGAAAGGACTGCTCCGCCTGCTCCGTCCAGATGAATTTCTTTTTCTTGGAGCTGAGCGTGTCCGTAATGGCCGCCGTCTGCATCGCGAACCCCTTGATAAATTTGCGATAGAAGTTGGCAAAGCCGACAAACCGCTGTACCTCCTTCCGGTTTCGCGGGCTCTTCCAATCCAACACCGCGCGAACCTTGGTGCTGTCCATGGCTAGTCCCTTGTCCGACAACTTGTATCCCAGGAAATCCACCTCCGTCGTGTCGAACTGGCACTTCTCTAGCTTGGCGTACAGTCTATGTTGTTGCAACCTCCTCAGCACCTCCCTCACGTCTTGGTCGTGAGCTTGCTGCGATTCAGAGAATATCAGGATGTCATCCAGGAAGCAGACGCACTTCTTGTAGAGGAGCCCCGCCAATACGTGATGCATGAAAGCTTGAAAACAGTGAGAGCCATTTTGTAATCCAAAGGGCATAACTCTGTACTCGTAGGTGCCCAGGGGCGTGAACATGGCCGTTTTCCACTCATCGCCCTCCCGTATGCGGATGAGATTGTACGCCCCTCGTAGGTCCAACTTGGTGAACACGCGTCCCTTGCGCACCGTCGCGAGGAGGTCGTCAATCCTGGGCATGGGGTAATCAGACGGCTTGGTCATCTGGTTCAAGAGGCGGTAGTCCACAACGAGTCTTTTTTGGGGCGTGTCTTTCTTTTTCACGAAGAAAACGGGACTGCCCCCCACTGCCTTGGACTCTCTGATGAAGCCACGCTCCAGATTATGATCAATGAACTGTTTGAGTTCCTGCATTTCGTCCTCAGACATGGAGTATAGCCTCCCCTTAGGCAGCGTCGCCCCTGGCAGGAGGTCAATCTTGCAGTCATATGGCCGGTGAGGGGGTAGCTTGTCCGCCTCCTTCTCGCAGAAGACCTCCAAAAAGTCCGCGTATTTGTGGGGAACTGTGTGCAGCGTCCCCAACTGTAGTTGCGATTCTTCCTCTTCCCCCTCCCTTCTGGGTATAATGCAGTGTTCAGCGCAATAAGAAGAACCGAAGATCAGCTGTCTCTGGTACCACGCCAGTGTCGGACTGTGCCTGTCCAGCCAGCTCATGCCCAAGACGATGGGAGTGTCCGACAACTGAGTGACATTAAAGCTGATGACTTCTCTGTGGTTACCTAATCGCATCACCATTGGCGGCGTTTGCTGCACCACTTGCCCCCCTAGTAACTCTCTCCCATCCACCGTGACGACTTGCAGGGGCAGAGTGGCAGGCAGTAGCTGTATAGCGTGTCGCTTCACAAAATCCTGCGCCATAAAATCTGCATTACTCCCAGAGTCCACAGTGATCGGGACGTCTATTGTGAGTCCATTGGGCAGCTGGAGCGATGCGGTCAGTTGCACGACCGGTTTGGGCGGGAGGGGGTCTGTGGGTTGCAAGATCTCTGGGGACTGCTTCACTGATACGTCTGGCTGGGCCCCAGTACTTCCGTCTCCAGCCAGACATCGTCGTTTCCCTGCAGAGGTTCTTTGTGCTGTGTAGCTGTCTCCACTTTAGCAGCGGCTGCAGTGTGCTTCAGGCTCCTCTGGGGACACTCTTTCGCCAAGTGTTGCGGACTTTCGCAGATGTAGCACTTCCGGGTCCCTCTAGGAGTCTTAGATTTGCCTGCTCCTGGTGCTAGGGCTCTGGTTGCTGACTGAGCCCTGGCACCTCCCACCTCCATAGGTTCTGCTCCCCCTCCTGGCGGAGGCGTGGATTGCGCACGCTCTGCTTCTCTGGGAACGAAGGAAAAACTTCTCGCTGCTTCGCGCCCACTACGCCCCTCCTCCCTGGCCCATGGGCGTTCTTCTAGCCGCACTCCCGCAGATAGCGCCCTCTGGACCACCTCCTGCGTGCTCTTGGGTCTCTCCCCTCTCGCAATTTCGTCCTTAACTGGGTTGCTGAGACCCTCCCAGAAGAGATCTCTTACTGGAGGCGAATCTCGGTCCCATTCTAAAGCGCTGACGAGTGCGAAAAAGCGTGCGTGGTACTGTCGTACCGTGGCCCTGCCTTGTTTAAGTCCATGTATCTCCCGTCGCGCAAGATCCACATCTATGCTAGATAAAAAGCATGCATCCATCGCTTTGATGAAGGCATCCGCACTTTGAAGCGCTGGATCCTTATCCCTCCACAAATTGCGCAGCCAAGCTTTAGCATCTCCATGCAAATGGGATAGGATAAACCCCACCTTCTCTTCCTCATCTCTAAAGTCCTTTGCCAGCAGTTGCAGTGCACACAGTATATCTGCTCGAAAATTGGGGTACTGTTGCAGGTTCCCATCAAAATGCTGCACAAGACCGCCTGATCTCCTTGCCAACCCAACTCCCTCCGGCTTGGGTCCCGTTTGTACCTGCTTGGCAAACGCTTCAAACCTGGCTTGGAGATCTCTGTAGGCGAGCGCTGCTTCCTCCTCCCTCTTTCGGGATGCTAATATCTCTGTGTTTAATTGTGTCACTGCCTCTTGCAGATTTGCGATTCGCTGTTCAGCCGTCATGCCTGCCGATTTTGTGAGCTTGAGTCCAGGCACCCCTCTTCACCCCTCGCTGCGCCTTCTCCCGCTGCGGTGTTTCAGGCGCCTGGAACTTCTTTGTAGGGGAGACGAGACTTACTGTCAGAGCTGCCACCAGGTCCCAGCTCACACAGGACCACGCTAGCCAACGTTCACTTTATAAGAGTCTTTATTGAGTTACAAGTTTCATGTCCGAACTGCAGCGTGCAGCTCTACACCTTCCATTCTAGGTCGACGAAGTCTCGTCTGACTCTCCGCCCCCTGTGCACCAGCTTAATACCCTAGCCTTGCTCCACCTCCTACGCCTCTCCCTGCGTCTCTGGGTCCCACTGCTCCTCCTAGTCTCCTCCCTCCTAGACTCCTCCGACGCTGAAGACCCCCCACTTCCTTCCTCCTCCTTTCGGCGGGCTTTGGGACCCGGCTCCCTCTCCGGGCTGCTTGCTGCGCCAGCTTCCTCTGCATTTGAACTTGGCGCGCGCGCCCAACTCCCTGCCTTCCTCTTAACCGTTGCCTCGCTCTCTGAGGAGGGCGTGACCACCCCTGACTCGTGCCCTCCCTCCTGCTGACAGCCTCCGGAACCCGATGCCTGGCTACCTTCCTCCCTGCTGCTCTCAGTCTTGAGCGTGGGTCCCGACTTCCAGCTGCTGCCGCTCTCAGTTATGAGCGTGGGTCCCGACTTCCAGCTGCTGCTCTCTGAATCTCCTCTGTTCCCTTCCTCCTGGGGTGTCCCCCCGGATCCCCCCCTTGCTCTGCTCACTGGGGCTCCCTTTTGGGAGTCCTCTGACTCACTGCTTAGGCTTGGAGATCTCGGGTCGTCATCATCACTCATTCTCCCTTCGGATTCCTCCCCCTCGCTCTCTGTTTCCTTCCTTCTCTGCGTCTCTGCTCCTGAACCCCTGACAATGAGTGATGATGACGACCCGAGATCCCCGAGCCTTTCCAGTGAGTCAGAGGATTCCCAGAAAGGAGCCCCAGTGGTCAGAGCAGGGGGGGACCCAGGGGGACACCCCAGGAAGAAGGGACCAGAAGGGATTCAGAGAGCAGCAGCTGGAGGTCGGGACCAACGTTCCCAGCTGAGAGCAGCGGGGAGAAAGGGGACCAGGCATCGGGTTCCGGAGGCTTTCAGCAGGAGGGAGGGCATGAGTCAGGAGTTGTCACGCCCTCATCAGGGAGTGAGGAAACGGTCAAGAGGAAGGTGGAAGGTTGGGCGCGCGCGCCAAGTTCAAATGCAGCGGAAACTGGCGCAGTAAGCAGCCCGGAGAGGGAGCCAGGTCCTAAAGCCCGCCGCAAGGAGGCAGAAGGGTCCGGGGGGTCTGCTTCAGAGGAATCCCGGAAGGAAGAGGCCGTGGGGGGCAGAGGGACCCAGAGAAGGAAGGAAAGACGTAAGAGGTGGAGCAAGGCGAGGGTATTAAGTTGGTGTACAGGAGGCGGAGACTCAGACGGGACTTCGCCGGTATAGCGTAGAAGACGTAGAGCTGCACGCTGCAGTTCGGAAATGAAACCTGTAACTCAATAAAGACTTTTATAAAGTGAACGCTGGCTAGCGTGGTCCTATGTGAGCTGGGATCTGGAAGCAGCTCTGACAGCACCTAACTTTACACCATCAAACTCACACAGGTGAGAAACCATTTAGATGTATGGAGTGTGGAAAGAGCTTCATTCAGATTGGAAACCTTAAAATACATCAACGGACTCACACAGGGGAGAAACCATTTAAATGCATGGTGTGTGGAACAAGCTTTAGTTATGGTGGAAGCCTTAGATCACATCAACGGACTCACACAGGAGAGAAACCATTTAAATGCATGGAGTGTGGAAAGGACTTCAGTCAGGATGGGCACCTTAGATCCCATCAACGGACTCACACAGGAGAGAAACCATTTAAATGTATGGAGTGTGGAAAGAGCTTTAGTTACAATGCAGGCCTTAGACAACATCAACGGACTCACACAGGGGAGAAACCATTTAAATGCATGGAGTGTGGAAAGAGTTTTAGTGATAGTGGAAGCCTTAGAACACATCAACGAACTCACACAGGGGAGAAACCATTTAAATGTATGGAGTGTGGAAAGAGCTTCAGTCAGCGTGCACACCTTAGAAATCATCAACGGACTCATACAGGGCAGAAACCATATAAATGTATCGAGTGTGGAAAGAACTTCAGTCAGAGTGCACACCTTAGACAACATCAACGGACTCACACAGGAGAGAAACCTTTTAAATGTATGGAGTGTGGAAAGAGCTTCAGTTATAGTGGAAACCTGAGAGTACATCAACAGACTCACATCGGTAAGAAACGATTTAAATGTATGGAGTGTGGAAAGAGCTTCAGTCAGAATGGACACCTTAGAACACATCAGCAGATACACAGGGCAGAAACCGTTTAAATGTATGGCCTGTGGAAGGAGCTTCAGTCAGAGTGGAAGCCTTGATTTATGTCAACAAACTCACACAAAAGACAAACCATATAAATATCAGGGAAGTAGATAGAGGTTCACTCTTAGTGGAATCCTACATCTACAGACTCATGGACAGGAAGAACTTTAACAGTTGACACCCTACAAACCCATCAACCCTCAAAGAGGAGAAGCTGTTTAAAGGGAAAGATTCCAGAAAGTGCTTTAGTTATAATGGAGTGTTTAAGGAACATCTAAGAGCCAGTGTGGTGTAGTGGTTAAGAGTGGTTCGTAATCTGGGGAACCGTTTTTGCATCTCCGCTCCTCTACATGCAGCTGCTGGGTGACCTTGGGCCAGTCACACTTCTTTGAATTGTCTCAGCACCACTCACCTCACAGAGGAAGGGAAAGGAGAATGTTAGCCACTTTGAGACTCCTTTGGGTAGTGATAAAGCGGGATATCAAATCCAAACTCTTCTTCTTCTTCTCAGAGTGGAGAACCCATTTAAATGTATGGAGTGAGGAACGTGTTCCTTTCAGAGTTTACTCTTCTTCACAGCAATGAACTCAGCAGAAAACCATCTTCAAAGCATGTCATGTATTTGTTCTGGTGTTTATATGCAAAGCTGTATAGTAATGAAATAATGAAGGTATATCCCACAATAATGAGTATAATTTTAGATGTAAGGTACCTTTTGATAGTGAGGGGGAGAGGGTGAATCTGTATTTCTGGTGGTGAGTGAGGATTAGGGCTGGGCATATATTGATCTCATCCTATACCAGTTTCTAGACTACATTGTGATAACCTTTGGAAAACAATGGATATGGCAATACACCACAAATCCCAGTGTGTGTTTCTGGGATGCCCTTTTGCCTGGAAGCAGCCGGCAGAAAGCTTTGCTTCATGAAGGGCTTCTGGTTCGCCATCACAGTCGGAGATCTCTTTATCGGAGGAGACCTCGGTATATCAAAGGCAGGGGAAACTGCTCCAGCGCAGCAGACCCCCGGAAAAACCTCAAATCGAGCATTTTGAGGACATGGAATCTGGCAGGTGTCAAAAGTGGGCTCCCCCCTCCCTGGAAAGTTCTGCTTTTGAGCTCCGAGAACGAGGGGGTTGGAGCTGCGACACATCGGACAAAAAGCTTCCTGTGATTATACGAAGCTGCGAGACTGTGAGGCATTAGCGGTCAATTCTTCCAACATCAAAAGGACTGTATTGTGTGTACCTTTTACGTTTGGATTATATATGGCTAATGTAGGGGTTGTGCTGACAAGCTAGCTGAGATAATGCTCCGGGCACACAGCCGTCTCTCTACAAGAGATTTATTGCTAAGCTTCAAAGCAGTTACAAGAGTTCAAAGACACACTTCATCTCTCGGAGTCAGAAGAATCGCCTGACTTTTTTTACGCCTCCCCCAGCAAGCCCATTTCCTGAGTCCACGCCTCTTGCTTCCTCTGCTCTGTGAGTGGCTGGTTCCCAGTACTGGCTCCCCCCTCCCGGCTTCCTCCTCTGACGTGGAAGAGAAACTGCTAATTACCGGCGTGGGCTCTCTGTACTTGCCTCTCTGCTTCCCCCTCAGCTCTTTTGCAGCCTCCAATTCCCTGACATCCACCCCCTCCTCAAAGGCCCCCTTCCCCTCGGGAGAATCGACCATCCCCAATTTATCCTTCTCCGGAGTGGCGGGGGTGAAGCCTGGAAAACTACCCTCCTCCTCATCCGTATCTTCAAAAACCGTCCTCCAGTCCTCCCTCAAACCCACAGTTCCTCGTGTTCCCCAATAGACACTTTCCTCTTCTTCTTCTTCCTCTTCGTCAGATGGTGGGAATCCCTCGAAATCCTCTTCATCGTCCGTCGGCCCGAACACCTGTTGGAAAAATCTACCCCGGGGTTTGGGTTTGTCGGGGAAGAAATTGTGGAACTCCTCCACTAGACCCTCGTCAGTGATACAACTCTCCGGGACCCAGGTATTCTCTGAACTAGGGGCCCCTTCCCACGCCACCAGATACTCTTGCCTCTCTGCTTCCCCCTCAGCTCTTTCGCAGCCTCCAATTCCCTGACAGCTAACTAAAGACCTGACCTCAAGAGTCACTAAATCAGAGATTTGCCCAAGGACTTGTTCTGATCGTAGTGCTGCGCTGACAGAGTTAAAATTGTCTCTACAGGCAGATGATGGCAGATGGCAGATGAATGATGTTTTACTGAGAAATGAATTGATTGTAAATAAAGCTCAAAAGACCCTAAAGGACTATTTTGAATTGAACCTGAATCCTGGAATTGAAGCAAGGGGTGCAAGTAAAGTGGTAATGCCAGGTATTTTGATTCAACAGAATTCTATCAGAATGAGCAAAAGGAAAAAGTTCTGTCTCAAAGGAGAAAGAGAAAAAGTTAAGATGTAACCCAAAAAATCAACAGATTCAAAAGGAAATTAAACCATTACAATCTTAGTCTTCACAAATAGTAAACCAAGAAATTGAATGGAAAATTATATTGATGAAACAAAAGACTTTTGCATCGGCAAATAAATGCAGAAAATTATTGGCTTGGGGACAGAAGGAGAGTACAATAATTAATATTATGGAGGATGGTAAGAATATTGAGAACCCAACAGAGATTAGAAAATATTTTCAAAAGTACTATAAGCAGCTTTAGAAAAAGGAAAAATGGATAAAATGGAACAGTTTTTGGACAAAAATGGATTGCAGAAAATTCCAGCGGACAAAACAAGCCTACTAAATGAACTGGTTACAAGACAAGAAGTTGAAGGGGCAATTAGAATCATAGAATCATAGAGTTGGAAGAGACCACAAGGGCCATCGAGTCCAACCCCCTGCCAAGCAGGAAACACCATCAGAGCACTCCTGACATATGGTTGTCAAGCCTCTGCTTAAAGACCTCCAAAGTAGGAGACTCCACCACACTCCTTGGCAGCAAAACAGCTCTTACTGTCAGGAAGTTCTTCCTAAGGTTTAGGTGGAATCTTCTTTCTTGTAGTTTGGCTCCATTGCTCCATGTCCGCTTCTCTGGAGCAGCAGAAAACAACCTTTCTCCCTCCTCTATATGACATCCCTTTATATATTTGAACATGGCTATCATATCACCCCTTAACCTCCTCTTCTCCAGGCTAAACATGCTCAGCTCCCTTAGCCGTTCCTCATAAGCCATCGTTTCCAGGCCTTTGACCATTTTGGTTGCCCTCCTCTGGACACGTTCCAGTTTGTCAGTGTCCTTCTTGAACTGTGGTGCCCAGAACTGGACACAGTACTCCAGGTGAGGTCTGACCAGAGCAGAATACAGTGGCACTATTACTTCCCTTGATCTAGATGCTATACTCCTATTGCCCAAATGAAAATAGGCAAAGCACTGGGACCTGATGCTTTAACTTCCAAGTATTATAAAATATTTAAGGATTGGCTGATACAACCATTGATGGATGTTGTAACAAAATATTAAAGGGGGACAAAGCACCCGAGTCCTGGAAAGAGGCCTTCATCACTCTGATACCCAAACCAGATACAGATAGAGCTCAAGTAAGGAATCAGCGACCAATTTCCTTGTTGAATGTGGATTATAAAATATTTGCAAATATTTTGGCTACAAGATTGAAGAAGATTTTGAATAAGCACATACATAAAGATCAGTCAGGTTTTTTATCTGAGAGGCATATGAAAGATAATATTAGGAATGTGCTGGAAAGATTAGAGGCAAAAAAGAATCCTAAAGCAATGTTTATGTTTATTGATGCAGAGAAAGCCTTTGATAATGTTTCTTGGAGTTTTATGAAACAGAACTTGTGTAATATGGGGATCGGTCAAAAAATTTTAATGGTATTAATGCAATTTACTTGGAGCAGAAAGCAAAAATTATAATTAACAATGTGGTCTCAGAAGAAATTAGGATTGAGAAGGGAACCAGGCAAGGGTGCCCACTTCCTCCCCCCCCCCTGCTTTCTATTTCTGTCCTAGAGGTGCTGCTGAATAGGATAAGGAATGATGGGGAAGTTAAAGGCATAGTAGTGGGAACTAAACAATGTAAGTTAAAAGCCTTTGCTGATGATTTGGTATTGACTTTACAGGACCCTGAGATCAGTGCAATCAAAGCACTGAAGACAATTCAACAGTTCGGACAAGTTGCAGGTTTCAAATTGAATAACAATAAAACCAAAGTTTTAGGGGGGGAAATAATGATACATGAAAAACTTAATTTAGAGGAACCCACAGGGCTGAAGTTTGTGAAAAAGGTGAAATATCTGGGTGTAAATATGACTGCAAAAAATGCATTTGTACAAAGACAACTATGAAAAGTTATGGAAAGATCAAAAGAGATTTGGATATTTGTACAAGGTTGAAACTATCTTTGTTGGGCTGAATTTCTGCGATAAAGATGAATGTATTGCCTAAGGTGTTATTTTTGTTCCAAGTACTCCCTATCATTGATAAGTTGAATTGTTTTAAGGAATGGCAAAAGATATTATCTAAATTTATCTGGCAGGGGGGGAAACCAAGAATTAAGTTTAAATTATTAACAGATGGGAAAGAGAGAGGGGGTTTCTCCCTGCCAGACTGAAGGATTTACTTTGAAGCTGCAGCCTTTTGCTGGCTGAAACAATGGTATTTATTGGAAGATACAGATGTTTTGGATTTAGAAGGTTTTGATAATTTATTTGGTTGGCATGCATATTTATGGTATGACAAGCTAAAAGCTCACAAAAGATTTAAAAATCATATAATTAGAAAATCTTTGGATGATGTTTGGATAAGATACAGGGATTTGTTAGAAAGGAAAACATCCAGATGGATATCACCATTGGAAGCTAAGACTCATAAAAGGTTGAATATGAAAGATACATGGTTGAAGTATAATGATAGTTTGATGGAAGTAGGGGACCAATTTAGATTAAAATCTTATGATCCGTTGAAAGATAAATTAGATGATTGGTTCCAGTACATCCAGATAAATGAAATGTTTAAAATGGATAAGAAAATTGGTTTTCAAACAGAGAAATCCAAACTAGAAATGGAATTATTAGATACAAAAACAAAATACCTATCTAAGATGTATAATTTATTGCTGGAATGGCATACGAGAGATGAACAAGTGAAATCTGTAATGATTGAATGGGCCAGGGATGTGGGGCACAATATCATGATGGTGGATTGGGAGAAATTGTGGAAAAAGGAATTGGAAGAAACAAGATTTACCAACTATCGAAGAATGGCAGATGAAGATGATGGACTACATGGAATTTGCCAAACAAGTGGGACCCACATCTTTAAAGTTGTTAAAATAAAAAAATTCCTTCCAGTAGCACCTTAAAGACCAACTAAGTTAGTTCTTGGTATGAGCTTTCGTGTGCATGCACACTTCTTCAGATACAAGGAATTAAAGTTGTTGCAATGTTACAAATCATCAAACCTTTATTGGCATCACTTACAAACATTCAGAATAAGTAGGCCAGTGCGATGTCATCGCCATTTCAACAGTACAGTCATTTGCCAAAGGGAAGAAGAGGCAAGCAATCTATTCCATCTCTCCAGCAAGGGCAGGATCCTGTAGTGTACTTTGGCGACAAAAAATCAAATAGAGGAACTTAGCTACTGTCTTGGGGAGCTCCTGGTCTCTCCCCTAGAATAAGAAGTGTACAACCTCCTTCTCTGGTTTCCATGTTGGAATGCATAGGTGGTCTAAAAATTGTTGGCAAATAACATCATAGATTTTGCATTTAAGGGCCATGTGAGCTAGAGTTTCCACCAGGTGGGCATCGCATGGGCAGATCCTATCTCCTTCTGCCAAACCCACAAACCTGCCCCAAAGGAGGTTAGAAGGATTAGACTTGAACCTAGGCAGAGAAAAAGCCCTTTTTCCTTGCGGGTTAAACAAAAATTGTAAATAATTAAGGTTAAATTCCTGCACCCTAGATAGTCGAAAATAAAGAGGGGCCATGTTTTTTCCACAGCTGAGATCAGTTCCTGGAGATCTATGTCCCACAGCCTAGTTTTTAACATGGCCTTGGCTACTGGGGAAGCCATGATGATAATGTTGCAAATATTATGCCTGAATGTATCCTTTCGACTTGACAGCTCGGGGAAGATACCTAGCTTTATAAATGTGTAGAAAATCCATACTTTAACTGACTCTCCTCATTCCAACGCCATTTTGATCCTTAAAGAAAGGGGAATTTGGGCTCCACCTCCCTCTGTGAACCAAGAAGCAGAAAATCAGATCAGCAGTGTCAAGCGCTCATCCTACACTCGAGTAGGATCCTGGTAGAGACACATGCCCGACTGGCATGTTCTCTCCCTCCTGGTCATTCGTTCGGGAGCTTCAAAAGCTTCACAGCAACTGATGCCAACAGACATCGGCACACTTAGGGATCTGCAGAGTGTTTGCAGTTTGCGTAACAGAGCTCAGCAACTCAGCATTTTGGCTAATCTACTTTATTTACATGTAAACACACACGGAGCACTGCAACATGGCTCCCTCTTTCTCTCTCTAGCATCAGACAGCAGAGAGAGAGAACAAAGGACAACAGTCCCACTTCAGGAACATAGTCTCCATCACTTCCCACTGTGGAGTCAAAACATACACCGTCATGTGATAGACAAAAATGCCATGACTGCAATCACGGAGCTGGAATTCTAACAGGCAGCAGGAACAGGGCATCCCGCCATAATCCCCCAAGCGTAAGAGCACAGACACGGGCCCCCCATCCAGGGAGTGACCAGGGGAAACAATGGACATCTGCAGAGGCAGTTGAGCAAGCCAGGTGTTCTGAAAGCCCATCTCCAGACCAGTCCTGAGGGCAAGGAGATGTCAAGAGTTTTATTGTTCTTCCGGTGATGGGGACTTAAGAGGTGTTGGGAAAGGGGCCTGATAAAGAGACCTAATGTTGGACTTGTGTCACCCTTGTAGACCCCTCCCCCTTTGTGACATGCTAGTGATGTAGTGGTGATGTCTCAGTGATGCTGCTCAAAGTGTATTCTGGGATATTGTGGGAAGTTTTAAAAGAGGGGGGTCACCCCTTACTCGGGGTTCTTACTCCTGTGGGGACCTGTTGCACAACAATAAGGATCATGGTCTACTGACCATGTTCCTTCTTTTACTGACCACATGGACCTGCGGGAGACCAGCACCCTGATGAGCTCGGCTGTTGAGTCGTCTCTCACCCCAGAATTTTTCATTACCAATAATGATCTTTTAAAATGTTTATATTTTTTGTTGTCTGCCACACTCCAAAAAAATTCACCATCTTTTCTATCCCCAGCTCTGCTATCTGTGTCTACTCATTTTTCTTCTGTTGTCTCATATTTTTACCAACAATTTATTTCAATTTTTATTCCATTTAACACCTGCAACTTGGCCAAATTGATTAATCTTGTTGAAAACTGTTGGTATACTTTCCAGTGGGCTTCTACCATTATTACCAGGTTGTTTGCAAATGCCTTAAGTTCATATGATCTTCATCCCACTGTAATAATAATAATAATAATAATAATAATAATAATAATAATAATAATAAATTTATTTGTATCCCACCCTCCCTGGCCAAAGCCGGGCTCAGAGCGGCTAACAACAAGTAAAAATAGCCCAGTGTACAGAAAATTGCACAGTCAATTAATTAAAATACATTCTAGAATCAATTCATAATCAAATTAATGGCAACCATTGGGTTAGGGTTCTATGAAGATTACAGAAGGGGGGGGTCGGACTGTGCTTTGGCGAAAGGCCAGGCAGAACAGCTCCGTCTTGCAGACCCTGAAAAAAGATATATTGGTGATGCTGTGAGAACGGTATTCTGGGATATGGTGGGAAAGTTTTAAAAGTCAGTGTCGCTCCCTGCTCTGGGTTCACTCGCTGTTGTTGAACCTGTTGCACAACAATAAAGGATCTCAGTCTACTGACTGCTCTTTTACTCCAAATTGCTTCACTGGAATTTCCTTCTTTTGCTGACCGCACGGACCCGCAGGGGACTTGGACCCTGATGAGCTGAGCTTTTGGGTAGACTCTCAAACCAGAATTTTCCTTATCAAAACCTTTCTGCAAATGGCCTTTGCAACACAACTCCCTGGATGGTTACAAAGTAGACACATTTCTTGATGAGATGCAACTTCTGCCAGGAAAACCTGAGCTGAAATAGTAAGGAGAGCAAAACAGCAGCCCTGTCTGACCCCAGTCGGCCTCCAGACTCCCCCAGTCACGTGGCAGGAGGTTCTTCCTGAGCTCCCCCCCCCCATCAGTGATGATCCAGATATGATCCATTGAGGATCCACATTGTAGCAGGAACCCCCCCCCCCAATCATTCTGTTTGTACAAAGTTCACACACACACTCACACTCACACACTACATACGCCACATTTCTGTTATAAATTCATAGAAAATCAACCATACATCGGATTTGCACTGTTCCATTTTTATTTTACTCCATATGACAAGAACTAACAAAGGGGGGGGGTCAGCCATAATCCCTTCACTGTCTCAGCACATCTGCAGGAGCCCTGCCCAGATGATCCCAGACAGAAGACAATCAAGATCAGTATGATCCAAGGAGACTGGTCCAAAGAGCAGATCTCTATGCCTGAATGAAACGGGTCTGCGATGATGGATTCTGGAGTCAAGAAATCCTCCCTTTCCAGTGATCTCTCAGGCTGGCCGGGAAAAGGCAGCGAGCAGGAATCCTCAGGCATCCCGACGGACAGACAGACCTGTCATGTTGCCAAAAGACGAACTCGGAGTCTGATCTGATTTCCATGCAGAACTCATTTTGTGACTTCGCTGTTGGATTGTCGGGATCAGCCCCTCCCCCCTCTCCTGATCCCCAGAAGGAAGACCGGGGGGGGGTTTCTACTCCTCCTTCTCCCCCCCCCCACACGCTCAACACTTTCCCTCCCCTCCCGGCACATCCTTCTCTCATCCCGCCCCCACAATCCCAAATCACCCCCCCCCAAATACATAGCTCCTCCTCTTCCTCCTCCTCCAATCCGGCTTCTGTTCCGGTAATGCGGGGGGGGGAGCCCCCCTCCCACCCTGCCTGCTTCTCCCGGAAGTGGAGCTTCCACTCCGGATTGCTGCTCTGCCCCGTAGCTCTGGGGGGGGGCGCTTTCGGAAAGGGGAGGGAGGAGGCAGGGGACCCCCCCCCCGTGGATGTTGCAGGAAAGGAGAATCGGGAGCGAGGACAAAAAGGTAAAGGGGTCGCGGGGGGGGCGGAGAGGGGGGAAAGGACCCAGAGACCCCCGCCAGCTCCCCCAAGCGCCTGCACGCGTGCTGCGAAGGGGTGGAGATGGGGCGCCCACCCACGAGGACTCCCTGGGGCGCGGAGAAGCGGGCCAGGAAAGGGTTAAGGGGTGCGGGAGGCGCCTGGATAGAGACCCCCCCTGTCCCTCTCCGGCTCATCTTGGGGGGCATTAGGGACGGAGAGAGGGGTGAGCCAAGGAAGCCTCTGGATGCAGGGGAGACTCCGGGAGAAAGAGAGGGGGTCAATGACGTGGGGGGGGACGGGAGGAAGGGCAGCATTGGCGAGGGTGAGAGAGCTAGGCAGACCAGTCTTTGGGGACACGTCTCCATCGTGGCTTCCTTGGGAATTCTCTGGAGGGGCCGCCTTGGCTTCTCCCTCCCGCCCAGAAATCGACACCCCCCTTCAAGGCGACCAGAGAGGGATCCCTGGAAAGTGGGGGTCCTGTCCCCCCATCTTTCCATCCTGCAACCTCCATCCTCTTCCCACCCCATAAGTCTCTGCCCTGTCCGGATGCAGCGCTTCTGCCCAGTCCAACCACTGGTCCCCTGGAGAGGAGAGGAAATCCCCAGAGGAAGAGGGGAGGGGGGAGGCCTTCTCAGAAGCGGCTCTTGGTTTCCGCAATCCCACCCAGGAAGCAGCCAGAAACCTTTTCCTCTCTCTCAGGCTTCCATCTTTAAGTGTCTTTTCCACTGAGAATGAGGATAATGTACACCTGTCATCAGAAACAGGGGTGCAGAGTCCATGGAATGGCTTTCAGGATTGATATAGAAGTTGCACCTCAAAAGCATTTCTTTTCCTCTCATTCTTTGTAGCCAATGTCAGAGTGACTGACAAGCTGAGATACAACCCATCATCATCCGATGACAGCGACTGCATGAATCTTCCCAGTCAAAGGACCCATTTTCAGGATAGACAGTGCCTGGGGCTGGAGGCTCTACACACCGGGTGTGCCTGTGCAGGCCAAAGACTGCCAGTATTAGCACAGGTGAGGTGTGTGACCTTCCCAAATTTACAGACTGTATGTGAATGAGAGTTTGTGGGTGGGATTATAATTTACGGCAACCCTGTGATTTTCTCCACCCATAATATTTCATAAGCTAATTTTGCAGTAAAAATTCCAAAATAACTACAAAAAATCTGTTCTTAACCTGGAGCACCACTTTAGCTAATGGGGCCTCCTGCTGCCGCCGTGCGATTTCTGTTCTCATCCTGAAGCAAAGTTCTTAACAAATGGTACTATTTCTGGGTTAGCAGAGTCTGTAAGCTGAAGCGCCTGTAACCCGAGGTACCACTCTAGGCGTCATAGTATTCTTCTTTTCCCACAGCCGCTCTGGGCAACTTACAGTACATATAGGTAAAGGTAAAGGGACCCCTGACCATTAGGTCCAGTCGTGGCCGACTCTGGGGTTGCAGCGCTCATCTCGCTTTATTGGCCGAGGGAGCCGGCATACAGCTTCCGGGTCATGTGGCCAGCAGGACTAAGCCGCTTCTGGCGAACCAGAGCAGCGCCAGAGCAGTACCTATTTACCTACTTGCACTTTGACATGCTTTCAAACTGCTAGGATGGCAGGAGCAACGGGAGCTCACCCCGTCGCGGGGATTCGAACCGCCGACCTTCTGATCGGCAAGCCCTAAGCTCTGTGGTTTAACCCACAAAGCCACCCGCGTCCCTACAGTACATATACATGACAGTAAAACATCAAATATTAAAAACCTGTCTTCTACAGCTGTCTTCTACAGCTGTCTTCTAAATGTCAGATGGTTGCCTGTTTCCTTGCCCTCTGAAAGGAGGGCATTCCATGGGGCAAGAGGCCCTCTGCCTGGTTCCCTGGAACCTCACTTCTAACAGCAAGGGAACCAGCAGAAGACCCTCGGAGGAGGACCTCCCTGTCCTGACTGAGCGATGGGCGTGAAGATGCTCCTTCAGGTCCACACGGCCAAGGCAGGGGCCAAAACAGCACTCAAGTAAGCTACAGCCAAGCAGAGTAGAGTAATAGCAGAATATGAAGTGGGAGCAGGCGCATTTCAATACTGTAATTTATATATTATTCAGTGTCAGAGTAACCCTGGGACTAGATAACAAGCCTCCAGGTGGACGTGCCCCACCTGCCCTTCACGTTCCTCTTCCCCACGGGCAGAATCTGCCTTCTGGATTGTGGGATTCATGGTTGTTCTCCTCCTCTCCATCCACCAGGGCTTGACTTCAGGTGCAGCAGAATTCCCCAGCCCCCCAAGGATTTGAGACCCATCAGCTTTCCTCACCTGGTTTAGCCGGCCGGTTGAAGCCGTTGCTTGAACCCCTGTTGCATGCTGACAGCTTCTGGAAGCCACAGGTGAGAGCTGAGTGCAGGGTGGGGACCAAGGGTGGAAAAATGACCCCAGAAGGTGCAGGACATGTCTCCTACCAAAGGAACTACTTATCCCCAACGTGCCATGACATCTAGATTCAGGTAGGTAGCCGTGTTGGTTGGACATATTTGAAATACAAAATTAAAAAATTGTCCAGCTCTCATTTCCATATATCACAACTGGGAAAACCATAGCTTGAACTATACGGACCTTTGTTGGCAGAGACCTTAAAATGTCTCTGCTTTATAAGATGCTGTCTAGGTTTCTCATTGCTTTTCTCCCATGACCCTAAGGTTCTACTGGAATATTTTTGTTACTTTTTTACTTCAACTGCATCAGACCAATATGGCTACCTACCATTAAGTACAGTTATCTCCCTGCCCTGAATATCCTGCCTTTCAGTGCCAGATTAGGATAGTCCTCTGTCAGAAGACAAGCAGAGGATCAGGCAGCACATCATCATTATAAAGAACCATTGGGGTGGGTGTTTCCGTCTGGGATTCCCACTTGCCATCTGCTTTCCTTCTGCTTCTCCTGCTCTCTCCATGCAATGTGAGGCATTTAGACAGAGGTCCATCTCCAAGAACAGGAGCTTCCCTGAGCACCCATTCAGCTGACCCCAAGCACCAAGCCTTGTCACTAGTTCTCTGACTGACCCAGACCACAGTCCCTGGAAGAGATGTAGACCTGGGTCTCCCAAAATGGTCCATATGGACCTCCTGAGGTCAGTGGGTCTGTGCAGGTGATTCATGAAGAACTAGAGGTGGAAATGGGGGCAACCACTTGATTTGAAAGGCAGTCTCAGAGGACAACGGTATTCCAAGATCATGCTGTGTTATTAAAGATGATTGAGGATTATGAAAGGTTGCTGATACATTACTACCATTTGACATCATACCATTTTTATTTCCTAAAAATTGGGAACATGGGTAGGACATGGGAGAATGTGGGAGTTATTGAAATAAGAGAAGGTGCTAATGACGGTTGATGTGTCCTTTTTTTCCTGTGTTCTCTTTCCTGAAACCCAAAAAGGATTTCCTTTTTGCCCACTCTGAAAAAGGTGATGGAGAAGACAGAATTGCAGGGGACAAGGCACCTTTCGTTTCGTTAGGAATAGCCATTAAAATGTGTGAAATGTGGAATCTGCTTCACTGAATGAGCACACAGTTCACATCAAGGAACACAAAAAGGAAAGAACCCATTTACAGGTATGGAGTGCGGAAAGAGCTTTAGTGATAGTGGAAGCCTTAGGAAACATCAACGGACTCACACAGGAGAGAAACCATATGAATGTATTGAGTGTGGAAAGAGCTTTAGTGATAATGGAAACCTTAGGAAACATCAACAGACTCACACAGGGGAGAGACCATTTAAATGCATGGAGTGTGGAAAGAGCTTCAGTCAGAGTGGAGACCTTAGACAACATCAACGGACTCACACAGGGGAGAAACCATATCAATGTATCGAGTGTGGAAAGAGCTTTAGTCATAGTGGAAGCCTTAGAAGACATCAACAGGCTCACATCGGTATGAAACGATTTAAATGTATGGATTGTGGAAAGAGCTTCAATCGGAGTGCACACCTTAGATCACATCAAGGGACTCACACAGGGGATCACCCACTTAAAGGTATGGAGTGCAGAAAGAGCTTCTGTTTGAATGCAAAACTTAGAATACACCAGCGGACTCACAGAGAGAGAAAACGTTTTACATGCAGGGAGTGTGGGAAGAACTTCAGTCAGAGTGGAACCCTCAATATACATCAACGGACACACACAGGGGAGAAACCATATAAATGTATTGAGTGTGGAAAGGACTTTAATGATAGTGGAAGCCTTAGAAGACATCAACGGACTCACACAGGGGAGAAACCATATAAATGTATTGAGTGTGGAAAGGACTTTAGTGATAGTGGAAGCCTTAGAAGACATCAACGGACTCACACAGGGGAGAAACCATTTAAATGCATGGAGTGTGGAAAGAGTTTTAGTGATAGTGGAGACCTTAGAAAACATCAACGGACTCACACAGGGGAGAAACCATTTGAATGCATGGAGTGTGGAAAGAGTTTTAGTGATAGTGGAGACCTTAGAAAACATCAACGGACTCACACAGGGGAGAAACCATATGAATGTATGGGGTGTGGAAAGAGCTTCAGTCAGAGGGGAAACCTTAGATCACATCAACGGAGTCACACAGGGGAGAAACCATTTAAATGCATGGAGTGTGGAAAGGACTTCAGTCAGAGTGGACACCTTAAAAAACATCAACAGACTCACACAGGGATGAAACCATATAAATGTATAGAATGTGGAAATAGCTTCAGTCAGAATGCAAACCTTAAAAGACATCAACGGATTCACACAGGGGAGAAACCATTTAAATGCATGGAGTGTGGAAAGAGCTTCAGTCAGAATGCAGACCTTAAAAATCATCAACGGACTCACACAGGGGAGAAATCATATGAATGTATGGAGTGTGGAAAGAGCTTTAATAATAATGGAAGCCTTAGAAGACATCAACGGACACACACAGGGGAGAAACCATATGAATGTATGGAGTGTGGAAAGAGCTTTAGTGATAGTGGAAGCCTTAGAATACATCAACAGACTCACACAGGGAGAAACCGTTTCAATGTATGGAGTGTGGAAAGAGCTTCAGTCGGAGTACAAACCTTAGATCACATCAATGGACTCACAGGGGAGAAACCATTTAAATGCATGGAGTGTGGAAAGAGTTTTAGTGATAGTGGAAGCCTTAGATCACATCAACGGACTCACACAGGGGAGAAACCATATGAATGTATGGAGTGCGGAAAGAGCTTCAGTCAGAGTGCAAACCTTAGATCACATCAACGGAGTCACACAGGGGAGAAACCATTTAAATGCATGGAGTGTGGAAAGGACTTCAGTCAGAGTGGAACACTTAAAAAACATCAACAGACTCATACAGGGGAGAAACCATATAAATGTATGGAGTGAGGAAAGACCTTTGGTGATAATGGAAAACTTAGAACACATCAACGCACACACACAGGGGAGAAACCATTTCAATGTATGGAGTGTGAAGAGAGTTTTAATAATAGACACACACAGGGGAGAAAGCATTTTAATGTATGGAGTACAGTAAATACTTCACTCAGAGTGGAAATCTTAGAAAACATCAGCAGATACACAGGGGAGAAACCATGTAAATGCATTGACTGTGGAAGGAGCTTCAGTCAGAGTGGAACCCTGATTTTTGTCAACAAACTCACACAAAAGACAAACCATATAAATATCAGGAAAGTAGATAGAGGTTCACTCTTAGTGGAAGTTGAAAATCAGCAGACTTATGGACAGGAAGAACTTTAAGAGTTGAAACCCTTCAAACCATCAACAAACTCAGAGGGGAGAAGCAGTTTAAATGAAAAGACTGCAAAAGGTGCTTTATTTATAATAGAGTGATCAAGGAACATCTAGGGACTCTCACATAGGAGAACCCATTTAGATGTATGGAGTGTGGTACTTCTTCCTCTCAGAGTCCACTCTGAGCAATGAACTCAGCAGGAAATCATTCCTAAAAACATCAGGTATATGTGAAGTTCTGGTGTTTGTATGTAAAACATTATAATAATGAAATAAGGCAACATCTCACAATGGTGAGTATAATTTTAGATGAAAGTACCTTTGGTTTTTGCACCAAATCTGTCACACACACCCCACCGCATGATCTCCAAGTACTGCTTCTTCACCAGAACGTCATCGCTGCCTCCTGCCCTGCGCGTTCTGAAGAAAACTTGAAATACTGAAATTGAATGGGAGATTTCCCCCGAAGCCTAATTTCAAGAGAGCAAAGGAGGGGTTGCAGGTACCAGGGAAGTCTCCCGGGGTGCCCACCTTCACTCATGAACCCCGGGACAATTTACTGCCATCAGCAAACTTTGCCCCCTCCCTCCTAAGTCTAGATCATTTATGAACAAGTTGAAAAGCCACAGGTCCCAATACTGATCTTGAGGGGACTCCGCTTTCTGCTCCTCTCCATTCAGAGAACTGTCCGTTTACTCTCTTGGTGCTTCAGAAGGAGGGCTGCCTCCAACTAGGGAGGCACATTTCTTCTAGGGGCACCTTTCCGGGGTCCCCACGGTGCCCCCCAGCCTGGCTCCACTCGGCCAGGGCAGCTGCATTTTGTTTTGCTGTAGGTGAGCCTGCCCCCTGCAATGTGGGGAACTTCATGGGGGGGATCAGCGAGAAGGAGCTTCTGGATCCTGTGCAGCCCCCTCCCTGCCTGCTCCCTTCAGGGTTCCTGAGCCCCTCCCTTTTTCATTTCAAGGATTGGGGGTCCCGCAGAGCCCTCAGGGCACCTAAGCATCCGGGGGGGGGAAATATTTTGTTTCCTGAGGGCAGGAGTCACAATCCTGGCACACTGCAGGATGTCTGGGTTTTAGGTATGAGGCTGAGGCTCAGGTGGAAAAGAGGTGATAGGGGAAATATCCTGGGGTGTGGATTTTAATTTATTTTTAATAATTTTTATTGATTTTCCAAAAAAATCTTGAGTGTTCACTGGAAGGACAGATCCTGAAGCTGAGGCTCCAAGACTTTGGCCACCTCAGGAGAAGAGAAGACTTCCTGGGAAAGACTCTGATGTTGGGAAAGATGGAGGGCACAAGGAGAAGGGGACGACAGAGGACGAGATGGTGGGACAGTGTTCTCGAAGCTACCAGCATGAGTTTGACCAAACTGCTGGAGGCAGTGGAAGACGGGAGTGCCTGGCGTGCTCTGGTCCAGGGGGTCATGAAGAGGCGGACACGACTAAACAACAACAACAACATCATGTACCGTATTTTTCGCTCTATAACACGCACCTGACCATAACACGCACATCGTTTTTAGAGGAGGAAAACAAGGGAAAAAATATTCTGAATGAAATAGTGGACGTATCATTTTTGTGCTTCATGCTGTGGCCACAGACATGTGATCTGATGGTGAATTTGGGGTGACCCAATGCAAAAATCCTGAGAATCCCTGTGGATCCATGCTTTGTACCACTTTTTTGCACCATTGCAGCCCCAGGCAACAGTGGGTGCGTGATTTTTGGGGGGCAGGCTGTAGCCATGGACATGCTATGTGCTCTGATGGTGAATTTTGGCTGACCCAATGCAAAGATCCTGAGGATCCATGTGGATCCATGCTTTGTAACCACGTTTTTGCACCATTGCAGCCCCAGGCAACAGTGGGTGCGTGATTTTGGGGGGGCAGGCTGTAGCCATGGACATGCTGTGTGCTCTGATGGTGAATTTGGGGTGACCCAATGCAAAGATCCTGAGGATCCATGTGGATCCATGCTTTGTAACCACATTTTAAGTGGGGAGGGAAGGAAAAACACAGAAGGCTAAGAATGCAGGAGAGGGCTATAACGTGAGGAAAGGAAGGCAAAAGTTCCCCCCCACCCCCCCCACCCAAGCCAGCCAGCGCTCTCTCTCTCTCTCCCTCCCATCTGCATGTTTTCCGGCTGCCTGATATTTATTTTTTTTAATTGCCTTGACAGAAGAAAGCATTTTAACTGCATTAAGAACTATTTAGCAGCGAAACCTAAGCTTTGCCATCCCTTAAGAGGTACACAACACTGTAATCTTCCAGATCGCATGAATTTACAGGCAAAACACTGTTTAAGGATTTCATCCTTTTAAATTGAAGAAAGCATATTTGAATGCTGTGTGTCCCCAAAAACAAAAAGCAGGAAGTCAAATCAGAATTTTAAGATGAACCTGTAATCTCTCTTCCCTTCACAAACATTGTTCCCTCCGGAGCAGGGAGAGGAGTTAGAGGGACGCTCTGCTTTCCCCTCTTCTTGCCTGGAGGGGAGGGGCTTTCCCTGCTCTTTGTTCCGTTTCAGCAAACACAGCAAGGAAACAGAGGAGGGTGGGCAGTAAGACCCTGAGGCAGAATGCAGGAAAGCAGCCACTTCCTCTGCTTGCCTGGAGGGGAGGGGCTTTCCCTGCTCTTTGTTCTGTTTCAGCAAACACAGCAAGGAAACAGAGAGGGTGGGCAGTAAGACCCTGAGGCAGAATGCAGGAAAGCAACCACTTCCTCTGCTTGCCTGGAGGGGAGGGGCTTTCCCTGCTCTTTGTTCCGTTTCAGCAATCGTGAAGCCCGATTTGATTTTTGCCTGATTTTTCGGCTCCAGGGACCACACATTCGCTCCATAACACGCACAGACATTTCCCCTTCCTTTTCAGGAGAAAAAATCTGCGTGTTATAGAGCGAAAAATGCGGTACTTTAAAAATCAGCACCTAGACCATTTCAGTAAATGCCTGGGGGCCTAAAACAGATGTGAATGAACAGCGCAAATCAGAGCGCATTGTGTGTGTGCAACTTGCAAGAGGGCAGAGGGACAGAGTCTCTGCTTCACGCCCCTCTCTGCTCTCCTCCTCCTCTCTTCGACTTCCCACATTAATGGGGAAAGGCTACAGGTCCACCTCATAGGGATGTTGTAAAGACAGCAGAGTTGGTTTTTATGAAGCGCTTTGAACTCTCCGAGTGTCCTCTAGTTTATCTCCCCATGTTGAGCCCCCACAGCCTTTGCTCAGAGGGGCCCTGCCCACCCATCCCTGGGCCACCTTCCCGTTTCATTCAAGGTGCACAGCTAGGAGATGGATCTTCCGCCAAACTCCCCTTTATTCCTGTTGCCACCACAGAGGACTCTTCAACACTTCACCCCAAACATAACAGAGGAGGAAGTGTGCATCGATTCATTAAACTGATTTATTTAAAAAATAGACATAAACATGTGGTTTCAAATGTTCTCATTTCTTTTCTTTTTCTTTTGAAACTTTACTACAGCTGTAACAACGGGGATTATAATGCTGTTTCTCTACCCCAGGTCTAACCAACCCTGCTCCACAATTGCCACCACTGCCCCATTCCATTCCAACCCCCAATGGTTGCAGCCAACCATCTTGGCTGCAAGTCCCAGAAGACGGGCTCTCTCCTTAGAGACCTTTTCCACCTAGCCTGGGAGGGCAGAGCCAGGATTGACTCCAGCTGCAAAAGCTGAGGCTGCTGAACAGACTCTTGAATTTGGGGGTTTGGGGGGGGTTGTTGGTGTTGGTGTTTTGTTTTTATATTTTAGATCTTGTGATTTACGTGGAAATTGATCCATTCAATTGCTCAATCCCAGCATTCCAAACTACCCCTATCACCATCTAGCATTTCCTAAAATTTACTCTTCGACTGTAATTACCATTATTATATTAATGTCGTTGATACATGCATATAAAACTTTAAATACAAACACCAAGACATTGCACTGAAATGCACTGAAATGCAAAATTCAGGAAATGCGCATGCATGCACTTTCCAAGAGTCTCATTCGAGAGCCAGTGGGGTGCAGTGCTTAAGAGTTTTGGACTAGGAACTGGGAGACCTGGGTTCCAATCTCCACTCAGTCACTGGATGATGGCTTCACAGCCCAACCTCCCTCACAGGGTTGTTGTCAGGATTAAACCATGAGGGGGAGAACGACTTAAGACCACACTTAGCAACTTGAAGAAACAGGTGGTATATAAAGGCATCCAATAAATTTCACTAAGAAGAAAGGTAAGATTCTGCTCTTAGGCAAGACGAATCAGCTGCACAAATATAAGAAGGGACATACCAGGCTTGCCAGTAGTACATGTGGAAATGACCTGGAGTCTTAGTGGACCACAAGACTAACATGAGTCAACATCAGCGAAATAGGCTGTTACTCTAGGCTGCGTCCAAAGAAGTCAAGTGTCCAGATCAAGAAAAGTAATAGCCCCACTTTCTTCTGCCTTGTTCAGACCACACCTGGAGTCCTGTGTCCAGTTCTGGGTGCCCCAATTTAAGAAGGATTTTGACAACCTGGAAGGTGTGCAGAGGGGGGTGAGCAAGACAATTAAGCGTTGGGGAACCAAGCCTTCTGAGGAACAGGAAGGGCTGTCAGGTGGAAGATTGAACAAGCTTGTTTTCACCGGCTCTGGAGGCTGGGACCCAAACCAATGGCTTCAAATTAGAGACGCCCTTGGAAGGTTGTGGACTCTCCTTCCTTGGAGGTTTGTAAGGAGATGTTTGAAGGCAATATGTCATGGATGCTTTAGTTGAGAGTCCTGCAGTGGACTAGACGACCCAGAAGTCTCCTGCAGGTCTAAAATTCTATTATTCTCCCCTGTATGAATTTTTTGATGGGCCATGAGGTTAGTCCTCTTACTGAAGCTCTTCACACATTCCAAGCACTGATAGGGTTTCTCCCCAGTGTGGATTCTTTGGTGGGAAGTGAGATGGGCTTTCTGGCAGAAACTCTTTCCACATTTCACACATTGATAGGGTTTCTCACCACTGTGAATTCTTTGGTGAGCCATGAGCTTGGTCCTCTTACCAAAGCCCTTCCCACATTCCAAGCACTGATAAGGTTTCTCACCACTGTGAATTATTTGATGGGAAGGGAGACTTTGCTTATGACTGAAGCTCTTTCCACATTCCAAGCACTTATAGGGTTTCTCCCCTGTGTGAATTCTTTGGTGGGAAGTGAGATCGGCTTTCTGGCAGAAACTCTTCCCACATGCCAAGCACTGATAGGGTTTCTCCCCTGTGTGAATTCTTTGGTGGGAAGTGAGGCTGACTCTCTGGCAGAAACTCTTTCCACATTCCGAGCACTGATGGGGTTTCTCACCACTGTGAATTCTTTGGTGATGAGTGAGACTTTTCTTCAGACTGAAGCTCTTGCCACATTCCAAGCACTGATAGGGTTTCTCACCTGTGTGAATTCTTTGGTGAGAAGTGAGATTGGCTCTCTGGCAGAAACTCTTTCCACATTCTAAGCACTGATATGGTTTCTCACCACTGTGAATTCTTTGGTGGGAAGTGAGACTTTGCTTCTGGGTGAAGCTCTTTCCACAATTCACACATTGATAGGGTTTCTCCCCAATATGAATTTTTTGGTGGGAAGTAAGACCAGTGCTCACAGTGAAGCTCTTCCCACATTCCAAGCACTGATATGGTTTCTCCCCTGTGTGAATTCTTTGGTGTGAAGTGAGATCGGCTCTCTGTAGGAAACTCTTTCCACAATCCAAGAATCGATAGGGTTTCTCCCTGGTATGAATGCTTTGATGGGTAGTGAGATGGGCCCTGAGACTGAAGTTTTTTCCACATTCCAAGCACTGATATGGTTTTTCCCCTGTGTGAATTCTTTGGTGGGAACTGAGATTGGCTCTCTGGGAGAATCTCTTTCCACATTCCGAGCACTGATAGGGTTTCTCACCACTGTGAATTCTTTGGTGGGAAGTGAGACTTTGCTTCCAACTGAAGCTCTTCCCACATTCCATGCATTGATAAGTGTCAGAGCTGCTTCCAGATCCTAGCTCACAGAGGATCACGCTAGCCAGCGTTCACTTAATAAAAGTCTTTATTGAGTTACAGTTTCCATTTTCTAGCTGCAGCGTGCAGCTCTACGTCTTAGAGGCTAGACCGGCGAAGCTCCGTCTGAGTCCCCGCCTCCTGTACACCAACTTAATACCCTCGCCTTGCTCCACCTGTTACGTCTTTCCTTCCTTCTCTGGGTCCCTCTGCCCCCCATGGTCTCTTCCTTCCGGGACTCCTCTGACGCAGACCCCCCGGACCCTTCTGTCTCCTTGCGGTGGGCTTTAGAACCTGGCTCCCTTTCCGGGCTGCTTACTGTGCCGCCTTCCGCTGCATTTGAACTTGGCGCGCGCGCCCAACCTTCTACCTTCCTCTTGACCGTTTCCTCGCTCCCTGATGGGGGCGTGACCACTCCTGACTCATGCCCTCCCTCCTGCGGAGAACCTCCGGATCCCGATACCTGGCCCCCTTCCTCCCCGCTGCGCTCAGCTGGGGACGTTGGCCCCGATTTCCAACTGCTCCTCTCTGAGTCCCCTCTGGTCCCTTCTTCCTGGGGTGTCTCCCTAAGCCCCCCCTTGCTCTGACCACTGGCGCTCCTTTCTGTGAATCTTCCGATTCACTGGAAAGACTCGGAGATCTCGGGTCGTCGTCATCACTCATCCTTCCTTCGGACTCCTCCCCCTCGCTCTCTGTTTCCTCCCTTTCCTGCGCCTCTGCTCCTGAACCCCTGACAATAAGGTTTTTCACCACTGTGAATTCTTTGATGGGAAATGAGACTTGCCTTTTGGGTGAAGCCCTTTCCACAATTCACACATTTATATGGTTTCTCCCCAGTATGAATTCTTTGGTGGGAAGTGAGATGGGAGCTCACGGTGAAACTCTTCCCACATTCCGAGCACTGATAGGGTTTCTCACCTGTATGAATTATTTGATGGGCTGTGAGATGGGTTCTCTGACTGAAGCTCTTTCCACACTCTCGGCATTGAAATGGCTTCTCCCCCCTGTGAGTTCTCTGATGTTTATGGAAGGTTTTGCTTGTATTAAAGCTTTTCCTACATTCTAAGCACTGATAGGGTTTCTCGCCTGTATGAATTATTTGATGCGAAATGAGATGTGCACTCTTACTGAAGCTCTTTCCACATTCCAAGCATTTCAGTGGGTCCTCCCCTGTGGGAATTATTTCCTGTGAAGTTAGACTTTCATTCCAACAGAAATTTTTTCCCCATTCAGAGAACTGAGAGGGTTTCTTCCCAATAGCATTTCTTTGGTGGGTAGTCGAATGGGAGCTGTGACTGAAGCTCTCTCCACACTCCAAGAGTGGCAATGGCTTCTCCACTGTGTGGATTCTGTCATGGGCGTCCTCGTTCTCAATTTCCAAATCAGCACCACCTGCAATGAAGAAAGAAATGGATTAGAGCTGCAGGAAGAAATGGGAGTGCCACTGTATTGAATATTGATCACTAACCCTTGTGATAGAGGAAGAATTCCATGCATCAACATTGCTGACCACACACTAGAGGTGGTCAGTGTTAGAAACAGAGATAGGACAGCTAGGACATAAAGAGGACCTTATACCTAGGTTATGGGCTCAAAAATGGAATGTCTAGGTGCACTTTCGTATGACAAAAATACAAAGCTGAAAAGGAATGAACAGCAGCTAAAATAATATGTTCATTTTTCACATGGTCTAGTCCTTCCCCTGCCCACCCACCCCCTGATTTTTTTAAGAAGGTCTTGTCACGGGACAGACAGGCAAGGGGAGAACAGAGAGAGAAGTTTTGAGGAAATTGAGCCTGGCAGAGCTTGCATACAATAACACAATGCATGCACCCACAGGTATATCACCACTTGTAGGTTTCAGATCCTCAGAAGACATCGAAAGCGAGACAGATGGGGGGGCTTAGTGGGGGGTGATGTCACGGGACAGACAGCCCTTGGGTCAAGGGAAGGGGGAGTATCAGAGCAGGGACAGTCAGACAGGGAAAACAGGGAAATGATGGATGAAGTAGGGGAGGAGAAGGCGGAGAGCAGTCAAGTGGTGTCAGGGCTCTGCAGTACTGGAGAGCCCTGCCACCAACCAGGGAGTTCAGGAACAGAAGGGGAAGCGGTGCCTTTGGCACAGGTGAGGAGAGAATCAAAGACGTCTTGAGAGATTCCCACATCTGCTGGGTTGGAGAAGGAGCCGAAGGAAGCCACGCCCCAAATCTGACTGGTCAGATTCAGTTGCATGATTTTGAACTGAGCTGTTCGTACATATGTAAATAAAGAACTGTAAATATCTCTCTGAGTGAGCAGAGGGTGTTTATTGCGAAGAGCAGACACCACCTTGACAGGTCTCTCCTTCAGCCTTCAGAGAGTAGCTGGAGGTGGGGAGGCAGAAAAAGGTCCTCCTTTCCTTCCACTCCGCAGTTTTAATCTGAAATCTTAGGTGCAGTACTGCGCGCAGAGCTCAGAAACTGCTCGTGTCTATGAAATTCCCTGTTGCAAAATGCGCCTATGGGAGTTTCAGACACTGGAGGTGGTGGATGATTTTGTCTCCCTTGGAGGTTCTACCATAACCAACAACCTCTTCATCGATGCTGACCTGGACAAGTGTATTGGCAAGGCAAATGTGTTGCTAACTCTTCAATGCCAAGAGGGAGGTCTATCAGGATTGTGCCTTGAGCAAGCAGTTTGTGAAGTGAATTGTGGACAATTACAACCATTAGGGGGGAACCCTCAATGTCTTCCATATGCTCCATATCAGGAAGATTTTGGGCAATAGAAGGCAGGACAGTGTCAACAAAGATGTGTTCTCCTGACCTCAGATTCCCAGCATGTTCCCATTTCATTCTCAGCAAGGTCTATGTCGGCTTCATCATGTCCACGGTCAAAACATGCTGATAGCCCTCCATTTAAGGTGAGTTTGGGGGGTATTAGAATCCCAGGTGCTGCAAGTGGCCCTGCAGACCTCCCTCAAAACCAGGGAGGCTTATCAGAGAGAGATATGCATGGGATTTCCAAACAGAGGTCATGATCCACAAGGGAGCCTTACTGAGAGAGGCCACAATTCTGTGATTCTCCTCCATGACTTCCTTATGCAGAGCTCTCTGGTCAGGATCCAGCAACGCCCATTCCTCATCTGTGAAATGAACAGCGACATCTTCAAAGCACACTGGACCCTAAGAGAGAAATGAAGAGGTCCTTTTTAGACAGCACTAAGGTTGTCTGCTACACATTGCTGTTTCTTTCTGCGCATTAAAAGGGGGAGGAGAAGGTGGGGAAACCCCATTGTGCAACTGATGCGACAAGATAGGTGATTCCTGGGAACTATTTTTGAGGCTTGATGAACTGCTTAGAAGCCTGTTTTAGCATTCAATGATAACTCTACAAGTAAAACGACAATGACTTATGAATCATCCTATTGACCGTCAGAAGGTGAGTTAAGGCAAGGTGGCTGTTCCTTATTCTCAGCACATTAAGCTTCTCGAATGGCATTCCCAGCCTCCTGGTTTCTGACTAAGCTGCCCTTGACAAAGATGCCTTCAGAGCAGCTTGGACAGAAGCCAAGAGGAGGAGAGAGATTCCTCGGGGGCCAGAGGCACCCTGGCTGCCCCACCCCTCAGCCCCCTTCCCCACAGGGCTCCCTCCCTCTACCTGAGCTGCTTCCACAGCCGTTGCTTCTCCTTAACCACCAGGAATAGATGGAAGAGGAGGTCTTGCTGGCATCATCTGGTCACCTGCAAGAGACAGAGGTAAGTGGGAAGCCAGGAGTGTAGCTGCTCCCAAAAAGTCTCACCTTCTGAGTGCATCTGGACATTTGGACCCATTTCATAATTTAGTTGGGTTTAAAAATACATCTCCCTCCTTGGTGCTCCTGGCCCCAAGTGTCTACCCCCCCCCCCAAAAAAAAAAGAGAGGAAAAGAACCCATGGATTCGTTTTGATATCCACAGAAAGGGACCAAACGGAGAACGGACTCCTTCCTTACCCAGCAGCCTCTCTCTGGTGTCCAACGGAGTCCTTTTGGTCTCAGAGGAATCTGGGCCCATTTCTGCAATCAGATCCTGCCTCTGAAATAGCAACAAAGATTCAAAACAGAGAATATGAAGAAGAGTTAGAAAAGGAATGACAGAGGCAAAAACTGAAGGGCAATCTGATAGCATTCAATGGCTGCTTTCCAAAAAAGGATGGAGAATTTTCAGATACCCTCACTCACGTTCGGAGCCCCTTGGGAGTATCCAGGGGAAAGTCTCTCTCACCTGCTGTTCTGCTTGCTTCCTCTCCTCTGCCTGACTCAGGAGGAAGCCTTCGGCCAGGGCCACTGCCTGGGAACTGGTCTCTGCTCCGCATTCCCTCACTCAGCTCTCCATCTCCAGAGGAAGGACAGCCAGGAACTGCTCCAAGATCACCAGGTCCAACATCTGAGCTTTCGTGTGCCTTTCTGGCTTCAGCCACTGATGGTCAACGCAGTAGAGTCGGCTGCAAACCTCTGGGGTCCTTTGGCCTCCTGGTAGCAGAACTGCCTCAATTGCTAGCTCTGCACCGCTGAGTGGAGAGTGTCCTCCTCTCCCAGGATCTTCTGCACAGTTTCCCCCCAGAATCTCCCACTGCTCCCCGTTTCCATGGCCTGGCCTCTTCCTGCTCCAGGGCCAGCTGAGTCCTGCTCATCCATCTGTGCTCTCAGGAAGCCTCCAAGAGAGATGAAGGAATCCCTTGATCTTCTGCCAAGTTCTGTCTGTCCAAATCAGAGGTGCTAGGGAATTCTACAAACCGAATACATTGTTCTGTTACAAAACTGACATATTGCCTGGAGGAGAAAAATGTTCTGTGAGGAAGCATGTATGAGTCTTGGAAGAGCCAGCTCTGGACTCCACCACAACTCAGACTCTTGGGGTTTCTTTAGAAAGGAGAAGGAAAATGTATTTTTCGCTCCATAAGATGCACCTGACTATAAGGCACAGCTAGTTTTTAGAAGGGGAATGCAAGAAAAAAAATATTTTTAAAGGGAGCGCTGAGCAGAGCCTGTATGCATCCCAGGCTCTGCTCAGTGCTCCCTTTCACGAGCAGCATGGAGCGTGTGTGTGGCGCTTGCAGGCTTTTCCCCAGGTGGGAGAAGCCGCACACATTCTCCACGCGGCTAGTGAAAGGGAGTGTGGCTCTTGGGAGCTTTTCCAGGTGGTGGGGGAAGGGACTGAGGGGCTTCTCCCACCTCCCACAAAAGCCAGCAAGAGCCGCACGCTCTTTAAAGGGTGCGCGGCAACTGCGGGCTTTTCTACGAGGAGGGAGAAGGGACTGACTGGCCGCGTCAGTTCCTCCTCCCTCCTCTGGGAAAAGCTTGCAAGAGCCGCGCGGAGCGTATGTGCAGCTCTTGGGGGCGTTTCCCGCCTGCCTCCCACCTGCATCCGCTCCATAAGATGCACACACATTTCCCCTTTTTAGGAGGCAAAAAGTGCATCTTATGGAGAGAGAAATACGGTAGGTCTCCTGCCCTCCTAGAGGGAAAGTGACCATGCAAAATGTGCAGGGAACTGTTGGTCTTTCTGAGAGATGAATCAGCCTGGTTGCTCCTGCCTTTCAGAGTTTTCAATCAAGGAATGAAGTCAGAACTGTGATTGACAAGTGAGTCATTTGTACTGAGTGTTATCTGTGCATTGGGTTATAGTGGGGGTCCTAACCCAGGGTTCCTCAAGAGTTGCTCTCCTGCCCAAACCCATTTCAGAGCCCATTTATTCCCTTACCTGGCTAACTCCTGAGGGCCAAATGACATGTGGGTGGGGTCAAAGGACAGCACTCAAAAAGAAATAAAGTGGGACTCACCTTTCTATGTGTGCCATGCGTTTTCAACTGTTCTTATTGCTTATTTCAACACTTCTTATTAATCTGCTCTTGGAGATTCAGATGATGAGCAAAGAACTAACAATCATGATGATGATGTTACATTGCCCACAACTCCCCCTCCCCCGTCATGAATACTTGGGGACGCCTGGGTCCATCATGGTCGCTTGAGGCTCAGGGGCCCATATTCTGCCCAGGCTAGTTTGCCACCCACAGTCCCAGTCCCAGACATGGTCCTGGTCCTCTCTGCTTTGCACCAGATGGGATGGTTGCAACGCTCTCTGTGTGGAACTGCCCTTGAAGGCCACTTGGGAACTGGTCCAAAACACAGCAGCCAGATGATTGGCTGGGCTGCCTCTCTTTATGAATGGCATTTCTCTCCCACCTCTTTGCCCAGGGAGATCAAGGTGGCATCCAGGGGTCTGCCCCTCCCCACTGAGTCCCCCCACAACAAACACGTTGGATTCCTGTTTTAAAACAGTTGCACTGGTTGTTTCCTTTCCAGCAGGACCTCTCCTGCTCTCAATGCCTTGGCTTGTGAGACCTCCAGTGGTGCTTTCATAGAACTATGGAGGTGGATGGCACCCCAAGGATCATCTAGCTCAACCCCAAGCAATCTCAGAGGGCACGCATGTATCTGGGGAACTAAGCACTGGAGGAGAAAATGGGCCCTGCAGGATTAGGCCACAGGGCTGCCCCCTATAGGGGAGACAGAGCAGAGGAGCCACCCATCTCCCTCTCCTCCTCCTCCTCCTCCACGGATTGGTCTCCTCCTCTTTTAAAGCCACCTTGATTGGTGGCCTCCCTGGCTCTTGTGGGAGGCAGTTCCACAGGTTTTACTCTGCCCTGCAAGAGGAAGCGCTTTCTCTTCTCTGCTCTGCTTCCTTCCTTCCTTCTTCCTTCCTTCCTTCCTTGCACAGGTGAGGTTTTAGGTACAAGGGTATATTTCATGTCTGAATGTTTCTGTCCGCGGACAACCTCTGTTATACAAGGGGACTGATCCATACATGTGAATAGGGTTTCTCTGCATGCATTTCCCCGCTCCTGGACCCGAGACCCCTCCCCAAGGGGCCAGATGCAAAGGAAGAGCAGAGCTGCCGCCCTCCTGCGACCCTCCCCGCCCTGACTTGCCCCCCTCTCTCCATGCAGCGCTGGGACCCCCGCTCTCCCCATGGGCCCTATCCTGGGAGAGAGGAGACTCGCCGGATCCCAGCAGGCGCCCCCAGGCAGCCTCTGCAGAGCCGAACCAAGGGGACCCCCACACGCCCGACTTCTTGCAGGAAAGGGGGGGGATTGGGCTTTCGCTTTGGAGGACCTGCCCCCCCCCCGTCTTACTTTCCTGTCTAGGAATCCAGCTCGTTTCCGTTTAACCCTTGGCAAGCCGAGCGCACCCAACTCACGCCTCTCCCTCTCTCGAGAGCCGGAGCATCGCGCACCAATGGCATCCCGAGAAGGCGGAGGGGGAGAGGTTTATGGATTACTTCCGGCAATGGATACATTCAGTTTTGGACAGCAGCTGAAAGGCCCCCTAACAGCTGGCCCCTGAACACGGGTCCCAAGAAATCTTCACTGGCTCCCGGTCCATTTCCGAGCACCATTCAAAGTGCTGGCGCTGACCTTGAAAGCCCCAAATGGTCTCAGCCCAGTAGAAGGGAAGGAGCGTATCCACGTCCATCGCTCAGCCCGGACACTGAGGTCCAGCTCCGAGGGCCTTCTTGTAGCAAGGATTTTTAAGGTACCTGTGACCCACTCAAATTGTGTCCCAGAATTGACAGACGCAGCAGTGGAGAAAAAGAAAGTGATATTTATTGCTGAGCAATAATTGACCCTGTGGGATCCTTTCCAGAGACTGGGCGTCATAGCTCTAGTGGCCTGAGGCTTCATACCTGAGTACATACATCATCGATCATGACATAATCGAATACAATCGCACACGGCAGGAAAAATAAAACCAATGAGCGCATTCAAGTCTTGCCCGCTGATCATGTAAAGAGTTCCCTACCAACTTCTGCTTTCTTCAGTCTGAACATTAGTCCGACCTTTCCCCGAATAAAAAGGAGAAAGGAACTGTATTCAGCCGTTAAGCTCTCCTACGCAACATCTGCCAAACAGGGACATTTTGCGGTTAGCATCTTCCTGTTTTCAGCTGCTCAGGACCCTGTCTGGACAGGAGGAAAATGCCAGCACAGCAGATTTATTGCTTCCCCCCTTATGTTAGCGAGACATTGAGAAGAACAAGGGGAGAGAACTGGGGCAGAGTTCATTTTGGATTTTTCAAATCTAAGCATTTTGCCCTAAGCTTTGCAGAAGCCTTCATGATTCAAACATGGATAAAAAGCATTATAAGGATATATGGTTATATATGGCTAACTAATTATATGGATAGCATAAGGGTATAATTCCTCCAGGTGGTCCCGCTTCATTCTGGCAGGTGCCTCATTGCGAGAAGTGAGGTTACAGGGGGCCTTCTCGGTTGTCCTGACTGCCCTGTGGAACGCCCTCCCACCAGATGTCAGGGAGATAAACCATTATACGGCCTCCATTGATGCCTGAAAGCAGCTCCGTATCGGGAAGCTTTTAATGTTTTATGTTGGGTTATGTTTCCTTTTATTCTTTTGGAAGCCGCCCAGAGTGGCTGGAGCAATCCAGTCTGATGGGTGGGGTACAAAAAACATTTTGTTGTTGTTGTTGTTGTTGTTGTTGTTGTTGTTGTTGTTGTTGTTGTTGTTGTTGTTGTTGGACACCCAGCTTTTGACAGCTAGCTAGGCAGGGATTAAGGGCTGCTTCGTTCTGTGCTTTTGGACTCCTATGTGGGCCTATGGTTCTGGTGCTTGTGGGTTTCATGGTATTTAATGTCATGCCATTATAATGCACGGGGATGGGTGCATATACAGAGACACATTTCCGCAAAAAGACCCAAACTCCAGCATGTAGCCGCAGGTGATACAATAGGAGCCTTTCTGCAAATGGCCTTTGCAACACAACTCACTGGGTGGTTACAAAGTATACACATTTGCCTCTTTACAACGTAGCCCCGTTTCTTCAATGAATCCACCCATTTCAGTAAAACCTGAGCTGAAATAGTAAGGAGAGCAAAACAGCAGCCCTGTCTGACCCCCGTCAGCCCCCAGACTCCCCCAGTCACGTGGCAGGAGATTCATCCTGAGCCCCCCCCCTCCGTGAGATGGGTATGACATCATGGATGATCCATATAATCCACTGATGATCCACATGATCCAAGCAGACTGGGCGAAAGAGCAGATCTCTAGGCCTGAATGAAAGGGGTCTGCGGTGATGGATTCTGGAGTCAAGAAATCCTCCCTTTCCAGTGATCTCTCAGGCTGGCCGGGAAAAGGCAGCGAGCAGGAATCGTCAGGCATCCCGACGGACAGACAGACTTGTCATGTTGCCAAAACATGGAGTCTGATCTGATTTCCAGGTACAACGCATTTTGTGACGCAACCGGGGATGTTTTTTGGGGTGCTCTCTCTGTGACGGGGGGGGGCTACTATCTGAGGGTGCACAAATTGCAACGCGCTTTAGTTCTGGGCTGCTTCACTCCTCGCATGGAGGGGGGGGGGGCTCTGCCTGCAAACAGATCAACAGCTGCCTTGCTTTCTTCCTGGCCTCATTGTGTTACCTCTGACGGAGACACAAGGGAGGAATTGTGTCGGCTCTCTCTCTCTCTCTCTCTCTCTCTCTCTCTCTCTCTCTCTCTCTGTGTGTGTGTGTGTGTGTGTGTGTGCAAAACCCCAAGCTCCATTTTCCCCGTAACACAGGAGTCACAGAGCTCAACCCGCTGCTCATTGTGCACCAATGGGGCGGGGAAGTATTTTGCAATGCAAACATTATGGGGGGGCCCCACTTTGCAGCTGGATTGCCAGGATCAGCCCCTCCCCCGCTCTCCTGATCCCCTGAACGAAGAAGGGAGGGGGGAAACCTTCGTCTCCTCCCCCCCATCCCTCCCTTCCCGGTACATCCCCCTCTCACCCCGCCCCCACAACCCCCCCCCCATGTCGGGCCTCTTCCTTCTGCTCCTCCTCCAATCCGGCTTCTGTTTCCGCAATGAGCGGAGAGAGCCCCCCTCCCGAACTGACTGCTTCTCCCGGACGTGGAGCTTCTGCGCCGGATTGCTGCTCTGCCCCGTAGCTGGGGGGGGGGCGCTTTGGAAAGGAAAGGCGGGGCGGCAGGGGAGGGAACCCCCGCCCGGTGGATGTTGCAGGAAAGGAGAATCGGGAGCGAGGACAAAGAGGTAAAGGGGTCGCGGGGGGCGGAGAGGGAGGGGTAAGGACCCAGAGACCCCCGCCAGCTCCCCAAGGCGCCTTTCGTGGGCCCCGTCGGCAGGGCCTGGATCCCTGCACGTGTGCTGCGAAGGGGGCTTTCCTTGGCCCCTCAGGCGCCTTGGCAGCGGCGGACATGGGACGCCTACGCAGGGGGTCCCCACGAGGGCCCCCTTGCCCCGTTTCCCCCGCGAAGGCATCCCTGGGGCCCTGTGGGTTTCGCACGGATAAAGGAGGGTTAACGGGCGTGAGGGACGCCTAGATAGAGACCCCCTGTCCCTCCTCTGCTAGTCTTGGGGTGGCCCCCCAGGATGGAAAGATGGGGGATGAGGGCTGAGCCGCGCCAAGGGAGGCCTCTGGGTGCAGGGGAGACTCTGGGACAGAGGGAGGGAGTCGAGGAAGTGGGGAGGGGGAGCATCCCTGGGGCAGAAAAGGGCAGCAATGGGGGGGGGGGGAGAGATAGGAAATCAGTCTTTGGGGACACTTCTCCATGGTGGCGCCTGCTGGGATTCTCTGGAAAGGCCGTCTTGACTTCTCCTTCCCACCCAGGAATTGGCCACGCCTTCAAGCTGACCAGAGACAGATCCCTGGAAAATGGGGGGTCCAGTCCCCCCCTTCCTTCCTGCAACCTCCATCCTCTTCCCACCCCATAAGCCCCTGCCCTGCCCAGACGCAATGGTTCTGCCAAGTCCAACCATTGGTCCCCCTGGAGAGGAGAGGAAAGAGGAAGAGGGGAGGAGAGAGGCCTTCTCAGAAGCAGCTCTTGGTTTCCGCAATCCCACCCAGGAAGCAGCCAGAAACTTTTCCTCTCTCTTGGGCTTCCATCTTTAAGTTTCTCTTCCACTGCCTGGTTCCAGTACAAATAAAAGACAGTAAAACATCAGACATTAAAAACCTCCCGATAGAGGGATGCCTTCAGCTGTCTTCTAAATGTCAGAATGTTGCCCACTTCCTCGCCCTCTGTCTGGTTCCCTGTAACTTCGCTTCTCGCAGGGGGGGGCGAATCAGCAGAAGACCTTCCAAGGAGGACCTCCCTGACCAGACTGAGCGATGTCGGTGGAGATGCTCCTTCAGGTCTACAGGGCTGAGGCTGTTGAGGGCTTTAGGTTGCAGATCTTGCTGCTCCATAACGATCTCATTCAGCAAATAAATTTATTACTGAAGGCAAAGAAGCATAACAGGATCCAAAAAATAGTAAAAATTTAACTTACGTAAAACCCTAACTTAGCATACCAAAACAGCACTCAAGTAAGAATCACACAAGCGGAGTAGAGAAATAGCAGACTAGGAAGTGGGACCAGGCACCTTTCGGCCTTGTAATTTATATTCTATTAAATGTCAGAGTAACCTTGGGACTGGATAACAAGCCTGGCTCACTCCAGTTTAAACCAGCTTCATCTGGTTCCCCCCAAAAAAGAAAGGTTCTTCATAACCTCATCGCAACTGATCCCACCACCAGCTCTCAGCAGAAAGGAAACTGCCGAGTTTCAAGAAGCCTGCATTAGATCAATGCTTTTCTTTGCCTGGAAAATGCAGCCATGCCACTTAAAGGTCAGCACCAACAGTTTGACATGTGCTTGAAAATCTGCTGGGAGCCAAGTAAGATCCTTTAGGAGCAGTGATATGTGGTCTTGGCAGCTGCTCCCATTCAGTTGCAGTTTTGGGTCACCTTCAAAGGTAGTCCCATGTAGGCCACATAGCAGTAGTCCAAGCCGGAAATAACCAGAGCATGCACCACTCTGGCAAGACAGTGTGCGGGGAAGGAGGGACTCAGCCTGCGTTCCAGATGGAGCTGCTAGACAGCTGCCCTGGACACAGAATTGAGCTGCGCCTCCATGGTCAGCTGTGAGTCCAAAATGACCTCTAGGCTGCACGCCTGGTTATTTAGGGGCACAATTACCCCATCAGGACCAGGCCCCCACACACACCTGCCCACCTCCTGTTCCCCAGGGACAGTACTTCTGTCTTGTGAGGATTCAAGCTCAATCTGTTAGCTGCCACCCATCCTCAAACCACCTCCAGGCACCAACACAGGGCATTCACCACCTTCACTGGCTCCGATTTAAACGAGAAGAAGAGCTGGGGATCACCCACATACTGGTGATCACCCAGCCCCAAAACCCTGATGATCTCTCCCAGCAGCTTCATATAGATATTAAAAAGCATGGGGGAGAGGACGGAGCCCTGAGGAACCCCACAAGTGAGAGCCCAGGGGTCAGAACAGTCATCCCCCAACACCACTTTCTGGACATGGCCCAGGAGGAAGGAGGGGAACCACTGCATAGCAGGGTCCCCAGATCCCCTAGAGGGTTCAGTAGGACACCATGGCCAAAGGTCTCCAAAGCCACTGAGAGATCTAGCAGAACCAGGAAACAGCTTTCCCTTCAGACTCTAGCGCATTGGAGATCATCAACCAGAGCAACGAGGGCAGTTTCTGTCACATGATGAGGCCTGAATCCCAGTTGGAAGGATCATGGTGGCAGAAGCTTTCCTGGTCCTGCACCCCCAAAAGCTCCAGGCACAAGTCTTTCATTAGCTTTGAAGGGGCCATCTGATACTTGGTGGTCTTTTCTTCAAAAGACAAATATTTTGAATACTTTTACAGTGACATATGATGTAAATAACACATCCACATTGGAGAGATTTTGACACACACGTCTGAGCTTATCTCTCCGCCTGAAACTGCTGTCTTAGCAGCACTGCCTGGGCAGTGTGTTTGGGGGTCCTGGGCTGCCTAGACAACAAGACCCCTTTCTCAGCCTGGCTAATATGGTCCCAAGGAAAGCAGAGCAGTACGTTTGGCACCAGCTTGGCTGCTGGAGTGGCTGGAAGGAGGTGTGCAGGACACCATGCAACTATCTTAGAGACTCCACTCTGGATTTGTATAGCCTTTTCTTTTCCTGAAGATAACTCACCAGGCAGTGAAGGTTTAGTTTTCCTTCTCGAGGACCTCCCTTCCCAGATTGACGAGCCCCATCTGCCCTTCACTTTCCTCAGCAGGATGGGCAGAATCTGCCTTCTTGACTGTGGGATTCACTGTTGTTCTCATTCTCTCCATCCACCAGGGCCTGCCTTCACCTGCAGCAGAATTCCCCAACGCACCAAGGATTTGAGACCATCTATTCTCACCTGGTTTAGGCGGCCGGTTGAAGCCTTTCCTGGGCTTGTGACCCTTATTCTATCCTGACAGCTTCTGGAAGCCACAGGTGGGAACTGAGTGTAGGGTGGGGACCATTGATGGATAAATTACCCCATAACGTGCATGACATGACCCCCACCAAAGGAACTAATGCTCTCCTAACACCCCAAGACACCATATAATTATGATATTTGAGACAGAATTCGTCTCTAGAAAAAACACAACTTCAGGCAATAAGTAAATTAATACTACTTATTAAAGGTACTACATATTCCACTAAGTACAGTTTATCTATTTGCCTTGAATATCTGCTTTTCAGTGTCATTTTAGGATAGTCCTGCATCAGAAGATGGGCATGAAATCAGACAGCACATCATTCTTTTAAAAATCATGCTGCTTTATTAACATTGATTGAGGATTATGAAAGCTGCTCACGAATTACTATCATTTGTTAACATTACAACTTCATTTCCAAAAAATTGGGAACATGGGGAGGAGGTGGGGGAATATAGGAGATGTTGATACAGGAGAAGGTGCTAATGGAGCTTGATTTATTTTCTTTCCCTTAGGTCTCTTCCTTGAAACCCAAACAGGATTCCCTTTCTTCCCACTCTGAAGAAGGAGATGGAGAAGACAGTCAGAACTCCAGGGAATGGGGAACCTTTAGTTTCATTAGGAATAGAAATTAAAATGTGTGACATGCAGAATATTCTTCATTGAATGAGCACACATAGTTCACATCAACAACCTCCAACAGGGGAGAAACCATTTAAAGGTATGGAGTGTGGGAAAAGATTCACTGATAGTCGAAAACTTAGAACACATCAGCGGAGTCACATGGGCAAGAATGGATTCCAATGCAGGGAGTGTGGGAAGAACTTTAGTCAGAGTGGACTCCTCAATATACACCAGCGGACTCACACAGGGGAGAAACCATATAAATGTATGGAATGTGGAAAGAGCTTCAGTCGGAGTAATGCACTTAGCACTCATCAACGGACTCACACAGGGGAGAAACCACATAAATGTATGGAGTGTGGAAAGAGCTTCAGTCAGAGTGGACACTTAAGTTTACATCAGCAGACTCACACAGGGGAGAAACCATTTAAATGTTTGGAGTGTGGAAAGAGCTTTACTGATAATGGATACCTTAAATTACACCAGCGGATTCACACAGGGGAGGAACCATATAAATGTATGGAGTGCGGAAAGAGCTTCAGTTTCAATGCAGCCTTTAGAACACATCAAAGGACACACACAGGGGAGAAACCATATAAATGTATGGAGTGTGGAAAGAGCTTCAGTCAGAGTGGACACCTCAATATACATCAACGGACACACACAGGAGAGAAACTATTTAAATGCATGGAGTGTGGAAAGGACTTCAGTAGGAGAGCACACCTTAGAAGACATCAACGGACTCACACAGGGGAGAAACCATTTAGATGTATGGAGTGCAGAAAGAGCTTTAGTGATAATGGAAGCCTTAGAACACATCAACGGACTCACACAGGGGAGAAACCATTTAAATGTATGGAGTGCGGAAAGAGCTTTAGTAAAAGTGGAAACCTTAGACAACATCAACGGACTCACACAGGGGAGAAACCACATAAATGTATGGAGTGTGGAAAGAGCTTCAGTCAGAGTGGACACTTAAGTTTACATCAGCAGACTCACACAGGGGAGAAACCATTTAAATGTATGAAGTGTGGAAAGAGCTTCAGTCAGAGTGGACACCTCAATATACATCAACGGACTCACACCAGGGAGAAACCATTTAAATGTATGGAGTGTGGAAAGAGCTTTGGTGATAATGGAAGCCTTAGAAAACATCAACGGACTCACACAGGGGAGAAACCATATAAATGTTTGGAGTGTGGAAAGAGCTTCAGTCAGAACGAAAGCCTTAGGAGACATCAACGGACTCACACAGGGGAGAAACCATTTAAATGTTTGGAGTGTGGAAAGAGCTTCAGTCAGAATGGAGACCTTAAATTACATGAGAGGATTCACACAGGGCACAAACCATATGAATGTATGGAGTGTGGAAAGAGCTTCACTTTCAATGGAGACCTTAGAATACATCAACGGACTCACACAGGGGAGAAACCATATAAATGCATGGAGTGTGGAAAGAGCTTCCGTTTTAATGGAAACCTTAGAACACATCAACGGACTCACACAGGGGCGAAACCATATAAATGTATGGAGTGTGGAAAGAGCTTTGGTGATAATGGAAGCCTTAGAACACATCAACGGACTCACACAGGAGAGAAACCATTTAAATGTATGGGGTGTGGAAAGAGCTTTGGTGATAATGGAAGCCTTAGAACACATCAACGGACTCACACAGGGGAGAAACCATATAAATGCATGGAGTGCGGAAAGAGCTTCCGTTTTAATGGAAACCTTAGAACACATCAACGGACTCACACAGGGGAGAAACCATTTAAATGCATGGAGTGCGGAAAGAGCTTCAGTCAGAATGGAAATCTTAGAAACCATCAGCAGACACACAAGGGAGAAACTGTTTAAATGTATGGACTGAGGAAGGAGCTTCAGTCAGAGTGGAACCCTTGATTTATATCAACAAACACACAAAACACAAACCTTATAAATATCAGGAAAGTAGATAGAGGTTCAGTCCTAGAGGAAGTTCTAAATCAATAGACTCATGGACAGGAAGAAGTTTAGTACTTGAAACCCTTCAAACTATCAACAACCTCAAAGAGGAGAAGCAGTTTAAATGAAAAGATTGCAAAACGTGCTTTATTTACAAAGGAGTGTTTAAGGAACATCCAGGGACTCTCACATGGACGAACCCATTTAGATGTTTGGAGTGTGGGGCGTCTTCCTCTCAGAGTCCACTCTTTTCTTCACAGCAATGAACTCAGCAGGACATCACTCATTAACACATGTTGTGTTTGTGAAGTTCTGGTATTTATGCGTAAAAGTCTATAGTAATGAAATATTGAAGGCATTGTCAAACAACGTGAGTACCTTTCGACAGAGAAAGGGTGAGGGTTTATCTGGATTGCTGGTGGTCAGGGAGGATTAGGGCTGGGCGATGTATTGTCCAAACTGGTTTCTAGACCACATCATGATAACCTTCCAAAAACAATGGATATGGCAACACACCACAGATCCCAGTGTGTGTTTCTGGGATGCCCATTTGCCTGGAAGCAGCCGGCAGAAAGCTTTTCTTCGTGAAGCCCCTGCAGATGCCGAGTTGCTGACTTCCCTCCCAGATGACAGGAAGCGAAAGGCACACATCCATTGCCCTGTGTCCTTCCAGCCTCTTTCCTCCCTTGCTCCCTTCTGCCGGTTTGTGTGCCTGACTTAGATATCCTGTGTGCTGTATTTTTTTTACTGCTGAAACTGCGTTTGCTCTCAGGAGCAAAGTTTTGTGCCTCACTGGGGACCCAGTGAGAACTGTATGCTTTGAAAGCTCAGTAAACTATTACTGAAGAAGTCCTGCTGCCTCTGTGTGTGTTTTCGACCTCAGTGTGGGACTTGCTCTGCACGTGGCCCCTACCCTGCCGATACTTGGCTCATGCCTTGGAGTTGCTGTACTTAAGCATGCAAGACGGGTGCATCTGTGTGTGACTGGTTTTTGCACCAAACTCTCTCACCACCCCACTGCGTGATCTCCAAACACTGCTTCTTCACCAGAACTTCTCCCTGCCTCCTACGTGTTCTGCAGAAAACTTAAAATACTGTAATTTAATGGGAGATTTCCCCCCAAGCCTTATTGCAAGAGGGGGAAGGAGGGGGTGCAGGTACCAAGGAAGTCTCCTGATGTGCCCATCTTCCCTCACGAACCCCATAGGGCAACCTCAGAGCTCCTGCTTATTCTGGGGTTTGGGGAAGATAGTACTTTTCCATAGTCCCAGAAGTTATTATTCTTCCTGCCAGAGGACCAGTGTGCATATTATTATCGTACTGATTTTACTGTTGTTGTTGTTGCTGCTGTTGCTGTCATGGACTGGCTGGGTGAAGGGGGGAGAGGCACCAGCTGGGGTACCCACAAGGGAAGAAGGCTCAGAGTCCGGGTCTTGTATGCCCCCAAAGGCTATCAAAACTCCTAGGTCTGGCCAATTAAAGGCTGATATGGGAGCCGTTGGGGGCCAGATCAGTTATTTCTTTGTCACCTCTCCTCTGGAAAAGTGCTCTTTCTTCTGGGGTTTGATTACTTCTGCCTCCTTCAGTGCTCACTGCATCCTCAGTGAGGTGCAATACTGTCCTTTCAACTTATGTAGGGCTCTCTCTCAGGACCGCTACCCAGGAGTCTGCCTATGCAAACTGCTCCGAACATCCAGGGTTTTTGGTCACGCTTCAAAAGACCTGGTTGGTTTGCTCCAGGTCCCACGAGCCGGGGGGGGGCAGCAGGGAGTTCTTAGTCGTTTGAGGTTCATTGCTCCGCCATATTTGTGCTTGAATGTGCCAGAATTATTCACCATGCCTTGTAATGGAGTCCATTCTTCCTGTGAGTATGACCCCCCCCATTATGCCCTCCTGCTTAAGTTGTCACACAAGGGGGACTCCCTGCCCTTCCAACATTTTGGTTGGTAATTAAATAAAAATGGCCTTAAAAATATTGTCATGGAATGTGAACCAAGTTAATAATAAAAATAATAGAAATCAAATTGGACGTGTGCTGATTAAACGGAATCTTGACATAATCTGCCTGCAAGAAACCCATGTTGCAAGAAAACATAAGAGGATTTTAAGTAATAAAAGATTGGGGAAAGATTTTATTGCCTCTGACAAAAATAAAAAAAGAGGAGTTGTGTTCTATATAAAAGAAAAATATGACCCCAAATTAATCTATAAAGATGAAGAAGGAAGAGTGATAATAGTACAAATAACTTTCCAAGGAGAGAGTATAAACCTAGTTGGAGTCTATGCTCCTAACGATAAAAAAGCAGACTTTTATTTGAAATTAGCAGACATATTGCTTGACCTCCTAGACCAACATCTGATATTAATGGGAGATCTTAATGGGGTGGTCATCCCAGATTTGAATAGATCCATAAGAAAAAGAGATACAAATGAGGGTAAACTATCCAGGTCATTCTTTGACCTGGTGGATACTACGGGACTAATAGATATATGGAGACTTAAAAACCCCACAATGAAACAACCCACCTTTTTCTCGAGTCCAAATCAAAGCTGGGGAAGATTAGACTACATCTGGATATCGAAAGAATTAGTCCCGAGGTCATTTAAACCAGAAATCCTGCCACGAACTCTATCTGACCATAATCCGGTGTATTTGGAGGTGAGAGGAAAAGACCCTTCATCATTTAGATCGAGAATGAATGAAAGCCTCTTTAATGATCAGAAGATAATAGATAAAGCAAAAGAAACAATTACAGAATATTTTAACTGGAACCTAAATAAAGAAACACCCATAGAAATAGTATGGGATGCAAGCAAAGCCACTATGAGAGGCTTTTTGATTTAATAAAACAGTCATCAAAGAAGGGGGAGAGAAAAGAAAAAAGAGGAAATCTTAGCATACCTTGTGGAGAATGAGAGACTGCTAACAATTAAACCAAAAGGTGAAAAAAATAAAACAAAATATAAAGATGTTGCAAACTCAGTTTTCCATGGTAGTGAATCAGGAAGTAGAGTGAATTAAAATGATGAGACAAAAGAACTTCAAGTCTGCTAATAAAATAGGAAAATATCTGGCATGGCAATTAAAGGCAAGAAAAAAACAAAATATAATATGTAAAATAAGAGAGGGAAAAAAGATAATAGAAGATCCCAAAGAGATAAGAAGGGCTTTCCAGTAATACTATAAAGAGTTATATAAGAAAGAGAAAGAAGATGATCATAGAATAGGGGAATATCTACAAAAACATCAATTACAACAAATTACAAAAGAAGAAAGAGAACAACTGAACCAGCTAATCACAGAACAAAAAGTCAGAAAGGCAATAAAGAAGATGAAGATTGGGAAATCTCCAGGCACAGACGGAATATCGGCTAAATACTACAAAATATTATGTGATCAAATAACACCAGGATTATGTGAGGTTATGAACAATATCTTGAAAAAAGGCAATGTAGTGGTTGGGAGTTACTCGTGCATAATCCTGCTCCGTTTGAGCCTGGTTGAACCCTCCGGACTACGCAGCCCATATTTGCGTGGCTGCCCTTAGTCACTCGTAGAATCTGACTGTGGGCGTTTCTTAAAGCGTTGCCAACATAAGAGTTGTTTGACACCCAATCGTTTCCGCCTCTCACTGCGCGGGAGTCTCCTGCGCAGGGTGGGCGTGGGCAGCGGGGTGCCTGGGCTCTCCTCGCTAACTTCCAACGAAGAGTCCTGGAGCCCCTGCACCTCCCTGTCCCGTTGCTCTCCGGGATCCCTGGTGTTACACTCATTCTCTTCCCCTTCTTCCCGGCTGAGTCTCCCTCTAGCGCTGGGACCTTCTCCTGCAGAATCAGAGACCCTCTCCTTCTCCCGTGCCTCTGATGGCAGTTCCCTGACAGGCAAGATCCTAAATACGTGGAAAGAAGCCTATATAACCCTAATCCCCCCAAAAGATACTGATGGCCTAGAGGTTAGTAATTACAGGCCCATTTCATTACTGAATAATGATTATAAATTATTCGCAGATGTTTTGGCGGAAAGACTGAAAAGGCTTCTAAACAAAGTAATCCATAAAGATCAAGCTGGCTTTTTACCGGGGAGACAGCTGAAAGATAATGTGAGAATGTTATTAGATATTATCGAATATTTAGAAAACAGAATTGATAAACAAGCAGTGTTGATTTTCATCGACACGGAGAAAGCATTTGATAATGTCTCCTGGCGATTTATGAAAAAGAATTTAAAAATAATGGGAATAGGAGAGGAATTTATGAAGGGTGTAGAAGCAATATATCGCAATCAAACAGCCAAACTCATTATAAATAATAATGTTTCAAAGATTTTTGATATCTCAAAAGGGACGAGACAGGGGTGTCCTCTATTCCCCCTGTTGTTTATAACTGTACTAGAGGTACTCAACAAGACCATGAGAGAAAATCCAGAAATTAAAGGGATTAAGGTTGGACATAAAGAATTTAAAATAAAAGTGTTTGCGGATGATATAGTATTAACTTTGGAAGATCCAAAGAAAAGCTTAAAAGAGGCACTACAAAAAATAGAAGAATTTGGCAAAGTAGCGGGGTTTAAACTTAATAAGAACAAGACCAAAATGTTAGTGAAAAACATAAGCAAAGAAGAAACAGAAGAACTGCAACAAGAGACAGGAATCACAGCGGCTAAGAAAGTCAAATATCTGGGAATATGGTTGACAGCAAAAAACATAAATCTATATAAAGATAACTATGAGACCACATGGAGAGAAATTAAGAAAGACTTGGATATTTGGAATAGACTGAGCCTCTCTTTTTTTAGGGGGAATATCAGTGATTAAAATGAACGTCTTACCTAGAATGCTATTCTTATTCCAAACAGTACCAGTGATCAAAGGTTTGAAACAATGTAAAGAATGGCAGAAAATATTGGCAAGATTTGTCTGGCAGGGAAAGAAACCAAGAATAAAAATGAAGATCTTAGTGGACAAAAATGCCAGACATGATTCTTTATTATGAAGCAGCTTGCTTAATATGGATAAGAGATTGGATAAAACTAGAGAATATGGACCTTCTAGATTTAGAAGGATTTGACAACAGGTACGGGTGGCACTCGTACCTGTGGTATGGTAAAGCAAAAGTCCACAGGGGTTTCTTAAATCATATAATTAGAGGACCCATATATGATGTTTGGGTAAGAAATAAAAAAAAATTAGAAAAGAAAACCCCCTGGTGGATCTCACCAACTGACGTATTAATTACAAAAAAAACCTAATATGGAAGGAAAGAGAGCTACTTATGAAGAGTTTGTTATGAAAACGGAGCAGCGGATTAAGTTAAAGACGTATGAAGAAATAAAGAACCTATTGACAGGGTGGTTACTGTTGGGAAACTGCCAGGGAGATATAGTCCATCATGGCCCCAAGCCGTCTGCTGGACGTCCATCGATCTCCCGTAGTCACGCAGATCCAGCAGTTAGCGACACGAAGCCTCTGGAAATTCCTAGCCACATTCCAGGGCTTGTGCACACTGTTTATCAGCAGATAAAAGCAGCCAGAAAGCTTGCACCGCAGAAGAGCATATTTTACAGACTTTATTTAGCGTTGAACAGAACAAAGAAAAACATGACCGTTCTGTTCTGAGTCTCTGACCGACTGGAGAAATCGAAAGGAAACAGCAAGCATAAACATCCTGTGAACAGGACATGCGCAGACTCTGTGACTTCCAAAGCCTGCTCCCTTTTAAGGTGGAACGGAAATATCCCAACATCCTCCCCCTTTCCGTGTAACCTGTAGTACCTGTGGTTCAACCCAATTGCAACCTTTGTGTGTAAACCTTAAGTTGTTCTTTGTTAACAACCTTAGACAACAGATCAGCAGGAATTTCATTTCCTGCCATGTAGGACACCTGAATCAGTCCTTTCTGAATACACTCTCTTGCACGATGTAGCTTAATCTGCAAGTACTTGGTTCTTTGCTTGCAACTCTCAGAGTTCAGCAAAGCCAAACAAGATCTATTGTCTTGATACACTTGTATAGGACATTTCACAGAAACCCCGATGTCCTTAAACAGTTGCATCAACCATTCACAATCCATGAGTGAAAATGACAGAGCATTGAGTTCTGCTTCACAGGAACTTAGGCTCACTGTTGTCTGCTTCTTGCACAACCAGTCAAACAGGCAGTGGTTGTACATGTAGCACACTCCAGAAGTGCTTGTGCCATCCGTGGTGTCACTTCCAAAACTAGCATCTGCAAAGATTTCAAGACCTCCAGTCTTCTGACTGGTGAACCTCAGCCTGTAGTGCATAGTCCCTTTCAAATAGCGGGCTATGCGCTTCAGAGCTTTCCAATCCTGAACCGTAGGATTGTTGGCATGTCTGCTAAGCAGATTACAGCTTACAGCTATGTCAGGTCTTAAACATCTGGCAATGAAATTCATCTTGCCTAGAATGCATCTGTACAGCGTTGTGTCAGAAAACGCTTCAGCAGTACTGTCTACCTGGTAACCTGTCACCATCGGTGTGTCTGCTGGGTTTGCATCAACCAAATTCAACCTGGTTATTACATCAGCAATTTTCTGTGTTTGGTGTACCAGAAAATTACCTGCTTGGTCTCTCTCCACCTGCAGAGAAAGATAGTTGGATACCTCACCAAGATCCTTCATGTCAAGGTGCTCCTTCAGCTGAGCTAGGGTGCTTTGATAAAAAGCCTGATTCTTCCAAAACATCAGAAGATCATCAACAAAACATAAACAATACAGTTTGTTTTGCCCCTCCTCCTTGACAAACACACATGGATCAGCTTTGCCCTGGTGAAAACCTAGAGAAAGCAATGTCTCAGTGAGTTTTGTGTTCCAACACCTGGCACTCTGCTTGAGACCATATAAGGATTTCCGCAGTTTACAGACCATTCCCTTCTGTATCTCCATCCCATCAGGTGGAAGCATGAACAGCTCCTCGTTTAAAATCCCGTACAAAAAAGCTGTATTAATGTCATGATGGGAAACATGCAGTTTCTCCTCCGCAGCGATCTTGAGCATCAGCTGAATGCTCTCATACTTGACTGTGGGTGAGTAGGTCTCGTGGTAATCCTGTCCTGGTACCTGTGAAAAACCTCTGGCAACCAATCTGGCTTTGTGTCTGACTACTTTGCCATTCTGGTCTGTCTTGGCCTTGAAGACCCATTTGCTGCCAACCAGTCTCATGCCTGGGACTACCGGTACCAATTCCCAAGTTTGGTTCCTGTTCAAGGAATCAACTTCAGCCTTCATGGCATTAAGCCAAGGCTCAGCATCTTTAGAGGTTAACTCCTGAACCTCTTTGAAGCTTGAAGGTTCCTACACCTTCTCTGAGCTACTAAGAACAGCAGTTGCTGTCTTAGCAAACTCATCAGCATACCTCTTTGGAGGTCTGCCCTTGGTCGCCCTTTCAGACCTACGTACTAGACGCAAGTCTTCTGGACTCATCTCCTCTTTCTTAGGAGAAAAATGACCAATGGTGAACAGTGGTTCTTCCAGTTCATTGTCAGACGCATCAGATGGTCTGACTGAGGCCTTTGCGCTCTGGTAGTCTGCTGTGTCATCACTGTCACTGACACCAGCAGCAGCGCCGCCCACTGAACTGGAATCCGAACTCTGATCATCATCATCATCCTCATCATCCTCATCATCTTCAGCAGTTTCCTCAGCTTTAGCTGCTTGCTTGACATCACCTTCATCCTCCTCTGGGTAACTCTGGAAAATTCCCACATTTCCCCCCCACTTAGGATTGTACTCAACACTCCTTGTGAACTTAATGGACTTAGAGTTAGTCATCCATACCCTGTATGCACCTTTTTCGTACCCCATGAACAAACCATGTGCCCCACGCTTCCCAAGCTTGTTGGTTTGTGGGGAATGTACCCACATGTCAGAACCAAAGATTTTCATGTGCTTGATGTTGGGCTTTTTGCCAAACATCTTCTCATAGGGAGTACAGCCAATGGGTGATGACAATCTGCGATTAAAAGAATAAACAAAATTCCCCAGAGCCTCCCCCCAAAACTTATCAGGGAGATTGGCATCATGCAACAAGGTTTTTATTCCTTGCAGCAATGTCTGATTTGCTCTCTCCGCAAGCTCATTCATCCATGGCGATCTGGGCGTTGACATGTCATGCTGGATTCCCTTCTCAGTCAGGAAAGCTTCAAACTGCTGAGAAGTGAACTCCCCGCCCCGATCGGTAAACAAACAGGCAATACGTTTACCGTGCACATTCTCCAACCAAGCACAGAATGCCTTAAACTTCGGAAACGCTTGCGATTTCTGTTCGAGCAAATACACATGAATGTACCTGGAAAAGGAATCAATCAGAATCATAAAGTACCTTGCTCCTCCTAAAGAGGGCGCTAGTGGCCCAACCAGGTCTGCATGCACTAGCTGGTAGGGTTTGGAAGCCTGCCTGCTAGACTCCTTGCCTTTTGGAGCAACCTTCACCTTGTTCTCTGCACAAGATACACATTTCATGTGAAATTTACAGGGTTTGATGTTCAAACCTTCAACCACCTCTGGCATCTTGGCCAGTGCCTTCCAAGAGAGGTGACCAAACCTTCGATGCGCATCGTGAATGCAACCTGCATGAAGAACTTTGTTAGTTTGTGCAACACAACAAGAATCAGCATTAGACACAACAGCAGTGTCGTCATAAGTTATATGGAACAAACCATCCATAAACTTTGCATGCAAATAGTCCTCTTTGCCTTTACTGATGACACAGACACTCCTCTTGAAGGAAATCTGAAAACCACGTCCAGTAAGCTGTGGGACGCTCAGCAAGTTGCTCGCCGCTCCTGGAACAAAAAGTACATTACTGGTGGTAGTGTGCAGACTTGCAAGTTTCACAGTCCCTTCTCCTGCAATTTGCAACGTCCTTCCGTCAGCCAGGTGGATCTCACCTTCCTGAGGCTTGAAGGAGATAAAGAGATGCCGATCCTTCGAAACGTGGCGCGTGGCACCTGAATCAACAATAAATCTGCCTTTGGCTGTTGGAGCAGTCTTTACAGCAAGCAAACCCTTGTTTTCCACAGGCGTGGGCTTTTGCAGCTTGCCCCCCTGCTGCTCGTGGCCAGCAGACGTGCCTTTAGCCTTTGGTGAAGCAGTGCCAGCAAACATCGCTTTGTTTTTCCCTGGCGCGGGCTCTTCACCCTCCCTCTGCTCCTGGCCATCTGCAGGCGTCTGCCTGTGTTTACCTTTGCCTTTCCGGCCTCTGCAAAGGCGAAGACCTTGGTTCTCACGGGAAACAGAGCTCTCAGCTGCCGACTCCTTGGCTCCCCCTGGAGGCTGGAATGCTGCCTGGGATGACGTGACGGTCAGCTCCCCCTGCAGCTTGCAACCGGTGCCCTCAGCATCCCTGCATTCACTTGCATTCTGGGAAACAGCTAGGACCTCCGATGCAGTCAAACTCTGGGCTGGGATGACTGGAAAATGAGCAGCTTTCAAAGCATTCCACATCCCACGTGCAGTGGTGTTGCCAGCAAGCGTCTTAATTTCCTCAAGAGAGACGGATAAGACTATTACGTCTATCGCCTTCGAATCATCGGCTTTCCATCTCTCTGTCAGAGGAACCGGAGGGGCCTCAGATACGGCATGCCAGACCCCAAACTGACGCAGCAAACTTTCACACCATTTTGCCCAGGTTTGATAGTTGTGGCCATTCAGCTTTAGTGGACACGGAACAGTTTCTGAGGTCTGTAAGAGATCCATCTCAGCTTTTTACTTGAGCCGTGAGCCCTATGCCTTCAAAGACTCCTTATCTTGGCAGCCATTAATCACGAAGCCTTTGGCTCAGCTCCCAGGCCAATTAAGCCTTGCCGGAGATCAAAGACTCCTTGCTGAGGTAAACAGAAAAGCCAAAAGCCTCCCTCTTTTCCCACCGTACCTCTTAAACGCAGTCTGTTGCAGCATTTACCCTCCTGTAGGTGCTGTGAATCTGGGCCCAAAACCTTGTTGTTGGGAAACTGCCAGGGAGATATAGTCCATCATGGCCCCAAGCCGTCTGCCGGACGTCCATCGATCTCCCGTAGTCACGCAGATCCAGCAGTTAGCGACACGAAGCCTCTGGAAATTCCTAGCCACATTCCAGGGCTTGTGCACACTGTTTATCAGCAGATAAAAGCAGCCAGAAAGCTTGCACCGCAGAAGAGCATATTTTACAGACTTTATTTAGCGTTGAACAGAACAAAGAAAAACATGACCGTTCTGTTCTGAGTCTCTGACCGACTGGAGAAATCGAAAGGAAACAGCAAGCATAAACATCCTGTGAACAGGACATGCGCAGACTCTGTGACTTCCAAAGCCTGCTCCCTTTTAAGGTGGAACGGAAATATCCCAACAGTTACAACAGCACCAAGTTAATGAGATACTAAAAAAGGATTAAAAAAAGGTTGGGATTTGAGGAAAAGAAATCAAAATTTCAAATCGATATTATAGAAGGTAACAACAAACTTTTGTCCATAACGTATGACTTATTACTGGACTGGTTTACTAAAGATGAGGAGGTAAAAGAAGCCATGATTAAGTGGGCCATGGATTTTGGACATAATATAGAATTAGAAGTGTGGCTTGAATTATGGAATGTCAATATGAAATTTACGGCGTGTACGGCCTTACAGGAAAATATGTGGGAAATGATATATAGGTGGTACCTCACGCCGGTAAAATTGGCAAGGATGTAGAGAATAAAAAATAGGAAGTGTTGGAAGTGTGGTGAGGCAGAAGGAGACTTATATCATATGTGGTGGGTTTGTGGGAAAGTGAAGGGTTTTTGGGAATCAATATATAATGAGCTTGGACTTCCTGTTGAGCGCGAACCTGTCGCAAGTGGGAATCTTCCTGGCTGGGAGATTCTGTGCTTTTTGAGGAAAAAAGGGGTGCTACAGGGCGCAGTAGCCCCCCAAAATACCCTCAGTGGAGAACATTGAGGGTCTGGTTCCCAGCAAGCCAATTTGCAAATCGCCTGGCGGTCAGGTAGCCCTGTAAGGGTGAAGAGTACGGCGGAGAGAGAAGCAGGCAGAGGGAAGCCATTAACTATCCTCTAAAAAGCGTAGCCCCGAACTTGCAAGGGAAGCGACCGACACTCAAGCTTAAAAAATCCGGACCTAATTGGGATAGAATTCAGAAGTTCAAGGCTAAAGGAAGGTTTCGGAGCAAAAAGAATTAAACGTGGAGTTCAGCTGTATCTGCAATTGAAAACAGACGCAGAACTGTCAGCAGAGCGGGAGCGAGCTGTGTGAGTAATGGCTAGCGGTCGTTGCCACTTTCTCCTCTAAAACTTCCAAGCTAAGAAAATAGCTAAGAACTAGCAATAAGATAAAAAAGAAACAGAAGAGGAAGCAGAGGGACGTTTGACTGTTATTTTTGGCAAATCTTCGGTGTGTTGGTGGGGGAAAGAAAGAGACAAGATTAGAAGGAATTATTAGTTTCACTTTTAATAAAGAACTGCACAGCTGGATGTAAGGACTTCCGTCGCCATTGTTACATTGCTATACTCTGGAAAAATACCAGCAACGTTTTTGGAGAAGTGAATATTTTAACGGACAAAAGGGGAAGTTTTATGCACTGTAATAGATTATAATAATATGACTTTTGAAATTGAACAATGCCACAGGTTTTAAGGGTTGATGGTGAGCGTCAAAATTAACTTCTAAAAAAACACTGCCCCCCACTACCCCTCCCCCCCTTTCCTTCCCTTGTCGTTGGAGTATAACACCATTGCAGAAGCTTTGTAGAGTGGTTTTAACGAATGGATAAGGCTGGCAACTGATTGAGATCGTCCCTCAGAAGAATCCTGCTCTGGATATAATCTTTGTTTTTGTTGTTGTTTCCCCCTTTTTTTTTTTGGTGGGACTTATTTTATGGTTTTCTGCTACTTCTTCTTAACTTCCTTCCTTGGACTAATCTGGGATTGGAGAGTTTGAAGACTACATTGGATTATAATTGGAGTATAACTAAAATCTAAAATAACTGGCAATAACAAAACTGAGAAAATATATTATTTTTTACTTTTTTATGGTTTGGCCCTTTTCTTCCCCTGTTGCATTTTATTTTCGAAATGATGGGTTGGAATTAGCCTAAGTGGCGGCAAGAAGATTTTCGTCTTCCTATCGTCTCTTCATTAATGAAAAGTTTTAAAACCTTGGCAAAAATTTGAAATTTGAGGACTGTGAATTAGTGAATTCTCCTAACAAAAAGGCTAAAAGTACAATCACGATTATATTCTCTCCTTTGGGATTTTTTAAGATAATAAGAGCATCTCCATTGGGTTATATTTTATTTTTATTCTGGCCATTTATTTTGTGATGTAGGAAATACATGGGTTGATATATTGATCGGAGGAGTTCGGTGTTAGTTTTTATATGTTATTGGGTTTTGCTAAATATTGTATTGGGCCTTATATACTGGTTGTGCTAATTTTGGTGCATTAATTAACTTTGGTAGGAGTGTGAAGAGACTAAAAGATATGTCGCACCAGCAGAAAAAAACAAGTGAAGGGGGGACACCGGCAGATAGGAGAAGCTCAAAACAAGAGTCAGATTTTAAGGGAGAAATATTGAAAATGTTTGGAGAAATTAAAAATGATATAAAGCAGAGTGAAAAAAATTTAGAGGCCAAATTAGAACAAATGGACAAAAGGATTGGAAAAATGGACACAAAAAATGATGAAACAGCAAATGAATTAAAGTGGTGGGAGGAAAAAATCCTTAAATAAGAGACACTGGGGAATGATTAATGGACTTCAGTGTCTGTACACTAATGTGCAAAGCATGGGAAATAAACAAGATGAGCTTGAGCTCTTGGTACAGCAAACTAAATATGACATAATAGGCATCACTGAAACCTGGTGGGATAAGTCCCACGATTGGAATGTAATAATGGGGGGATACAATCTATTTCAGAGAAACAGACCAGACAAGAAAGGAGGAGGAGTGGCGTTATATGTCAGGGATGTGTATACCTGTGAAGAGATCCAAGATTTAGATCCTCAAAGCCAAAGTGAGAGCATTTGGGTCAAAATTAAGGGAGAGAAGAATAACAGAGACCTCATTGTGGGAGTTTACTATAGATCTCCAAGCCAAAAGGAGGACATAGATGATGCCTTCCTGGAACAGATGGCCAAGCATGCAAAAGGAAGGGAGATAGTAGTAATGGGGGACTTCAATTACCCGGATATTTGTTGGACGTCAAACTCAGCCAAGAGCATAAGGTCAAACAGATTCTTCACTGGCCTTGCAGACAACTTCATTGTCCAGAAAGTGGGAGAAGCAACAAGAGGAACAGCCATTTTAGATCTGGTCCTAACCAATGTCGATGACCTGGTTAGTGGGGTAGAAGTGGAAGGATCATTAGGCGCGAGTGATCATGCTCTTCTGAAGTTTACTATACAGCGGAAAGGAGCAGCCAAGCATACTAGGACTCAATTTCTTGACTTTAAGAAAGCCGACTTCATAAAACTTAGGGAAGTGCTGGGTGAGATCCCATGGACAGCAATACTAAAAGGAAAGGGAGTTCATGATGGCTGGGAGTTTGTTAAGAGGGAGATAGTAAAAGCACAACGTCAGGCAATACCAATGAGACGGAAACATGGAAGGTGCCTAAAGAAGCCAGGGTGGCTATCTAAAGAACTTTTAACTGAGTTAAGATTAAAAAAGGATGTGTACAAAAAATGGAAAAGGGGGGAAACCACCAAAGAGGAATTCAAACAAATAGCCAGCACGTGTAGACACAAAGTCAGAAAAGCTAAAGCACAGAATGAACTCAGGCTTGCTAGAGAGGTTAAAAGCAACAAAAAAGGCTTTTATGGGTATGTTCGTAGCAAAAGGAAGAACAAAGAAACAGTGGGGTCACTCAGAGGAGAAGATGGTGAAATGCAAACAGGGGACACAGAAAGGGCTGAACTCCTCAATGCCTTCTTTGCCTCAGTCTTCTCCGATAAAGAAAACAATGCCCGACCTGAAGAATTTGGAGCAAATGATTCAGCAAAGGAAACACAGCCCAGAATAACTAAGGAGATAGTACAAGAATACTTGGCTAGTTTAGATGTATTCAAGTCTCCAGGGCCAGATGAACTGCATCCCAGAGTATTAAAAGAACTGGCAGATGTGATCTCAGAACCACTGGCAGTCATCTTTGAGAATTCCTGGAGAACAGGCGAAGTCCCTGCAGACTGGAGGAGGGCAAATGTTGTCCCTATTTTCAAAAAGGGGGAAAGAGAGGACCCAAATAATTACCGCCCAGTCAGTCTGACATCAATAGCAGGGAAGATTCTGGAGCAGATCATTAAGCAAACAGTCTGTGAGCACCTAGAAAGGAATACTGTGATCACCAATAGTCAGCATGGATTTCTGAAAAATAAGTCATGTCAGACTAACCTGATCTCCTTTTTTGACAGAATTACAAGCCTGGTAGATGAAGGGAACGCAGTGGATATAGCCTACCTTGATTTCAGCAAGGCATTTGACAAGGTGCCCCATGATATTCTTGTAAAGAAGCTGGTAAAATGCGGTCTTGACTATGCTACCACTCAGTGGATTTGTAACTGGCTGACTGACCGAACCCAAAGGGTGCTCATCAATGGTTCCTCTTCATCCTGGAGAAGAGTGACTAGTGGGGTGCCACAGGGTTCTGTCTTGGGCCCGGTCTTATTCAACATCTTTATCAACGACTTGGATGATGGACTCAAGGGCATCCTGATCAAATCTGCAGATGACACCAAACTGGGGGGGTGGGGTGGCTAACACCCCAGAGGACAGGATCACACTTCAAAACGACCTTGACAGATTAGAGAACTGGGCAAAAACAAACAAGATGAATTTTAACAGGGAGAAATGTAAAGTATTGCACTTGGGCAAAAAAAAAAAATGACAGGCACAAATACAAGATGGGTGACACCTGGCTTGAGAGCAGTACATGTGAAAAGGATCTAGGAGTCTTGGTTGACCACAAACTTGATATGAGCCAACAGTGTGACGCAGCAGCTAAAAAAGCCAATGCAATTCTGGGCTGCATCAATAGGAGTATAGCATCTAGATCAAGGGAAGTAATGCCACTGTATTCTGCTCTGGTCAGACCTCACCTGGAGTACTGTGTCCAGTTCTGGGCACCACAGTTCAAGAAGGACACTGACAAACTGGAACATGTCCAGAGGAGGGCAACCAAAATGGTCAAAGGCCTGGAAACGATGCCTTATGAGGAATGGCTAAGGGAGCTGGGCATGTTTAGCCTGGAGAAGAGGAGGTTAAGGGGTGATATGATAGCCATGTTCAAATATAGAAAAGGATGTCACATAGAGGAGGGAGAAAGGTTGTTTTCTGCTGCTCCAGAGAAGCGGACATGGAGCAATGGATCCAAACTACAAGAAAGAAGATTCCACCTAAACATTAGGAAGAACTTCCTGACAGTAAGAGCTGTTCGACAGTGGGATTTGCTGCCAAGGAGTGTGGTGGAGTCTCCTACTTTGGAGGTCTTTAAGCAGAGGCTTGACAACCATATGTCAGGAATGCTCTGATGGTGTTTCCTGCTTGGCAGGGGGTTGGACTCGATGGCCCTTGTGGTCTCTTCCAACTCCATGATTCTATGATTCTAAAGGGACAATTGAAAGATGTGACTAAGAGAACACAAACATTGGAGGAGGGGATGAAGAGGACAAAACAGGAAATGAGGGAAGTGAGGAGAGGAGAAAATAAAGGTAGAAATGTCAGAGATTAATAAAACACAAGAAGAAGTCTTGGATGCTGTCAGGGGTTCAGGAGCAGAGACGCAGGAAGGGGAGGAAACAGAGAGCGAGGGGGAGGAATTCGAAGGAAGGATGAGTGATGATGACGACCCGAGATCTCCGAGTCTTTCCAGTGAATCGGAAGATTCACAGAAAGGAGCGCCAGTGGTCAGAGCAAGGGGGGGACCCAGGGGGACACCCCAGGTAGAAGGGACCAGAGGGGACTCAGAGAGCAGCAGTTGGAAATCGGGGCCAGCGTGCCCAGCTGAGCGCAGCGGGGAGAAAGGGGACCAGGCATTGAGTTCCGGAGGCTTTCAGCAGGAGGGAGGGCATGAGTCAGGAGTGGTCACGCCCTCATCAGGGAGCGAGGAAACGGTCAAGAGGAAGGTAGAAAGTTGGGCGCGCGCGCCAAGTTCAAATGCAGCGGAAGGTGGCGCAGTAAGCAGCCCGGAGAGGGAGCCAGGTCCTAAAGCCCGCCGCAAGGAGACAGAAGGGTCCGGGGGGTCTGCTTCAGAGGAATCCCGGAAGGAAGAGGCCATGGGGGGCAGAGGGACCCAGAGAAGGAAGGAAAGACGTAAGAGGTGGAGCAAGGCGAGGTTATTAAGTTGGTGTACAGGAGGCGGGGATTCAGACAGAGCATCGCCGGTCTAGCACATAAGACGTAGAGCTGCACGCTGCAGCTTGAAAATGAAACTGTAACTCAATAAAGACTTTTATTAAATATACGCTGGCTAGCGTGATCCTCTGTGAGCTAGGATCTGGATGCAGCTCTGACAGATGTGATTGCTATGAATGAATTGTGGCAGCGGGAGACTAATTTGAGGTTGAGAGCCGTACCAGAGGTACAGGGTAAAAATATTAAAGAGACACTGATTGCAGAAATAGCACAATGGTTAGAACTTCAACCAGCGGAGGTAGCTATGACAGTGCAAAATGCATTTATAATGAAGGCAAGAACAACTAAGACAAGGAAATCTCTGGGAGACTGTCTAATTATATTCAAGGACAGAGAAATGAGAAATATGATCTTGCAGAAGAACAGAGAGAAAAGATTGAATATCGATGGGAATTATATAATTATTTTTAAAGATATACCGATCAGACTGTTGAAACGGAGAGATCCATATAAACCATTGGTGCAAATTTTAAAGAAGAACAAAATAGAATTCAAGTGGGAATTTCCAGAGGGGATCTCTTTTTTCTATAAAAGTAAGAGACACAAACACACAAGCCCAGAGGAAGCAAGCAAGTTTCTGAGAAGATACAAGGAATTAAGACCAGAAGATGAAGAAATAAGAGGTGCAGCAGCAGGAGCAGGAGCTAAGGGGGAAAGAGGATTTGGAGAGGGAGAAGAAGAAGATGGAAGAAACACAGAAGAAGAAGAAGAAGAAGAAGAAGAAGAAGAAGAAGAACAAGAAGAAAGATTATAAAATTTTAAATAAAATTTAATTAATTAGGATACCTTAATTAGGATACCAAGATGGCGTTAAAATTTTGGAATTGGAATATTAATGGGATGAACGATAGGAAAAAACGGCATAAAATTGAACAATATCTAAAAAAGGAAAATTTGGATATAATATGTTTACAAGAGACACATGTGGCGAGAAGACATAGAAGAGTTTTGATCAACAAAAGACTAGGAAATGAATTTATATCGTCAGACAAAAACAAAAAGAGAGGGGTGGTATTGTATATAAGAAATAAAATTGAAGCTCAGCAAATTTTCAAAGATGAAGAAGGAAGAATAATTGCAATCCAGATCAAGTGGCAAGGTGAAAAAATAATAACAGTCGGGATCTATGCACCAAATGGAAACAAGACTGATTTTTATAAAGATTTGGAAGAAAAACTGTTTGATTATATGGACCAAAAGATTATAATAATGGGAGATATGAATGGAGTAGTGTCAATGGAAATGGATAGACTGAGAGCATCAGGAATGAGTAAAGAGGGGAAAGTACCAAAGTTTTCCCCCCTCAATGATTAAGAATTGTAACTTAATAGACATTTGGAGACTGAGACATCCACCTGACAAACAGTTTACGTTTTATTCAGAATTGAATCAGTCAATGTCGCGAATCTATCAAATATGGGTATCTAATGAATGAACTCCAAGAATCATGCAAGTTGAAATTCAACCAAGAGTGATCTCAGATCATAATCCAATCAAATGTGAAATAAGAGGTTACGAAGAAAGATCATTCAGATGGAGAATTAATGATTACCTTCTAGATGATCAAAATCTTTTAGAGGGGGCACAAAAGAAGCTGGTGGAGTATTTTATGAACAATTGAAAGAAGGGTACAAAAATGAATGTAGTGTGGGATGCCAGCAAGGCGGTGATGAGAGGATTTTTTATCCAACAGAATTCAATAAAAAATAAAAGCAGAGAGAAAGGCAAGAAGGAAATTTTAAGACAAATAATGGACAATGAACAAAAATTAATTGAGAAACCAGACAATTTGAAAATAAAACAGAATATAAAAGCTCTGCAAACACAATTTGCTATGATAATAAATAAAGAAGTGGAGTGGGATATAAAAAAATTGCGACAAAGGAACTTTGAATTTGCAAATAAATCAGGCAAATGGCTGGCACGGCAAATTAAGAAAAGAAAGGAACAGAATACAATAAATAAAATCATCATAGAAGGAGAAGAGATAGTTAATCCAAAAGGTCTCAGAAAAGGATTCTTGGACTTTCACAGACATTTATATAATAGTAAAGAGAAAAATAACATGAGAAAAACAGAAAGATTTTTAAAAGAAAAAAAGGTGCAGAAGATCTCGACAGAAAAGAAAGAAAGGCTGAACGCCCCTATAGAAATGGAAGAGGTTAAAGAAGCCATAAAAGAGTTGGAAAAAGGGGAAAGTTCCAGGACCAGATGGATTTACAGCAAGTTATTATAAAGGAATGAGGCACATCCTGTCTACACCGCTGAGAGAAGTCATGAACAATATTCTTCAGGATAGAGAAATGCCGGAGCTTTTATTACACTAATTCCAAAACAAGACTCTGATTTGACTCAAGTTAAAAATTACAGGCCTATCTCATTGCTAAATACAGACTACAAATTTTTTGCAAGTATCTTAGCGAAGAGGTTGAAAAAGATATTACAAGAAATTATTCATAAAGACCAGGCGGGTTTCCTTCCTGGCAGACAGATGAAAGATAATATAAGGAACATAATTTGTTAGAATATCTGACAGCCAGGAATGAGAAACAAGCTGCGTTAATATTTGTGGATGCAGAAAAGGCCTTTGATAACATTTCTTGGGACTTTATGTTAAAAAAATTAGAATATATGGAAGTGGGGAAAGAATTCTTTAATGGAATAAAAGCGATATATACTGAACAAAGAGTGAAGCTTATTGTAAACAACATGACTACAGAAGAAGTAAAAATATCAAAAGGTACGAGACAAGGATGCCCTCTCTCACCAATGTTATTCATAATGGTTCTGGAAATTTTCTTAAATTCAATAAGGAGAAAGAAGCAATAAAAGGTGTGTCAGTAGGCCAGAATCAGTATAAAGTAAATGCCTTTGCCGATGATCTGGTAATAACAGTGGAAGAACCGCTGGAAAGTGCAAAAGTAGTTTTGGAAGAAGTTGAACAATTTGGTCAAGTGGCAGGGTTTATATTAAATAAGAAAAAAACCAAAATACTTACAAAAAATATGGAACAAGGTATGATAGAAACAATGCAACAACAAATAGGGATAGAAGTGGTGAAAAAAGTTAAATATTTGGGAATCTGGTTAACCCTTAAGAATCTTGATTTGTTTCAGAATAACTATGAGCCAGTGTGGAAGGGAATAAAGAAAGATCTAGAGGTGTGGGGTCGAATGAAGTTATCTTTTTGGGGGAGAATTTCAATGATTAAGATGAGCGTGCTGCCAAAGATGTTGTTTTTGTTTCAGACAATTCCAGTAATCAAGGGGACAGTGATCTTTAAAGAATGGCAAAGAGCAATTTCAAGATATATCTGGCAGGGTAAGAAGCCAAGAATTCAGTTTAAGTTACTAACGGATGTGAAAGAAAGAGGAGGCTTCGCCCTGCCAGACTTGAAATTATATTATGAAGCTTCATGTCTCTGTTGGTTGAAGGAATGGATAAAGTTAAAAAAGACTGATTTGTTAGATTTAGAAGGTTTTGATAACAGATTTGGCTGGCACCCATATTTATGGTGTGAGAAGAAAAAAATCCATAAAGGTTTCGAAAACCACATCTTTAGAAGATCTCTCATAGAAATATGGGAGAGGTATAAAAGTTTATTAGAACCAAGAATTCCCCACTGGCTATCTCCGTTAGAAGTTATGAGTCTCAAGAAAGTCAATTTAAGGGGGAACTGGATTACATATAAAGAATTGATAGTAAAAGAAGCAGGAAAATGGAAAATGAAACCTTATGAAGATGTGAAGGAGCATGTATATGATTGGTTGCATTATTATCAGGTTAATGAAATGTTTAAAAAGGATTTTAAAGAAAGAGGTTTTGATGAAAAAGAATCAAAATTTCAAATGGAAATAATAAATAATGAGTACAAAATTTTATCTAAAATGTATAAAATGTTGCTGGAATGGTATACAAATGACGAGGAAGTTAAATCGGTTATGATACACTGGGCCAGAGATTTGGGTCATAATATACAGTTCAATGACTGGATAAAATTATGGAATGAAAATATAAAATTTACGGCATGCACTGCGTTAAAGGAAAATGTGATGAAAATGGTTTATAGATGGTATATTACACCCGTAAAATTGGCATAAATGTATAAAACATGTAATAAGTGTTGGAAATGTAAAGAAAAAGAGGGAACATTTTACCATATGTGGTGGGATTGCAAGAAGGTGAAGGGTTTCTGGGAATTGATATATAATGAGTTGAAAAAGATGTTGAAATATACATTTGTTAAGAAACCAGAGGCTTTTCTTTTAGGAATAGTAGGAAATGAGATACATAGAAAGGACTGTAAACTTTTCCAATACGCAGTAACTGCAGCGAGAATACTACTGGCCCAAAAATGGAAACAGGAACAACTACCGACGTTAGAAGAATGGAGAATGAAACTGATGGACTATGCAGAACTAGATAAACTAACAGGGAAGATCAGATATCTACGAGACCAAAAGTTTATTGAAGATTGGGGAAAATTTTCAGATTATTTGAAATGTATATGTGATGAGCAAACAACGCTAGTGGGATTTCAAGAAGCTCTATGAATGTTTGAGGAATATTGTGTAGAAGAAAAATAAGAGGGTGAAGGTAAATAAATTGCAACATAAAAATTAGGAAATGTGTAATTAAAAAAATGAATAATGGGTGATTGTTAGAGAGGCTGAAGGAAGTCCAAAAGAGAAAATATGTGATAAATTTCGATTGGATATTATAAATGTATGTTGGAAAATTAATAAAAAATATTTATAATAAATAAATAAATAAATAAATAAACAAGTACAAAAAAATCTTTTCTAAAAAAAACCTGAAGCCTTTTTATTGGGATTGAAAGGGAAGGAAATTAAAAAGAAGGATAAAAATATTTTATTGTACGCCACGACAGCAGCTAGAACTATGTTGGCCCAAAACTGGAAAACTGATACTCTACCTACAATCATGGAATGGCAGACCAAAATGATGAATTATGCAGAATTGGCTAGATTGTCAGGAAAAATACGGGACCAAGATGAAAAGAAGTTTGTTGAAAATTGGAGTAAATATTTGGTATATGTAAGAGAAAATGGTAAAACTTTAAAGCCACTGGCAGGGTTGGAGTAACTCTAACGGCATAAGACAAAATAGTATTAAATAGAATACGTGATGTTATAACTATATGATACTTACTGAAGAGATGGAGGGAAGTCCGAAGCTCGGCAGAGCTTAAGGCTTAGGTGGATGGATAAATGTATAATGAGTGTATGTATTCTATGTGTATGTGTAATAATGAAAATCAGTAAAAACTGATTAAAAAGAGAGAGAGGGAGAGAGAGGTGATGGAGGATTATGATGCCGAGGATGGGAAATGTCCAAAGGAACGATGAACCAGAGAAAAGGGGGGCCTCTTCATGGACAGAGAGCAGCTGCCTTTCCTTGTGAGGAAACAATTGATTTGGAAAGGCTGTATTCCAAGATCATGCTGCGCTATTAACAATGATTGAGGATTATGAAAGGTGGTGATGTATTACTATCATTTGACATCATTGCATCTTCATTTCCTAAAAACTGGGAACATGGGTAGGAGACGGGGGAATATAGGAAATGTTGAAATAAGAAAAGCTGCTAATGGCATTTGATGTGTTCTCTTTCCCTTTGTTCTCTTCCTTGAAACCAAAATAGGATTGCCTTTCCGCCCATTCTGAAGAAGGTGATACAGAAGACAGTCAGAATTCCTGGAGATGGGGAACCTTTCGTTTCATTAGGAATAGCCATTAAAAAGTGTGAAATGTGGAATATGCTTCACTGAATGAGCACACATATCTCACATCAATGAACTCAAACAGGAGAGAAACCATTTAAAGGTATGGAGAGTGGAAAAAGTTTCACTGATAGTGGAAAACTTAGAAGACATCAGCGGACTCACATGGGCAAGAAACGATTTCAATGCACAGAGTGTGGAAAGAACTTCAGTCAGAGGGGACACTTAACTTTACATCAACGGACACATACAGGTGAGAAACCTTTTAAATGTATGGAGTGTGGAAAGAGCTTCAGTCAGAATGGAAACCGTAGAAAACATGAAAAAACTCACACTGGGGAGAAACCATTTAAATGTATGGAGTGCGGAAAGAGCTTTAGTGATAGTGGAAGCCTTAGAAGACATCAACGGACTCACACAGGGGAGAAACCATTTCAATGTATGGAGTGTGGAAAGAGTTTTGGTGATAGTGGAAGCCTTAGAAGACATCAAAGGACTCACACAGGGGAGAAACAATTTAAATGTATGGAGCGTGGAAAGAGCTTCAGTCAGAGGGAACACTTAACTTTACATCAACGGACACATACAGGTGAGAAACCTTTTAAATGTATGGAGTGTGGAAAGAGCTTCAGTCGGAATAGTAATCTTAAATTGCACCAGAGGATTCACACAGGGGAGAAACCATTCCAATGTATGGAGTGTGGAAAGAGCTTTAGTGATAGTGGAAGCCTTAGAAGACATCAACGGACTCACACAGGGGAGAAACCATATAAATGTATGGAGTGTGGAAAGAGCTTTGGTGATAGTGGAAGCCTTAGAAGACATCAAAGGACTCACACAGGGGAGAAACCATTTAAATGTATGGAGCGTGGAAAGAGCTTCAGTCAGAATGGAAACTGTAGAAAACATGAACAAACTCACACTGGGGAGAAACCATTTAAATGTATGGGGTGCGGAAAGAGCTTCAGTCGGAATAGTAATCTTAAATTGCACCAGAGGATTCACACAGGGGAGAAACCATTCCAATGTATGGAGTGTGGTAAGAGCTTTAGTGATAGTGGAAGCCTTAGAAGACATCAACGGACTCACACAGGGGAGAAACCTTTTAAATGTATGGAGTGTGGAAAGAGCTTCAGTCAGAATGGAAACCATAGAAAACATGAACAAACTCACACTGGGGAGAAACCATTTAAATGTATGGAGTGCGGAAAGAGCTTCAGTCGGAATAGTAATCTTAAATTGCACCAGAGGATTCACACAGGGGAGAAACCATATAAATGTTTGGAGTGTGGAAAGAGCTTTATTGATAATGGAAAACTTAGAAGACATCAACGGACTCACACAGGAGAGAAACCATTTAAATGTTTGGAGTGTGGAAAGAGATTCTTTTTCAATGGACACCTTAGAACACATCAATGGACTCACTCAGGAGAGAAACCATTTAAGTGCCTGGAGTGTGGAAAGAGCTTCAGTCAGAGTGGAGACCTTAGAAAGCATCAACGGACTCACACAGGGGAGAAACCATATAAATGTTTGGAGTGTGGAAAGAACTTCAGTTTCAATGGAAACCTTAGAACACATCAACAGACTCACATGGGGGAGAAACCATTTAAATGTATGGAGTGCGGAAAGAGCTTTAGTGATAATGGAAAACTTAGAATACATCAACGGACTCACACAGGGGAGAAACCGTATAAATGTATGGAGTGTGGAAAGAGCTTCAGTCAGAGTAGACAGCTCAATATACATCAACCGATTCATACAGGGGAGAAACCATTTAAATGTTTGGAGTGCGGAAAGAGCTTTAATGATAATGGAACACTTAGAAGACATCAACGGACTCACACAGGGGAGAAACCATATGAATGTATGGAGTGTGGAAAGAGCTTCAGTCAGAGTGCACACCTTAGAAATCATCAACAGATTCACACAGGGGAGAAACCAGAGCTTCAGGCAGAGTGGGCACCTTAGAAAACATCAGCAGACACGCAGCGGAGAAATCATTTAAATGTATGGACTGTGGAAGCAGCTTCAGTCAGAATGGAACCCTTGATTTATGTCAACAAACTCACACAAAACACAAACCTTATAAATATGAGGAAAGTAGATAGAGGTTCAGTCCTAATGGAAGTTGTAAATCAACAGACTCACGGACAAGAAGAACTTTAGTACTTGAAACCCTTCAAACCATCAACAACCTCGAGGAGAAGCAGTTTAAATGAAAAGATTGCAAAAAGTGCTTTATTTATAAAGGAGTGTTTATCTGGATTGCTGCTGGTCAGTGAGGATTAAGGCTGGGCGATATATTGTTCCAAACTGGTTTCTAGACCACATCGTGATAACCTTTCATTTTTTTTTTTATAAAAATTTTTATTGGGTTTTCACATTTTTTAAAGACAAACATACAAAAAAGAAACAAACAGACAAAAAAATACACAAAAACAAAAAAGATATAAAGTTTCAAAAAACGGAAAAACTTTTCATAACCCTGGTCTCTGACTTCCCCCCACCCCCTCCCTTGTATCCCTATTCCCAAATTTAAATCAGCAAATTGTTATTTCTCAAAATCTTAGCCAGCTCAATAATAGCCCTTTTATAAAAGAATACGATTGTTCTAAGCTGGATCTCGGTTTTCTTCCATCGATTTCCCATTTTATCTTTCATATTGGTCATATTAATTAATTTCCATTATCCTGAGTGTTGTTAAAATTGCATCTTTCCCTCCCCCCCATCCCCGATTTGCGTCCCTTCCCAATGTAGGTCCAAAATATCAGTTCTTAGCCTGGGTTCCTCACGTCCGAGGCTCTCCCGTCACTCACAGTCCCTCTCCGCCGGTCTTGTTGGTAATCCTTTATGTCAGTCCTCAAATCTCGAAGGAGATCTGTCACAGTCCATCCATAGTCTCTTACATACAACTGCTGAAGAATTTCCACAAGGCATGGATCTTTCATGTCATAGTCAAAGTCAAAGTCAAAGTCAATGTGGAGGCCCCAATTGTATTTCTTTATTCTAAATTCCTGTATTCCATAAACTTCCAGGGCCTCCACATTCGTCTTTTGCTTCCTTCGTAGATTTGTTGTAGGTTTAATCCAATAGTCTCCTTGCTTGTATTCCACAGATGTCAAATTCTTGTTAGTGTCTTCCAGCTTTACTTTCTCTTTCTCTTGTTTTGTCTCCTTCTCTTTGACTTCAGATTCAGCTGTGAGTTGTTTCTCATTCCAGTCCTCCTTACAGTCAACAGAGTTACTTGTTTCTGTATTGAAGGCCATTATATGTTTACCCATTTCTGAGATATGCTCTTGTAAGGTTCCCACCAGGAGGACCATCCTTTCGATTTCAGCCAGTACCTTTCCATTCACAGCCATTGTAATTCCACAGAGTTCCCCCTAGAGGGAATCTGGTTGTTTATCGTTACTTTCTCCAACAGTCCTCTTTCTTAATTTTATTACTTTGTTTCCAACAGTTTAAGTTCAATTGTAACACCTCTTAATCCAGAGGGCTCTTAAGTAGCAATTTTTCCTGTAAGCTGTATGTTTAGCAGCTTTGACAGCTGTCAGATTCTTTGCTTACAGGCTCCAAAGTAGGACGCTCCCGGGCCGGGGGGGGGTTGTTTACGACAAAGAAAGGAACTTCCAAAACTCCACTCTTCTGCACAAGATTGCTTTCTCCTTTTGCCAATCTTGGAAGTCAATATCTTTTCCAAACTCACCCTTTCCAGGGCAGGCTCTCCAGCTTAGTTCTTACGTCGTTGCTTTAACTCGTCTACAAGGTGAGGGTGCGGACTTCCTTTTAGCACACCCCCCGGTCGTCTCAAATTCAAAAGAAAAGTTCTTAGAGTCCAATTTCAATTTACTCACGGGTTGTTTTTTCAGCCGAATTTCAAGGAAGGAAGTCAGCGCTTTTCGGTCATGGCTCGCGGCTTCGCTCAGCAGAGGTAGCGATGGACTCTCAGTGCCGCGCCACCCCCCGTATCCCCTCCGCAGCCTTTAAAAAGGCTCTTTGCGAATCAGGGGGGGCGCTTAAGGCACCCGCCGAGTCTTCAGTCCGCAGGCTTCCGCGCCTGCGGTTTTAAGGGTCCCCGTGTCGCCGGCACGGCAAAGACCCGTCCCCTGCTGAGCCGATTCCCTCCGGAGCTCGGAGGGAATCCGCCATTCCCGGATCGCGCCAACCCCGGAAGTGATCGTGGCAGGGGAGACACCTTGATCATCGTGATAACCTTTCAAAAACAATTGATACGGCAACATACCTAGAATCACAGTGTGTGTTTCTGTGATGCCCATTTGCCTGGAAGATTTTCTTCGTGAAGTCCCTGAATATGCTGAGTTGCTGACTTCCCTCCCAGACGACAGGAAGCGAAAGTCGCACATCCATTGCCCTGTGTCCTTCCAGCCTCTTTCCTCCCTTGCTCCCTTCTGCCGGTTTGTGTGCCTGACTTAGATATCCTGCATGCTGTATTTTTCTATTGCTGAAACTGGATTTGCTCTCAGGAGCAAAGTTTTGTGCCTCACTGGGGACCCAGTGAGAACTGTATGCTTTGAAAGCTCAGTAAACTATTACTGAAGAAGTCCTGCTGCCTCTGTGTCTGTTTTTGACCTCAGTGTGGGACTGGCTCTGCACGTGGCCCCTACCCTGCTGCTACTTGGCTCGTGCCCTGGAGTTGCTCTACTCAAGCATGCAAGACGGGTGCATCTGTGTACACTCAAAAGCAAATAAAGTAGGACTCGCCTTTCTATGAGAGTACAGTGGTACCTTGGGTTACAGACGCTTCAGGTTACAGACACTTCAGGTTACAGACTCTACTAACCCAGATGTAGTACTTCGGGTTAAGAACTTTGCTTCAGGATGAAAACAGCAATCGCACGGCGGCGGCAGGAGGCCCCATCAGCTAAAGTGGTGTCTAGGTTAAGAACAGTTTCAGGTTAAGAACGGACTCCGGAAGGAATTAAGTTCTTAACCTGAGGTACCACTGTAATGTGTTTTCAACTGTTTTATTGGTTTTTAAAAATTTCGTAATCTGCTCTAGGAGATTCGGATTACCGACAGGGAACTAACAGTAATGATGATGATGTTACATTGCTTAACGCTCCCCCTCCCCAGTCATGAATACTTGAGGGCACTCCTGGGTCCATCATGGTCACTTGAGGCTCAGGTGCCCATGTCCAGCTCAGGCTAGTTCCCCACCCCACAGACCTTTAGGGACAGAGAGGACACCAGATGGGATGGTTGCAACGCTCTCAGTGTGGAACTGCCATGAAGGCGACTCTGGGAACTGGCCCAAAATGCAGCAGCCAGATGATTGGCTGGGCTGCCTCTCTTTATGAATGGCATTTCTCTCCCACCTCTTTGCCCAAGGAGATCAAGGTGGCATCTAGGGGACTACCCCTCCCCACTGAGTCCCCCCACAACAAACACATTGGATTCCTGTTTTAAAAACAGTTGCACTGGTTGTTTCCTTTCCAGCAGGACCTCTCCTGCTCTCAATGCCTTGGCTTGTGAGACCTCCAGTGGTGCTTTCATGGAACTGTAGAGGTGGATGGCACCCCAAGGATCATCTAGTCCAACCCACAGTAATCTCAGAGGGCAAACTTGCATCTGGAGGAACTGAGCACTGGAGGAGAAAATGGGCCCTGCAGGATTAGGCCACAGGGCTGCCCCCTATAGGGGAGACAGAGCAGAGGAGCCACCCATCTCCCTCTCCTCCTCCTCCACAGATTGGCCTCCTCCTCTTTTAACGCCACCTTTATTGGTGGCCTCTGCCTCTTGTGGGAGGGAGTTCCGCAGGTTTTACTCTGCCCTGCAAGAGGAAGCGCTTTCTCTTCCCTTCCTTCCTTCCTTCCTTCTTCTTTCACAGGTGAGGTTTTAGGGACCAGGGTATATTTCATGTCTGAATGTTTCCATCCCCGCACAACCTGTTATACAAAGGGACTGATCCATGCACCTGAATGGGGTTTCTCTGCATGCATTTCCCCACTCCTGGATCCAAGTGGTCAGCAGCACATCCCTGAAAAGGAAGAGCAGAGCTGCCGCCCTCCTGCGACCCTCCGCGCCCTGACTTGCCCCCCTCTCGCCATGCAGCGCTGGGACCCCCGCTCTCCCCATGGGCCCTATCCTGGGAGAGAGGAGACTCACCGGATCCCAGCAGGCGCCCCCAGGCAGCCTCTGCAGAGCCGAACCAACGGGACCCCCACACGCCCGACTACTTGCAGGAAAGGGGGGATTGGGCTTTCGCTCTGGAGGACCCTGCCCCCCGTCTTACTTTCCTCTCTAGGAATCCAGCTCGTTTCCATTTAACCCTTGGCAAGCCGAGCGCACCCAACTCACGCCTTTCCCTCTCTCGAGAGCCGGAGCATCGCGCACCAATGGCATCCCGAGAAGGCGGAGGGGGAGAGGTTTATGGATTACTTCCGGCAATGGATACATTCAGTTTTGGCCCCCTAACAGCTGGCCCTTGAACAAGGGTCCTAAGAAATCTTCACGGGCTCCCGGTCCTTTTCCGAGCACCATTCAAAGTGCTGGCGCTGACCTTGAAAGCCCTAAATGGTCTCAGCCCAGTAGAAGGTGTAGCAGGAACCCCCCCACCCCAATCATTCTGTTTCCACAAACTTCACTCACACTCACACACTACATACGCCACATTTCTGTTATAAATTCATAGAAAATCAACCATACATCGGATTTGCACTGTTCCATTTTTTACTCCATGTGACAAGGACTATCAAAGGGGGGTGCTTGGTTTCTGGTCAGCCATAATCCCTTCACCATCCCAGCACATCCACAGGAGCCCTGCCCAGTTGCTATGTCAACCCTGATAATCCCAGACAGAAGACCATCAAAATCACAAAGAACAGTGGATTCACCACAGGCTGAAACAAAGGACAATGATCAGATCTTCCCTCTGGGGGCAGGAAACTGCAAACTCCCCATTGTCACCTGGAAAGTACTCATGGGGAGGGGGAAAGGAGGAACCAGCTGGGTGACTGGACACTCAGGTTACCACCACAACTCCTCCCTCAACCCCTCCTTTCTGTAATGTATGCATGATGTCAACCCCTTCTGTAATGTATGCATGATGTCAACCCCTCCTTTCTGTAATGTATGCATGATGTTTCTGGGGGTGGGCTTGACCTAGAGGAGGGGAATTTCAAAAGTTTTTATAAGGTCTTGCAGCCCATTGTTCTGGGTCTTTCCTCTCTCTTGCAAGGGAAGGGAACCCTGTTGCAACAGTTCAATAAAGGCCAAGCCTACAGGCTGCTGTTTTGCTCCAAGTTATCCTGGTTGGTGTCTTTGTTTTTGTCCAAGGGAGCCCTCAGATTTTTCCGTTAACAGTTGGCGACCAGACTCTGGGACACTTGGTTCTCCTGCAGAGGTGAGGAGGGAGATAGAGGGGATCAGGCGCCACTGGGCAACCTTAGCCCAGAGATCCTTCTTCCTCTCCCTGCCTCCTCTTTGCGGGCGGTAATCAATCGTCACCAAAAGCTCAACCAGGGGAGCAAAGGCGAGGTCAAAGCCGGCTAAGGGAAAAGGATCCCGGGATCTGCGGGGGGACATCTTCGAACGTGAGTATGGTTTGAAGTAAATACATTGGGAGGGGGGTGGAAAAGTAATGTCCCCACGACAGCCAGACTTTCCTTCTTTCATTTCTGATGTTACCCTTCAGAGTCGGCCGGGTACGTTCTCTCTCTCTCCTTTTCTCCCCCGATTCTCCCCCTCGGAGGGTGGCCAGGGAAATCGCGGAACTTTTCTGTCTGACGTTATCTCTCGGGGTCGTCTAGGAACGTCAAAACCTTTCCCTTTCTCTCCCCACAAATTCTTACGCGGTGCTAGGCCGGGGAAATTGTGGTACCTTTTGCTGTTTTCCGACGTTCCCCCCGGGGTCGTCCAGGAACGTCTTAATCTCTCTATCTCTTTTCTCCCCCGTTTTCCGTCTTGGAATTGAGTCCGGGAAAGCGTGGCTCTTTTACTGTTTCTCTGACATCCCTCTCTCGGAGTCGTCCAGAGGAGTCTTTCAAGTATTCTCTTACTCTCCACCTACCCTAACTCTGCAAATGAAGCTGCCCCTCCTGCCTGGTGACCTTTGTTAGGGATGACCTGGGTATGTGAGAACGCAAGGTCGTTTGCTCCCCTTTCAAAACTTTGTTTTCTCGGACCCCCAATCTGGCACTGCACAGCGCAGGCGTCCAGTAGGGAGCCCAAACTTAGTCTCAAAGGCTAGGCAGGAGGCTGTTGTGGAGGGTAGAAGGGGCGGTTCACGAAGTGGGGCCCCACACTAGGATTAGTCTTGTGAAGCAGCGCTGAGGAAAAGGAATTCCGGGCAGAGAGACCCGTGGTTTGAGTTTCCGGGCTGAGAGACCCGTGGTTTGAGTTTCCGGGCTGAGAGACCCGTGGTTTGAGTTTCCGGGCTGAGAGACCCATGGCTTTGTTTCAGGTTCAGGTTTGAGATTTTCAGAAATTAATTCGTGGTTTATAGATAAGTAGGAATTGTGTTAGTCAAGGGTACTTTGAGTACTGAAAGGATTTTTTTTCTGTTCACCCTTTCTTTCCCATTGCCTTTCCTCCCTTGTGTGTGTGTTTCCACTCTTTCTGTCTTTAGCGTACTTTGTTAACGAAAAAAAAAAAAAAAGCCCAATAATAACATATGAGAGAATGGGAGCTCACTAAACACCCTAGCTGGACTCCTCCTGGCAACAAAGCTTCCATGAAGCCTTTTTGCCCCAGAGAGGATTCTAATATGCCCCTCCACCTTGCCATCTCCAATTAGAGAAAAAATAGAAATAAAATAAAGGGGCAAAAATGGTCAAGTTTGTGTTGTTAAACTGTAGCCTAGAGCTGGAACATGGAACTGTAAACTTAATGGTGCACAGAAGGCAGTAGATATAATAACAGTCCATGTTCTAAAATGCACATAGTTTTAAATTGCAAGCTTGCTTCAAAAAAATCTTAAATCTAAGGAAGCCATGTTGCGCCTTATCAATCTTAAAACAAAACAAAATGGAGAATGGAGTGTGCAAATGTTTGTTATTTGAGAGAGGCTCTAAAAGAGAGTTTCCCTCCCAAGTGGTGAAATCCTGTATACGTGCTACTTGTGTTCTGAAAGGGGGATTACCCCACCTCTTTCTTCTAGTTTTAAGTGAGGAGGGTGATTCTAAGTCTAATGGCAAATGATGTTTTGTTGTAACTTTTGAGTTTGCTCCAGTCTATTTTGGAAGGAGAAGTTAACCAAATGTTTCTGCTGCAAAAGCCTAGTTGAGCCAACTGCTCTCTCAAGCTAAAATGCAGTGTATGTACTTCATTAAGTATATGCCTATGAAAGTATGGTGTTCCTTCTAAGAAAAATATGTGAGTCCAGTTTTAACTTTGATCTGGTTGGACAGAAGAGTTATTGTAAGGCTCCTGATATCAGTCTCTATAAGACGTCCTGGCCTCTTTTCTTAGAAAATGCCCCCCTTATTTCATTCTGTCTCTTTCAGGTTTTTTTTCCTTCTCCTTCTTATTCTGTGCCAGGTAAATTTACTCCCGAGTAAGCTTCCTTTAAAGGAAACTGCAAAGGTCCTCTCCCTATCTTAGGAAAAATGTTCACTTCAGTCTTTAAAGATAATTTATCTAGGAACTTTCACTCTTTAGTCTAAGGAAGTAAAAAAACTCTCACTCAAACTAGCTTCAAGATCTGCTAAAATGGTTGGGTACTTTTATTTTCCTCTTCCTTAGTACATGATAGGCGCATGGTTTGTGATAGGCGCATGGCTTGTGATCTCTTCCCCAGTTGTGTCTGTGTACATAAGTATGTGTGTGTTTCTGGTAGTACAAATCTTGCTATGAACCCTGTATTTTAGGGTTGGACTAGATGACCCCAGGTCCCTTTCAACTTTCCCAATTTGTGGCTGATGAGTTGAAATCCAGCCCAGATTTGCTCTTTGTTTTTAAAGGTGAGAGGTGAATGTGTGTGTTTCTGGTAGTACAAATCTTGCTATGAACCCTGTATTTTAGGGTTGGACTAGATGACCCCAGGTCCCTTTCAACTTTCCCAATTTGTAGCTGATGTGTTGAAATTTAGCCCAGATTTGCTCGTGATGTTTGAAGCAGAACTGGTGATATCAGGCATTTAAGTGATTACAGTGTTTATCATTTTGTCTATTTAAAAAATAAAACTTAAAAGTCTACTAAAAGTTTAAGCACATAAAAATTCATATAGTCAAGTAGAATGCGCCTTGACCAATCCTGTAAATAAAGGGCAGGATAATTTGTCTGCAAATGGTAAGGCTGAAATGACTGAGAATGTTAAAAAAAAAAATCCTATGAATTCTGACTGGCCATTTTTACTCATAAATAAGAGAGCGGTTGATTGTTCCGCGAATGACCAGATAAAATGACCAATAATGATAGCCCTTTCCTGTACATAAAGGAAGCAGTCTCAGTTTGCTTGGGCTGAAATTGCTAGCTTTGGTGAATACTTAAATTGCTGAGTTTCTCTTTTTGTTTAAAATCAAACCCTGTTTTCAAAATCTACTCCTTACCCTTCCTTTCCCTTATTCAAATGGTAATTTAGCCAAAGGATGCAACATTTTCTATAGTATAAAAGGTTTGCCGAGATATGAACTCTGCACATGCACAGAGGCTAGATCAGCTACAGAAGAGAGAGAGAGGAAGGGGGGAACTGTAAGGGGGGAGAGGAGGTTTCTTCCAAATGTAAAAGAAAACTTGGAACCATTGAGGAACCATTGAGGGAAATCCCCCCTAATCTGTCTTTGCTCCAGGGGCTACTTAAGACAAAAGGCTAAAAAAAAAACAAAACAAAACCAAAAAAAACTAGCCCATCAAAAGTCAAGAGCTTTCCAGGTTCCAAATCTTAACATGCCAAATTCTTTTCACAGGTAAATATCAGAGCATTCCCCCCCTCAATGGGAATTTTAGGAACAGCATTTCCTGACAGGCTTCTCACATGAAATAATTTTCCCTTTTAACAGGATATGTGAACCCCGATAACAAAGTGTTCTTAACATGCCAAATTCTTTTCACAGGTAAATATCAGAGCATTCCCCCCCTCAATGGGAATTTTAGGAACAGCATTTCCTGACAGGCTTCTCACATGAAATAATTTTCCCTTTTAACAGGATATGTGAACCCTGATAACAAAGTGTTTGTCCCTTTTTCCTCCCACAGCAACTTTCTTTCTGTTCTGTGAAACAAGTCTGAATCCCTGCTACAGTTTGACTTCCATCTCTTTGTGGCTTTGACACTTTTTTTAAAGTTACAAATAATCTGTTTTCATTTATTTAATCTGTCTCTCCATGATGTCTATGAAGTTAATCGAAGCACAACCAAACATTGTTTGTGGAATGGTATTTGTTTACTTTTTTGCCTGAGCATTTCTTATTAATTCTGTCATTTTGGCTAGTGCAAGGTACTTGCACAACTTTAAATTGCCATTCATTTTTTTCCTTGGTATTAAGTCATTTTCCAGTATTGTCCTATAGCCGATGTTGTCACATCAAGAAACACTCTTTTATTTTCATTGTTACTTCAGATTTCTTAAAATTGTGTGTCTTAGCATTTATTTATTTTTCGTTCCTCATAAGTCATTGTGTGTGTTTCATTATTATTTTAACCTTGAATTTTTTTTACAGTTCTCTTTCTCTCCAAAGTGAAGGAAAGCAAACGAACTTGGCAGATAATAACAGTAGTTATAGGAAAATGTGATAATAATATTGGAATGAATGAAACGCTTAATTCGCTAAGATTTTTATTATTTGCAGCTTCCAACAGAAACCGAAGGACATCCTTTTTGCCTTTTGCCCCCTCCTTTTTCTAACTGTCTTTAAGCCCCCAAAACCCTGCCCCTTACAGGATATCACCTATACAGATGTGCAATGATGAAAAGCAGCAACAACCCCTCAACTCAGTTCTTCGCCAGCAACAACAGACACCAAAGTTTCAAAGTGGCCACAGCTTTCTCTTTCAAGAAATATAGACTGCCGGGGGAGTGGACCTGACAAAGGGGGGAGGAGTTGAATTGCAAGGACATTTTCCCACTTTTGAACCTTAAGACTGTGCTCCAGGATTGAGAAGATCACAATTGTCTCAAGATAGGCAACTGATATTTAATTAGTTTTTTTTGTATTATGTGTTATTATGTAAGAATGTTGAAATGTGTCTGACAGTGTGATTTCCACAAAGGGGGGCTATTTTGTGTGTAATTGTTTTTATGTTTAATGTCTTATTCCTTACACCCCAGTGGAGGATTCTCATACATTTTATGCTTTTTAATAGGTCAGGCTATTATGTAGTCCAATGTTTAGAATTTGATAAATTTATAACCACAATTCGTTGTCCCACCTGGCACTATGCCAACCTTCCCTACCCATTTTAAAAAAATGTGTTAAAACTTGCTTTACCAAGGAGAAGCTTATAAGATACATAAAGGTGCACATGCTTTGGTTTAGCAGGAATGATCCCTTATAGAGTTAAATTGACTTATTTGGACAAAATGCCCTTTTAAGAACGGTTTTCCTTTAACAGACTGGTTTGAAAGGTTGAGAACCATGGGCACATAAATTCAAATTGGACTCAGTTTGAATTGGGCAAGTGTATCCAGGCTGCAATTAGCTTTTTGGTCCTTAAAGTGCAAGTGATCAACTTCCCAGGACTACAAGACCAGAGCCTGTAATAATAATAATAAATCCCATGGATTTTGGCCAAGGCGAAGACATATCTCTCAGGACGTGTCCGAAACCTGTGCCAGCTGTGGTGGGTGCCAGGCTACATGAAAGCCCTAAGTGGATTCACCAGGGATTGCCACTACTGCGACACCGTGCCGATGTGAGACCACAGAAGAGCTACCTTGACACCTGAGAACACACAAATGGCGGGAAGGGGGGAAGCAAACTGCACTTTTCAGTCATTAGTGGACCTTCCTGCCTAAATGCAAAGCATAGATCACTATTGAGAAAATATTTCTTCCAAGGTGCTAGAATACCACAAGTAACTGAGCAGTGCACTGTTACACCATTATATTTCCATGCAAATATCCTTAAAGTAGCATGATATCCAAGTCCCTTTCAGGTTCACATGGACACACATCTGGGACGTAGAATACCAGGTTATTATTTACCACCTTAAATTGTGCGGAGAAAAGGATTGCAAAGTAGCCACCTTTGCAATCTTATCTCCGAAGGGGGGAACTGTAGCAGGAACCCCCCCACCCCAATCATTCTGTTTCCACAAACTTCACTCACACTCACACACTACATACGCCACATTTCTGTTATAAATTCATAGAAAATCAACCATACATCGGATTTGCACTGTTCCATTTTTTACTCCATGTGACAAGGACTATCAAAGGGGGGTGCTTGGTTTCTGGTCAGCCATAATCCCTTCACCATCCCAGCACATCCACAGGAGCCCTGCCCAGTTGCTATGTCAACCCTGATAATCCCAGACAGAAGACCATCAAAATCACAAAGAACAGTGGATTCACCACAGGCTGAAACAAAGGACAATGATCAGATCTTCCCTCTGGGGGCAGGAAACTGCAAACTCCCCATTGTCACCTGGAAAGTACTCATGGGGAGGGGGAAAGGAGGAACCAGCTGGGTGACTGGACACTCAGGTTACCACCACAACTCCTCCCTCAACCCCTCCTTTCTGTAATGTATGCATGATGTCAACCCCTTCTGTAATGTATGCATGATGTCAACCCCTCCTTTCTGTAATGTATGCATGATGTTTCTGGGGGTGGGCTTGACCTAGAGGAGGGGAATTTCAAAAGTTTTTATAAGGTCTTGCAGCCCATTGTTCTGGGTCTTTCCTCTCTCTTGCAAGGGAAGGGAACCCTGTTGCAACAGTTCAATAAAGGCCAAGCCTACAGGCTGCTGTTTTGCTCCAAGTTATCCTGGTTGGTGTCTTTGTTTTTGTCCAAGGGAGCCCTCAGATTTTTCCGTTAACAAAGGGAAGGAGCGTCTCCACGTCCATCGCTCAGCCCGGACACTGAGGTCCAGCGCCGAGGGCCTTCTGGCAGGTCCCTCATTGCGAGAAGTGAGGTTACAGGGGGCCTTTTCTGTTGTCGTGACTGCCCTGTGGAACGCCCTCCCACCAGATGTCAAGGAGACAAACCTCCACAGACGCCTGAAAGCAGCTCCGTATCGGGAAGCTTTTAATATTTCATGTTGGGTCATGTTTTCTTCTATTCTTTTGGAAGCTGCCCAGAGACAATGTTCTTGTTCTTCTTTTACATGTTGTTGGACACCCAGCTTTTAATAGCCAACAACACAGAGATAAAGGGCTGCTTCGTTCTGTGCTTTTGGACTCCTAGGTGGGCTTATGGTTCTGGGGCTTGTGGATCTTATGGGATTTAATGTCTTGCCATTATAAATGCACGGGGATAAGCGCATTTACACAGACACATTTCCGCAAAAAGACCCAAACTCCGGCATGTAGCCGCAGGTGATACAATAGGAGCCTTTCTGCAAATGGCCTTTGCAACACAACTCGCTGGGTGGTAACAAAGTATACACATTGGCCTCTTTGCAACGTAGCCCCGTTTCCTCAATGAATCCACCCATTTCAGTAAAACCTGAGCTGAAATAGTAAGGAGAGCAAAACAGCAGCCCTGTCTGACCCCCGTCAGCCCCCAGACTCCCTCAGTCACGTGGCAGGAGATTCATCCTGAGCCCCCCCCCCCTGAGATGGGTATGACATCCTGGATGATCCAGATATGATCCATTGATGATCCACATGATCCAAGCAGACTTGGCCAAAGAGCAGGTCTGTAGGCCTGAATGAAACGGGTCTGCGGTGATGGATTCTGGAGTCAAGAAATCCTCCCTTTCCAGTGATCTCTCCGGCTGGCCGGGAAAAGGCAGCGAGCAGGAATCCTCAGGCATCCCGACGGACAGACAGACCTGTCATGATGCCAAAAGACGAACTCGGAGTCTGATCTGATTTAAATGCAGAACTCATTTTGTGACTTCGCTGTTGGATTGTCGGGATCAGCCCCTCCCCCCTCTCCTGATCCCCAGAAGGAAGACGGGGGGGGGATTTCCTCTCCTCCTTCTCCCCCCCCCCCCCGCTCAACACTTTCCCTCCCCTCCCGGCACATCCTTCTCTCACCCCGCCCACACAATCCCAGATCCCGCCCCCAATACATTGCTCCTCCTCCTCCTCCTCCAATCCGGTTTCTGCTCCAGAAATGTGGGGCGGGGAGCCCCCCTCCCAACCTGCCTGCTTCTCCCGCAAGTAGAGCTTCCACTCCGGATTGCCGCTCTGCCCCGTAGATCTGGGGGGGGGCGCTTTCGGAAAGGGGAGGAGGATGGGAAGAGGAGGATCCCCGCCCAACGTGGATGTTGCAGGAAAGGAAAGGAGAATCGGGAGCGAGGACAAAGAGGTAAAGAGGTTGGGGGGGGGCGGAGAGAGAAGAGGACCCAGAGACCCCGCCAGTTCCCCCAAGCGCCTTCCGTGGGGCCTGGATCCCTGCACGCGTGCTGCGAAGGGGGCTTTTCTCGGCCCCTTAGGCGCCTTGACAGGGGCGGGCATGGGGCCCTCGCTCAGGGGGTACCCATGAGGACCCCATCGCCCCGTGTCCCCACGCAGGCACCCCCGGAGCGCTGGGGGCTCCGCGGAGAGAGAGGTGGGCCACGAACGGGTTAACGGGCAGGAGGAATAGAGACGCTCCTGCCCCTCCCCTGCTTGTCTTGGGGGGGCGCGCCTCCAGCTGGAGAGATGGGGGCGCAGGGTGTGGGGTGAGCAGAGCCAAGGGAGCCTCTGGATGCAGGGGAGACTCGGGAGAGAGGGAGGGGGTCAAGGAAGTGGGGGGAGGGAGGGGAGCATCCCTGGGGCAGCGAAGGGCAGCATTGGGGGGTGGGGAGGGAGAGATATAGGAAGGAAGGACAGTCTGGGTAGGGCGTCTCCATCATGACGCCCACGATGAATCTCCGGAGGTGACGCCTTGGCTTCTCCCGCCTGCCAGGAATGCCCCCCCTTCAAGGTGACCAGAGAGGGATCCCTGGAAAGTGGGGGGTCCAGTCCCCCCCACCCCTTCCTTCCTGCAGTCTCCATCCTCTTCCCACCCCATAAGCCCCCATAAGCCCCTGCCCTATCCAGACAATGATTCTGCCCAGTCCAGCCATTGGTCCCCTGGAGAGGAGAGGAAATCCCGAGAGGAAGAGGGGAGGGGGGAGGCCTTCTCAGAAGCGGCTCTTGGTTTCCGCAATCCCACCCAGGAAGCAGCCAGAAACCTTTTCCTCTCCCTCAGGCTTCCATCTTTATTGTCTTTTCCACTGAGGATGAGGATAATGTACACCTGTCATCAGAAACAGGGGTGCAGAGTCCATGGAATGGCTCTCAGGATTGATACAGAAGTTGCACCTCAAAAGCATTTCTGTTCCTCTTATTCTTTGTAGCCAATGTCAGAGTGACTGACAAGCTGAGATACAATCCTTCATCATCCGATGACAGCGACTGCACGAATCTTCCCAGTCAAAGGACCCATTTTCAGGATAGACAGTGCCTGTGGCTGGAGGCTCTACACACCGGGTGTGCCTGTGCAGGCCAAAGACTGCCAGTATTAGCACAGGTGAGGTGTGTGACCTCCCCAAATTTACAGAATGTATATGAATGAGATTTCCTGGGTGGGATTATAGTTTATGGCAACCCTGTGATTTTCTCCACCCATAACATTTTATGAGCTGATATAGCAGTACGAGCTCCAAAATAACTTAAAAAAACCCCCACAAGATCATCATCATCATCATCGTATTCATACCCCCAGGCCTTAGTTTGCCTCCCCATGATCTAAAAGGGTGCTCATCAATGGTTCCTCTTCATCCTGGAGAAGAGTGACTAGTGGGGTGCCACAGGGTTCTGTCTTGGGCCCAGTCTTATTCAACATCTTTATCAATGACTTGGATGATGGACTCAAGGGCATCCTGATCAAATTTGCAGATGACACCAAACTGGGAGGGGTGGCTAACACCCCAGAGGACAGGATCACACTTCAAAACGACCTTGACAGATTAGAGAAGTGGGCCAAAACAAACAAGATGAATTTTAACAGGGAGAAATGTAAAGTATTGCACTTGGGCAAAAAAAAATGAGAGGCACAAATACAAGATGGGTGACACCTGGCTTGAGAGCAGTACATGTGAAAAGGATCTAGGAGTCTTGGTTGACCACAAACTTGACATGAGCCAACAGTGTGACGCGGCAGCTAAAAAAGCCAATGCAATTCTGGGCTGCATCAATAGTATAGCATCTAGATCAAGGGAAGTAATAGTGCCACTGTATTCTGCTCTGGTCAGACCTCACCTGGAGTACTGTGTCCAGTTCTGGGCACCACAGTTCAAGAAGGACACTGGCAAACTGGAACGTGTCCAGAGGAGGGCAACCAAAATGGTCAAAGGCCTGGAAACGATGCCTTATGAGGAACGACTAAGGGAGCTGGGCATGTTTAGCCTGGAGAAGAGGAGGTTAAGGGGTGATATGATAGCCATGTTCAAATATATAAAAGGATGTCACATAGAGGAGGGAGAAACGTTGTTTTCTGCTGCTCCAGAGAAGTGGACACGGAGCAATGGATCCAAACTACAAGAAAGAAGATTCCACCTAAACATTAGGAAGAACTTCCTGACAGTAAGAGCTGTTCGACAGTGGAATTTGCTGCCAAGGAGTGTGGTGGAGTCTCCTACTTTGGAGGTCTTTAAGCAGAGGCTTGACAACCATATGTCAGGAGTGCTCTGGTGGTGTTTCCTGCTTGGCAGGGGGTTGGACTCGATGGCCCGTGTGGTCTCTTCCAACTCTATGATTCTATGATTCTATGATTCTGGAGAAAATACCAGCTTTGAATCATACAGAGTAAAACTACCAGAACCTTCTTGAACCGATAGGTGAGGAATTATCGCTATACATTAGATCTGTACTTTTCTATGCCTGAAAAATGCAACCATGACACAGTGGGAATGTTCAGGGATGCAGGAGAGGATATTGTCAGAGCTGCCCAAGGTCCCAGCTCACAAAGGACCAACGCCAGTGCGTTACTATTTACAAAAGTCTTTATTGAAGTTCAGTTTCGCTTTCACAGCCGCGGCTCCTGAGCCCCTGACAAATATGTTAAGATAAATATAGGATAGAAAACAGAAGAAGATGGAAAGGAATTGCTGAAACAATTAACAGAAGTGGAATACAAAAAGGGAGGTGTGAGGAGGTCGTGGAAATAAGGGAATGAAAGATAAGATATTGAAATTGTTTTGGGTTTTAAATGGTTTGTGTCTTGTTTTGTTAGTCTTATGTTGTTTTTGTGGGGGGGGTTGTTTTTCTGCTTTGTTGTGTTTAAACATTTGGAAAATTAATAAATATTATTTTTAAAAAAATTAAAAATGAAGTTGTCAGAGCTGCCCGAGGTCCCAGCTCACAAAGGACCAACGCCGGTTCGTTGTTATATACAAAAGTCTTTATTGAAGTTTAGTTTTGCTTTCACAGCCACGGCACGCAGCTCTACTTCTGAAACTCTAGACCGCCGAAGCTCCGTCTGAATCTCCTCCCCCCAGACACCAGTTTAAGACTCTAGCCTTGCTCCACCTCTTCCTTTGCTCTTTCCTCCTCTGGCTCCGCCTGTCAGCTGGGGTCTCGCCCTTCCTAGACTCTTCTGACGCTGAGTCCCCTGAGTCTTCCCCCTGCCTCCGGCGGGCTTTAGGACCTGGTTCCCAATCCGGGTTTTCTGCTGTCCCATGAGCCTGTACATTTGAACTTGGCGCGTGCACCCAGACGGCAATCTTCCTCCTGACCGTTACACTGCTCCTGTCACTGCTTCCCCCTTCGAGGAGGCTGGCTGGATCTGACCTCCCCTCCGTTCCCTCACTCTCCGATGGAGCCATGGTCAGCCCTGACTCATCTTCTCTCCCTGCTGGAGGAGATGCTGGCCCTGACACATGGGACTCTTCCCCCCCCCCCACTATGCTCTGCTGGGGAAGCTGGTCCTGCTCTCCCGGTGCTGCTTTGGGAGTCCCCGCTGGCCCCTTGTTTCTGGTGTGTCTCCCCTGGGACCCCCCTTGCCCTGGCCATCGGTGCCTCCTTCTGGGAATCTTCTGATTTGCTGGAGAGACTCATGGAATCTCTCGGGCCACTTTCATACTCCCCTACGCTGCCCTCAGATTCTTCCCCTTCGCTCTCCATTTCCTCTCTCCCCTGTGCCTCTGCTCCTGAGCCTTTGACAGATATATTGTTTGGTTATATCCTTTCCAACTTGTGCTAACAAGTTGTACAATTTAGCAGAGTAACATTCCCCCTTTTAAACTTACAGCGGATGCGTTTGCTCAGGCTCGCTAAAGCCTCTAAAATAAGTTTCCTTGGTAATTTCCCCTTTAGTCCCTCATAAAAAGATAAGACACAACACAGTCTTCTATAAAAGTATAAAAAGAGTTTACTCACACATTCTGTTCACAAATGGATCCCAGAAGGCAGACTTAGGTTACAAAAGTTACATACACCTGGAAACTATCCCATAAGGAGACAGCCCAAATGAGCATCTTAGGCTAAGCAGATGTTGCTTCTTCGACGAATGTAGTCAGAGAGAGTGTGGCTGACCAGTCCTGCTCTTTTGTTACCTGGGCAGGTGAGGTTGCACCCACCTCTAGTCCCATGCAGAAGAAGTCTCTCCCAGCCTAGGAGAAACTGGAAGTTCCGACTGGCTGCTCCAGACATCCCCTTTTATTTCCACTCTAGGGATGTTGTACTTGACTGCTCTTGTGTTTCACATCCCACAGACATTTTAAAAGTCAGCACCAACTGTTTGAATTGTGCTCGGAAATGTGCTGGGAGCCAGGGAAGATACTTTAGAAATAGTGTTATGTGGTCTCAGTGGCTGCTCCCAGTAACTAGTCTAGCTCCCCCATTCTGGATTAGTTGCAGTTTCAGAGTCACCTTCAAAGGTAGCCCCATGTAGAGCAGCTGGCAGTACTCCAAGCAGGAGATAACCAGAGCATGCACCACTCTGGCCAGACAGTCTGCAGGCTACTTGGGTCTCATCCTGTGTACCAGATGGAGCTGCCAGACAGCTGCCCTGGACACAGAATTGATCTGTGCCTCCATGGACAGCTGGGAGTCCAAAATGACCCCTAGGTTGCACACCTGGTCCTTCAGGGGCACAGTTACCTCATCAGGACCAGGAATGCCCCCATCCTCCCCCAGGGACAGTATTTCTGTCTTGTCAGGATTCAACCTCAATGTGTTACCCACCATCCATCCTCCAACCACCTCCAAACAGACACACAGGGCATTCACCATCTTCACTAGTTCCAATTTAAAAGAGAGGAAGAACTGGGCATCATTCACATACTGGTGAACACCCAGCCCAAACCCCCTGATGATCTCTCCCAGTGGCTGCATATAGATAGTAAAAAGCATAGGGGAGAGGATGGAGCCCTGGGGCAGCCCACAAGTAAGCATCCAGGGGTCTGAACACCACTCTCTGGACATGGCCCAGGAGGAAGGAGGGGAACCACTGCATAGCAGGGCCCCCAGCTCCCCTAGACGGTCCAGAAGGACACCATGGCCAAAGGTCTCCAAAGCCGCTGAGAGATCCAGCAGAACCAGGAAACAGCTTCCCCCTCAGCCTCTGGCCCGTTGGAGATCATCAACCAGCACAACCAGGGCAATTTCAGTCCCATGATGAGGCCTGAATCCCCATTGGAAGGATCATGGCGGCAGGAGATTTCCTGGTCCTGCACCCCCAAAAGCTCCAGCCACAAGACTTTCATTAGCATTGAAGGGGCCACATGATACATTGTGGTCTTTTCTTCGAAAAACAAATATTTTGAATACTTTTACAGTGCCGTATGATGTAAATATGGGATGCGGGTGGTGCTGTGGCTTAAACCACAGAGCCTAGGACTTGCCAATCAGAAGGTCAGCGGTTCAAATCCTCGTGATGCGGTGAGCTCCCATTGCTCGGTCCCTGCTACTGCCCACCTAGCAGTTCAAAAGCACGTCAAAGTGCAAGTAAATAAATAGGTACCTCTCCAGCAGGAAGGTAAACGGCGTTTCCGTGTGCTGCTCTTGTTTGCCAGAAACGGCTCAGTCATGCTGGCAACATGACCCAGAAGCCATACGCTGGCTCCCTTGGCCAATAAAGTGAGATGAGCCTGGCTTATATGGTCCCAAGGAAAGCAGAGCAGTATGTTTGGCACCAGCTTGGCTGCAGGAGTTGAATGAAGAAGATACGAAGGACACCATCCAACCATCTTAGAGACTCCACTCTGGATTTGTGTAGGTTTTCCTCCATAGCCTTTTCTTCCCCTGAACATAACTCAAGAGGCAGTGAAAGTTTAGGAGCAGAGTTTTCCTTCTCGATGGGCTTCCTTCCCCGGTTGACGATCCCATCTGCCCTTCACTTTCCTCTGCAGCAGGGGCAGAATCTGCCTTCTGGACTGTAGGATTCACTGTTCTTCTCCTCCTCTCCATCCACCAGGGTCTGCCGTCACCTGCAGCAGAAATCCCCAACCCACCAAGGATTTGAGACCCATCAACTATCCTTACCACGGTTTTGCCGGCCGGTTGAAGCGATTCCTGGGATTGTGGCCCTTGTTGCATGCTGACAGCTTCTGGAAGCCACAGGTGAGAGCTGAGTGCAGGGTGGGGACCAATGGTGGATAAATTACCCCATAAGGTGCATGACATGACCCCCACCAAAGGTACCCAGATATTTGAGACAGATAAGGAATAAATTCATGTCTCTGGAAATATCACAACATCAGTCCATCAATAAATCAACACTACATATTCAAGGATGAAGGGATAAGTACAGTTCTCCCTTTGCCTTGAATATCCAGCTTTGTCAGTGCCAGATTAGGGTAGCCTTCTTTCAGAAGAGGGGCTTGAGATCAGGCAGCACATCATCATTATAAAGAACCATTGGGATTCCCATTTGCCATCTTCTTTCCTTCTGCTTCTCCTGCTCTCTCAATGCAATGTGAGGCATGTAGACAGAGGTCCATCTCCAAGAACAGGAGCTTCCCTGAGCACCCATTCAGCTGACCACAAGCACCAAGCCTTGTCACTAATTCTCTGACTGACCCAGACCACAGTCCCTGGAAAAGATGTAGACCAGGGTCTCACATAATAGTCCACATGGACCTCCTGTGGCCATTGGGACTGTGCAGGTGATTCATAAACATCTAGAGGTGGATGGAGGATTATGATGCAGAGGATGGGGAATGTCCAAAGGAACGATGGACCGGAGAAAGAGAGGGCCTGCTCATGGACAGAGAGCAGCTGCCTTTTCTGTGAGGAAACAATTGATTTGAAAAGGCTGTATTCCAAGATCATGCTGCTTTATTAACAATGATTGAGGATTATGAAAGGTGGTGATGCATTACTATCATTTGATGACATTGCTTTTTCATTTCCAAAAAAATGGGAACATGGGTAGGACATGGGAGAATGTAGGAGATGTTGAAATAAGAGAAGGTGTAATGGTGCTTGATGTGTTCTCTTTCCCTTTGTTCTCTTTCTTGTAACCCAAACAGGATTTCCTTTCCTCCCACTCTGAAGAAGGTGATGGAGAAGACATTCAGAATTCCAAGGAATGGGGAACCTTTCGTTTCATTAGGAATAGAAATTAAAATGTGTGAAATGTGGGGTATGCTTCATTGAATGAGCACACATAGCTCATATCAATGACTCCAAGAGGGGAGAAAACATTTAAAGGTATGGAGAGTGGGAAAAGTTTCACTGATAGTAGAAAACGTAGAACACATCAGCGGACTCACATGGACAAGAAAGGATTCCAATGCAGGGAGTGTGGGAAGAACTTCAGTCTAAGAGGACTCCTCAATATACACCAGCGGACTCACACAGGGGAAAAACCATTTAAATGCATGGAGTGCGGGAAAAGCTTCCGTCAGAGTGGACACTTAAGTTCACATCTACGGATTCACACGGGTGAAAAACCTTTTAAATGCAGGGAGTGCGGAAAGAGCTTCAGTAAGAGTGGACACTTAAGTTCACATCAACTGACTCACACGGGTGAAAAACCATATAAATGTATGGAGTGTGGAAAGAGCTTCAGTAAGAGTGGACACCTCAATACACATCACCAGACTCACACAGGGGAGAAACCATATGAATGCAGGGAGTGTGGGAAGAGTTTCAGTCGGAATGGAGAACTTAAATTACACCAGCGAACTCACACTGGTGAAAAACCATATAAATGTATGGAGTGTGGAAAGAGCTTCAGTCAGAGTGCACACCTTAGATCACATCAACGGACTCACACAGGGGAGAAACCTGTTAAATGTATGGAGTGCGGAAAGAGCTTTAGTAAAAATGGAGCCCTTAGAATACATCAACGGACTCACACAGGGGAAAAACCATTTAAATGTATTGAGTGCGGAAAGAGCTTCAATCAGAGTGCAGACCTTAAAAAACATCAACGGATTCACACAGGGGAGAAACCATATAAATGTATGGAATGTGGAAGGAGCTTCAGTTATGATGCAGGACTTAGATCACATCAACAGACACACACAGAGGAGAAACCATATGGATGTATGGAGTGTGGAAAGAGCTTCAGTCGGCTTGGAACCCTTAGAATACATCAACGGACTCACACAGGGGAAAAACCATTTAAATGTATTGAGTGCGGAAAGAGCTTCAGTCAGAATGCAGACCTTAAAAAACATCAACGGATTCACACAGGGGAGAAACCATATAAATGTATGGAATGCGGAAAGAGCTTCAGTTATGATTCAGGCCTTAGAAGACATCAACTGACTCACACAGGCAGGGGGAAAACCATTTAAATGTATTGAGTGCGGAAAGAGCTTCAGTCAGAATGGAGACCTTAAAACACATCAACGGACTCACACAGGGGAGAAACCATATAAATGTGTGGAGTGTGGGTAGTGCTTCAGTTTCAATGCAACCCTCAGAAGACATTAACAGATTTACACAGGAGAGAAACCATATAAATGTATGGAGTGTGGAAAGAGCTTCAGTCAGAGTGGACACCTCAATATACATTAACGGACTCACACAGGGGAGAAACCATATTGATTGATTGATTGATTCTTTATTGTCATTACACAAGTGCAACATTGCACAAAGTGCAACGAAATTGGATGCCATCCCTTAAAACAACAAAAGCAAGACAACAACAACAACCAAACAAACCACATTCCAGCCACACCCACACCACACCCATCAAACTCCCAGGTCACACTAACGAGTTACAGCATTCAAAAGGGCCACAGCTCTTGGATAGAAACTGTTTTTCAGTCTATTTGTCTTTGACTTGATGTTTCTATATCTTCTGCCAGAAGGCAGTAGTGCAAACAGACAGTGTCCCGGGTGAGATGAATCCTGCAGGATGTTATTTGCTTTCCTAAGACAACGGGAACCGTACAGTTCTTCCAAAGATGGGAGAGGATGACCAATAATCCTTTGGGCTGTGGTTATGACCTTCTGGAGCACCTTCCTCTCCCTAGCTGTACAACTGGAGAACCAAGCACAAATACAGTATGTAAGAATGCTCTCTATGGAGCCTCGGTAGAAGGACACCAGCAGTCTCTCACTCAGATTGTTCTTCTTTAAAAGTCTGAGGAAATAAATATAAATGTGTGGAGTGTGGGTAGTGCTTCAGTTTCAATGCAATGCTTAGAAGACATCAACGGACTCACACAGTGGGAAAACCATTTAAATGCATTGAGTGCGGAAAGAGCTTCAGTCAGAATGGAGACCTTAAATTACACCAGCTGACTCACACAGGGAAGAATCCATTTAAATGCATGAAGTGCGGAAAAAGCTTCCGTCAGAGTGGAAATCTTAGAAAACATCAGCAGACACACAGGGAAGACACCATTTAAATGTATGGCATGTGGAAGAAGCTTCAGTCAGCGTGGAACCCTTGATATACATAAACAAACTCACACAAAAGACAAGCCACATAAACGTCAGGAAAGTATATTGAGGCTCAGTCCTTGTGGAAGTCCTACATCAACAGACTCGTGGCCAGGAAGAACTTTAACAGTTGACACCCTACATACCATCAATAACTTTAAATGGAAGGATTGCAGAAAGTGCTTTAGCTATAATGTAATGTTTAAGAAATATCAGACATTCAAGCGGGAGAACCCATTTAGATGTATGGAGTGTGGGACATGTTCCTCTCAGAGTCCACTCTTCTTCACGGCAATGAACTCAGAGGAAATCTGTCTTCCTGCTTCAGGGCCAGCTGAGTCTGTTTCTCTTGTCATTTTCTTGTAGCTAGGTAATTCCTCTCTAATCTGCTCTGTGTCTGTGTCTCTCCCTCCTTCTGAGACCACTGGAAACGAAGGGGATGACTTTCCCCCCTCCAGCTCCTCTTCTGAGGAAAGCTGATTGGCCTGAGAATGGATTCCCCCCTTAAGGTGGGGGACCTCAATGGAGTCCCTTCATTAGAAATGGACGGGACAGAAAGGGACAGAATATCTAGAAAAGGGAGACTACCACATACATTTTTTCAAATGGTGGACAGCTTAAACCTAAGGGATGCATGGAGAGAGAGAAATCCACTGGAGAAACAGTTCACACTCTTTTCAGAAGCCTAACAATCATCAGGGAGAATTTATGCAATCTAGATCTCAAATAATTTAATAATAGAAATTTAAAAAAACAGAGATTCACCCAAGGACAATAACAGGTCATAATCCAGTGATATTAGAATTAGAAAATAAACAAAAGAGTAATAAAAGATGGCAATTAAATGAGAATTTATTAAACGATGAAAATCTGGTGATTAAAGCACAAGAATTGTTGAAATAATTCTTTGAAATCAATAAATCACAAGACACTGATATAAGAATAATTTGGGGTGCCAGTAAAGCATTTCTTAGAGGCTTCTATATACAGCAAAATGCAGGGGAAAAGAGAGCTTATGAGAGGAACTTAGAGCAGTTAAGAGAAGAAATAGCGAGCAATGACAAAATACTAGCGAAGGAACCAAAAAATAAAAAGGTAGCACCAAAAATCAAGTTATTACAAACACAATTCTCGTAGTTGTTAAGCATTGAAATCCAAAATAACATAAAATGGATGAAACAGAGATCCTTTGAATTTGCAAATAGGCCCAGCAAAATACTGGCATGGCAACTGAAGAAGAGACAGAAAGAGAGATTAATAGATAAAATCAAAGACGGCAAGAAAACGAGAAGAAATAAACAAGTGTTTTATCAACCACTTCAAAAATTTATGTAATATAGGCAAGGAAACAGAAGAAGATATAAAAAATTATCTGCAGGGGAAAGACTTACCCAGAGTGGGAATAGAAAAAAAAATGCATATCTAAATGCCCCAGTTTCTATGGTGGAAGTACAGGAGGCTATTTCCAAAGCGAACTTGGGGAAGTCGCTGGGCCCGGATGCCCTTTCCGCCTTGCATTAAAAAAAATAATGGAGGAAGTAGTGGCTACTCCGCTGAAAGTACTCATAAATAAAATAATGGCGGAAGGAAGAATCCCGGAGTCATGGCAATTAGCACATATAACAGTAAACCCTAAACAAGACAAGAACAAAGAGAATATAAATAATGATAGACCAATATCTTTACTTAATAATGACTACAAGATATATGCGGACATATTGGCCCAGAGATTAAACACAGTGTTGAACGAAGTCATTAGCCAAGATCAGACAGGATTCTTACCGGGAAGGAAGATGAGCAATAATGTGAGACTTGTGATTGAGGCTATTGAATATCTTGACTGGAACCCAGGGAAGAAGGCTGCATCTGTTTTTGTGGGTGCTGAGAAAGCCTTTGATAAGGTATCCTGGAGGTTTGTGGAGAAGATAATTGAAAAGATGGAAGTGGGAACAAGGATATCAACTGGATTAAGAGCAATTTATCAAGACCAAAAGGTAAATTTAATAATGAATGGGGAGATGACTGAATACTTTAAAATAGAAAGGGGGACAAGACAAGGGTGTCCCCTATCTCCCTTGTTATTTGTTTTAATATTGGAGGTACTAAATCAAGTTATCAGGTCAGAGGAGGAGATTAGAGGTATAACACTAGGAAGAGTCGAATATAGAATAAGAGCATTTGCCAATGATATGATTGTAAAGATAGAAGAACCAACAGGAAGTATAAGCAAGTTGCTGAGAAAGATGGAGGAATTTGGCAAGGTGGCAGGATTTAGGATAAAGAAAGAAAAAACTAAGGTGGTGGTTAAGAATATGGACAAACAGAGCAAAAAGAATTTGGAGCAATGAAAAATACCAATTTGTTTGAAGATAATTATAATAAGACCTGGAAAGAAATTAAAAATCAATTAGAGATTTGGTAAAGGTTAAAGTTATCAATAAGGAGGTGAATATCAGTGATTAAAATGAATATCCTGCCAAAGTTAATGTTTCTTTTTCAAATGCTAACAATAATAGGCAAAGTTGATTGCTTTGAGAAATGGAAAAAATGATTTAAGATTTCGTTTACCAGAGGCTTTTTGTTAGGCCTAATATCTAATGACATCCCCAGAGAGAAGAAAAATGTATTCCTTTACGCAACTGCAGCGGCCAGAATACTGATCGCAAAGAACTGGAAGGGGGAGAAAACTCATCATTATTAGAATGGCAAAACAAACTGCGAGTTTGTAGAAATGGCAAAATTGACGGCACTTATTAGAGGCCACTCAAATCAGAGAATAATCAAGGAGTGGGATGGTGTGAAGGAATACATGAAAAAATATTGTTCCGGAATTGAAATAGGAATAGATAATGGGTAAAACATGCAGGGGTAAGCAAGAAAAGAGCAATAGAATTAATTGAATAATTATTAAACTATAACAACACAACAAGATGGAAGAAGTAAAATACTGAGATCACACATGGGTGAAGGGGAGTGGGGGGCCTGTGGGAATCTATAATATTATTTATAATATAATTTTTAAAACTGTGTTTCATTTACATATAGCAAAAGGAAGCCTAGAGTGATTATGTATATTTTAATTTAGGTAATCTATGTAATAGGCTTAGGGATGCGGGTGGCGCTGTAGGTTAAACCACAGAGCGTAGGACTTGCCAATCAGAAGGTCAGCGGTTCGAATCCCCGCGACGGGGTGAGTTCCCGTTTCTCGGTCCCTGCTCCTGCCAACCTAGCAGTTCGAAAGCACATCAAAGTGCAAGTAGGTAAATAGGTACCACTCCAGCAGGAAGGTAAACTGCGTTTCTGTGCGCTGCTCTGGTTCGCCAGAAGCGGCTTAGTCATGCTGGCCACATGACCCAGAAGCTGTATGCCGCTGGCTCCCTCGGCCAGTAAAGTGAGATGAGTGCCACAACCCCAGAGTCGGTCACGACTGGACCTAATGGTCAGGAGTCCCTTTTCCTTTACCTATGTAATAAGCTTATGTTAAAATATGAATATGGATTTTGAATTTGATGCTTGTACTTTGTTTCTTTTTGGGTTTGAAATTTTAAAAAGGAGAAAGGGGGGGGAGGAGAATATTCAGCTTCAGACCATTCCATGACAAAACACATTGCCCTGTGTCCTTCCAGCCTCTTTGCTCCCTTGCTCCCTTCTGCCGGTTTGTGTGCCTGACTTAGATATCCTGCATGCCGTATTTTTTTACTGCTGAAACTGGATTTGCTCTCAAGAGCTAATTTTTGTGCCTCACTGGGGACCCAGTGAGAACTGTCTGCTTTGAAAGCTCAGTAAACTATTACTGAAGAAGTCCTGCTGCCTCTGTGTGTGTTTTTGACCTCAGTGTGGGACTTGCTCTACACGTGGCCCCTACCCTGCTGCTACTTGGCTCATGCCCTGGAGTTGCTCTACTCAAGCATGCATGATGGTGTGTCTGCGTGTGACTGTTGTTTTTTGCACTGTTATGGAAATGACAAGTGGGACCCACATCTTTAAAGTTGTTGCAATGTTACAAATCATCAAACCTTTATTGGCATCAGAATAAGAATAAGTAGGCCAGTGCGATCTCGTCGCCATTTCAACAGTACAGTCATTTGCCAAAGGGAAGAAGAGGCAAGCAATCTATTTCATCTCTCCAGCAAGGGCAGGATCCTGTAGCGTACTTTGGCGACAAAAAATCAAATAGAGGAACTTAGCTACTGTCTTGGGGAGCTCCTGGTCTCTCCCCTGTAATAAGAAGTGTACAACCTCCTTCTCTGGTTTCCAGGTTGGAATGCATAGATGGTCTAAAAATTGTTGGCGGAGATCATCATAGATTTTACATTTAAGGGCCATGTGAGCTAGAGTTTCCACCAGGTGGGCATCGCATGGGCAGATCCTATCTCCTTCTGCCAAACCCACAAACCTGCCCCAAAGGAGATTAGGAGGATTAGACTTGAACATAGGCAGAGAAAAAGCCCTTTTTTCTTGCGGGTTAAACAAAAATTGTAAATAATTAAGGTTAAATTCCTGCACCCTAGAGAGTTGAAAATAAAGAGGGGACCATGTTTTTTCCGCAGCTGAGATTAGTTCCTGAAGATCTATGTCCCACAGCCTAGTTTTTAACATGGCCTTGGCTACTGGGAAAGCCATGATAATAATGTTGCAAATATTATGCCTGAATGTATCCTTTCGACTTGACAGCTCGGGGAAGATACCTAGCTTTATAAATGTGTAGAAAATCCATACTTTAACGGACTCTCCTCATTCCAACGCCATTTTGATCCTTAGAGAAAGGGGAATTTGGGCTCCACCTCCCTCCGTGAACCAAGAAGCAGAAAATCAGATCAGCAGTGTCAAGCGCTCATCCTACACTCGAGTAGGATCCTGGTAGAGACACATGCCCGACTGGCATGTTCTCTCCCTCCTAGTCATTCGTTCGGGAGCTTCAAAAGCTTCACAGCAACTGATGCCAACAGACATTGGCACACTTAGGGATCTGCAGAGTGTTTGCAGTTTGCGTAACAGAGCTCAGCAACTCAGCATTTTGGCTAATCTACTTTATTTACATGTAAACACACACGGAGCACTGCAACACGGCTCCCTCTCTCTCTAGCATCAGACAGCAAAGAGAGAGAACAAAGGACAATAGTCTCACTTCAGGAACATAGTCTCCATCACTTCCCACTGTGGAGTCAAAACATACACCATCATGTGATAGACAAAAATGCCATGACTGCAATCACGGATCTGGAAATCTAACAGGCAGCAGGAACAGGGCATCCCGCCATAATCCCCCAAGCGTAAGAGCAGAGACACAGCCCCCCATCCAGGGAGTGACCAGGGGAAACAATGGACATCTGCAGAGGCAGTTGAGCAAGCCAGGTGTTCTGAAAGCCCATCTCCAGACCAGTCCTGAGGGCAAGGAGATGACAAGAGTTTTATTGTTCTTCCGGTGATGGGGACTTAAGAGGTGTTGGGAAAGGGGTCTGATAAAGAGACCGAATGTTGGACTTGTGTCACCCTTGTATTTTTTTATAATAATTTTTTATTACGTTTTTTCCAATTACAAATAAAACAGAAAAAAGAAGAAACATAGAAAATAGAAAAGAAGAAAAGACAGAAAATCCAAACCATTTCAACAGCTTATTTCAGATTTCTATCGGACTTCCCCACATCTCCCGCCAAGTGCATTCTTAACAATAAAATTATCAGCAAGTTATACCCTTGTTTCATGTGTTTCTTTGTACTTTCAATTGCAATTTAAGTTTAAATCCCTTATTTTCCATTTATTCTAAAAATATAGCATATTATCAATTTTACCCATTTAAACTTTGGTTCTTTCATGAATAATATCCAATTTCTTATATAATCCACTCTCATTGCTGGGGCTAACTTTCCAAGTCATACGGCATCTCAAAGTTCATATAGCTTATAATACTTTTGCAGATAGTCCTTAAATTTTTTCCAGTCCTCTTCCATTGCTTCTTCTCCCAAATCTCAGATCCTGGCAGTCATCTCAGCTAGCTCCATGTAGCTCATCAATTGCGCCTGCCAGTCCTCCAGTGTGGGCAAATCTTGAGTCTTCCAATACTTAGCGATAAGTATCCTTGCTGCTGTGGTGGCATACATGAAAAAAGTTCTATCCTTCTTTAGCACCTTCTGGCCGACAATGCCCAGGAGGAATGCCTCCGGTTTCTTAGGGAAGGTGTATTTAAACACCTTTTTTAACTCGTTATAAATCATTTCCCAGAAGGCCTTCACTCTTGGGCAGGTCCACCAAAGATGAAAGAATGTCCCCTCAGCCTCCTTACATTTCCAACATTTATTATCGGACAAATGGTAAATCTTGTGTCACCCTTGTAGACCCCTCCCCCTTTGTGACATGCTACTGATGTCATAGAATCATAGAATCATAGAGTTGGAAGAGACCACAAGGGCCATCGAGTCCAACCCCCTGCCAAGCAGGAAACACCATCAGAGCACTCCTGACATATGGTTGTCAAGCCTCTGCTTAAAGACCTCCAAAGTAGGAGACTCCACCACACTCCTTGGCAGCAAATTCCACTGTCAAACAGCTCTTACTGTCAGGAAGTTGTTCCTAATGCTTAGGTGGAATCTTCTTTCTTGTAGTTTGGATCCACTGCTCCGTGTCCACTTCTCTGGAGCAGCAGAAAACAACCTTAGCTCCCTTAGCCGTTCCTCATAAGGCATCGTTTCCAGGCCTTTGACCATTTTGACCATGTAGTGATGATGTCTCAGTGATGCTGCCACACTCCAAAAAATTTGTCTGCCACACTCCAAAAAATTTCGCCATCTTTTCTACCCCCAGCTCTGCTATCTGTCTCTACTCATTTTTCTTCTGTTGTCTCATATTTTTACCAACAATTTATTTCAATTTTTATTCAATTTAACACCTGCCACTTGGCCAAATTGATTAATCTTGTTGAACACCGTTGGTATACTTTCCAGTGGGCTTCTACCATTATTACCAGGTTGTTTGCAAATGCCTTAAGTTCATATGATCTTCATCCCACTGCAATAATAATAATAATAAAATTTATTTGTATCCCACCCTCCCTGGCCAAAGCCGGGCTCAGAGTGGCTAACAACAGGTAAAAATAGCCCAGTGTACAGAAAATTGCACAGTCAATTAATTAAAGTACATTCTAGACTCAATTCAGAATCAAATTAATGGCAACCATCGGGTTAGGGTTCTATGAAGATTACAGAAGGAGGGGGGGGGTCGGACTGTGCTTTGGCGAAAGGCCAGGCAGAACAGCTCCGTCTTGCAGGCCCTGCAAAAAGATATATTGGTGATGCCGTGAGAACTCTATCCTGGATATGGTGGGAAAGTTTTAAATGCCAATGTCGCCCCCTGCTCTGGGATCACTCGCTGTTGTTGAACCTGTTGCACAACAATAAAGAATCTCAGTCTACTGACTGCTGTTTTGCTCCAAATTGCTTCGCTGGAATTTCCTTCTTTTACTGACCGCACAGACCCGCAGGGGACTCGGACCCTGATGAGCTGAGCTGTTGGGTAGACTCTCAACCCAGAATTTTCCTTATCAAAACCTTTCTGCAAATGGCCTTTGCAACACAACTCCCTGGATGGTTACAAAGTAGACACATTTGCCTCTTTGCAACTGATGCTTTCGCTTAGCCCCGTTTCCTCAATGAATCCTCCCATTTCTTGATGAAAACCTGAGCTGAAACAGAACAGAGAGCAAAACAGCAGCCCTGTCTGACCCCAGTCGGCCTCCAGACGCCCCCAGTCACGTGGCAGGAGATTCTTCCTGAGCCCCCCCCCCCCATCAGTGATGATCAAGATGTGATCCATTGATGATCCCCATGATCCAAGCAGACTGGTCCAAAGAGCAGATCTCTAGGCCTGAATGAAACGGGTCTGCGATGATGGATTCTGGAGTCAAGAAATCCTCCCTTTCCAGTGATCTCTCAGGCTGGCCAGGAAAAGGCAGCGAGCAGGAATCCTCAGGCATCCCGACGGACAGACAGACCTGTCATGTTGCCAAAAGACGAACTCGGAGTCTGATCTGATTTAAATGCAGAACTCATTTTGTGACTTCGCTTTTGGATTGTCGGGATCAGCCCCTCCCCCCTCTCCTGATCCCCAGAAGGAAGACGGGGGGGGATTTCTACTCCTCCTTCTCGCCCCCCCCCCCCCGCTCAATACTTTCCCTCCCCTCCCGGCACATCCTTCTCTCATCCCGCCCACACAATCCCAAATCACACCCCCAATACATTGCTCCTCCTCCTCCTGCTCCTCCAATCCGGTTTCTGCTCCAGGAATGTGGGGCGGGGAGCCCCCCTCCCACCCTGCCTTCTTCTCCCGGAAGTGGAGCTTCCACTCCGGATTGCTGCTCTGCCCCGTAGCTGGGGGGGGCGCTTTCGGAAAGGGGAGGAGGACGGGAAGAGGAGGATCCCCGCCCAACGTGGATGTTGCAGGAAAGGGGAAAAAGGTAAAAGGCGGATCTACACGGATCCTCTTGAATTCGTATGATTTTTTCATCCAAATTAAATAAAACCACCATGATATTGTAGACCATGTCTTACTCTGTAGAAAGCATCAAAAAAATCACGCATCCACTGTTTCGGGGGGGCGCAGGGGCGCAAAAACATGGTTAAAAAACACGGATCCTCATGGATCCTCATGATTTTTCCACTAGATCAGCCCAAAGTCACCATCAGATCAAAGATCATGGCCATGGGCACAGCATCCACCACAAAAATCACGGATCCACGGCTTCCTGGCGAAACCGTGGCCCAAAAACATGGCTTTCAAGAATGGATCTTCATGGATCCACACGCTTTCTGCATCGGGCCAACCCAAACTCACCATCAAATCACATATCATAGTAAGGGGCACAGCCTACACCACAAAAAACTCGGATCCACACCTGCCTGGCCACGTCCTGGCCCAAAAACGTGGTTCCGAAGCACGGATCCTCATGAATCCTCATGTTTTTTGCACTAGATCAGCCCAAAGTCACCATCAGATCAAACATCATGTCCAGGGGCACAGCATCCACCACAAAAATCACAGATCCACGACTTCCTGGCGAAACCGTGGCCCAAAAACGTGGTTCCGAAGCACGGATCCTCATGGATCCTCACGCTTTTTGCATTGGGCCAACCCAAACTCACCGTCAAATCACACATCATTCCCAGGGGCACAGCCTGCACCACAAAAAACTCAGATCCACGGCTTCCTGGCCACTCCAAGGCCCAAAAACGTGGTTTTGAAGCACGGATCCTCATGGATCGTCACGCTTTTTGCACTAGATCAGCCCAAACTCACCATCAAATCACACATCGTGTCCAGGGGCACAGCCTGCACCACAAAAACTCGGATCCACGGCTTCCTCGCCACTCCAAGGCCCAAAAACGTGGTTCCGAAGCACGGATCCTCATGGATCCTCACACTTTTTGCATTGGGCAACCCCAAATTCACCGTCAAATCACACATCATTCCCAGGGGCACAGCCTGCACCACAAAAAACTCAGATCCACGGCTTCCTGGCCACTCCAAGGCCCAAAAACGTGGTTTTGAAGCACGGATCCTCATGGATCCTCACGCTTTTTGCATTGGGCCACCCCAAACTCACCGTCAAATCACACATCATGTCCAGGGGCACAGCCTGCACCACAAAAAACTCGGATCCACAGCTTCCTGGCCACCCCATGGCCCAAAAACGTGGTTCCGAAGCACGGATCCTCATGGATCCTCACTCTTTTTGCATTGGGCCACCCCAAACTCACCGTCAAATCACACATCATTCCCAGGGGCACAGCCTGCACCACAAAAAACTCAGATCCACGGCTTCCTGGCCACTCCAAGGCCCAAAAACGTGGTTTTGAAGCACGGATCCTCATGGATCCTCATGCTTTTTGCATTGGGCCACCCCAAACTCACCGTCAAATCACACATCATGTCCAGGGGCACAGCCTGCACCACAAAAAACTCGGATCCACAGCTTCCTAGCCACTCCATGGCCCAAAAACGTGGTTCTGAAGCACGGATCCTCATGGATCCTCACTCTTTTTGCATTGGGCCAACCCAAACTCACTGTCAAATCACACATCATGTCCAGGGGCACAGCCTGCACCACAAAAAACTCAGATCCACGGCTTCCTGGCCACTCCAAGGCCCAAAAACGTGGTTTTGAAGCACGGATCCTCATGGATCCTCACGCTTTTTGCACTAGATCAGCCCAAAGTCTACATCAGATCAAACTTCATGGCCAGGGGCACAGCATCCATCACAAAAATCACGGATCCACAGCTTCCTGGCCATACCGTGGCCCAAAAACTTGGTTCCGAACCACGGATCCTCATGGATCTTAACGCTTTTTGCATTGGGCCAACCCAAACTCACCGTCAAATCACACATCATAGCCAGGGGCACAGCCTGCACCACAGAAAACTCGGATCCACGGCTTCCTGGCCACTCTAAGGCCCAAAAACGTGGTTTTGAAGCACGGATCCTCATGGATCCTCACGCTTTTTGCACTAGATCAGCCCAAATTCACCGTCAAATCACACATCATGGTCAGGGGCACAGCCTGCACCACAAAAACCGAGATCCACGCCTTCCTGGCAACACCATGGCCCGAAAACGTGGTTTTGAAGCACGGATCCTCATGGATCCTCATGCTTTTTGCATTGGGCCAACCCAAACTCACAGTCAAATCACACATCATGGCCAGGGGCACAACCTGCACCACAGAAAACTCGGATCCACGGCTTCCTGGCCACTCTAAGGCCCAAAAACGTGGTTTTGAAGCACGGATCCTCATGGATCCTCACGCTTTTTGCATTGGGCCAACCCAAACTCACCGTCAAATCACACATCATGTCCAGGGGCACTGCCTGCACCACAAAAAACTCGGATGCACGGCTTCCTGGCCACTCCATGGCCCAAAAACGTGGTTTTGAAGCACGGATCCTCATGGATCATCACGCTTTTTGCATTGCGCCAACCCATACTCACAGTCAAATAACACATCATGTCCAGGGGCAGAGCCTGCACCACAGAAAACTCGGATCCACGGCTTCCTCGCCACTCCAAGGCCCAAAAACGTGGTTTTGAAGCACGGATCCTCATGGATCCTCACGCTTTTTGCACTAGATCAGCCCAAACTCACCATCAAATGACACATCATTCACAGGGGCACAGCCTGCACCACAAAAAACTCGGATCCATGGCTTCCTGGCGACACCGTAGCCCAAAAATGTAGTTTTGAAGCACGGATCCTCGTGGATCCTCACACTTATTGCACTGGGCCACCCCTAAATCACTGTCAAATCACACTTCATGCCATGGGACACAGCTTGCACCACAAAAAACTCGGATCCACGGGTTCCTGGCCATACTGTGGCCCAAAAACGTGGTTTCAAAGCATGGATCCTTATGGATCCTCATGCATTTTCCATTGGCCAACCCAAACTCACCGTCAAATCACACATCATGGCCATGGGCACAGCCTGCACCACAAAAAATATGGATCCACAGCTTCCTGGCCACTCCATGGCTCAAAAACGTGGTTTTGAAGCACGGATCCTCATGGATCATCACACTTTTTGCATTCGGGAACCCCAAATTCACCCTTTATTCAAATATCTTGTACATAACCACAGATCTGACCACAAACATCATGGATCTACTGCCAGATGCTACCCTGGATATATTGGCCAATTTTTAGGTGGGTGTGCTGGGATGGAGGAAACTGAGTCGGCTGAATCTCTATCCTTTAAGGATGGGCGTCCAATGGCTGGGCCAGAATAATTTCAGTTTGGTTTGCCAGCTCCCAGCTCTTAATGCGGCGCAATAGTCACCTGTAGCCGCTATCAGGAGTCCCGGTGTGATCCTGGATGCTTCTGTCTCTATGGAGGCATTGGTCACAAATGTAGCCAACTGGAATTTTTGAATCTATGTTAGGTTAGGAGATCGGTACCGTACCTGTCCCTTTCCAACCTAGCCCTGGTGATCCATGCAGTAGTCACCTGCAGGCTAGACTACTTTAACTTGCTGTACACCTGAGCCGGGGAGTGCAGGGTATAAATGTGATAGAGAGAGAGAGAGTGAGAGAGATAGATATGCAGGGCTACCCTTGAGACTGCTCCAGAAACTCCAAATGGTCTAAAATGCAGATGCATGAGTTCTTACTTGGACTTCGTGGAGAGCCCACATTCAGTTGGTTGTTCATCAGCTGGATTGGCTCCAGGCGGAGTATCGAATCAGGTTCAATGTTTTGGTGCTAATCTTTAAAGCCCTAAACAGTCTGTGACCTTTCTTATCTGTGGGAATTATCTTCCAATACACCCCCCGAGTGTGACGCTCATCTAACAGCAACCTACTGGTGGTCCCTGGCCCAAAACATATCCAGCTGTCCTCAACCAGAGCCAGAGCCTTTTTGGTGGAACGCTTTGTCTAATGAGAACCAGGGCTCAGTGCAATCTATCTCAGTTCTCTCACTTGTCATGGTGAGTGGGCTTGCACATTCCTATGACCCTTGTGAGCGAAGCCGTTGGGAATCCCGTACTCCCAGCAAGGTCAAAGAAAATTAAATATGCTCAGAGTCCTGTAGTGATTTCATGCTCTTTATTGCAGCTTGTAAAACAGTTATTGAATTTCCCCCCAAACCTCAGGCTTTTATATACATTATTTACACAATGAGTCCCGTCTGACTAGCTGATTCTGCTTCCCTCCTGGAGCCTGATTGGTCTTTTCCTGCAAGCCAATCAGTTCTTGCATTCTAGGATCCTACTTGCCTATTGTTCTAGGATCCAAGCTTAGTACATAACAGGGAAGGAGTTAGACAAAGAATGATCCAAGAAGTCCTCAACGGCAGAACAGGCGGGTGATAACAAGCAGTGTGTTACAACGGCTCTGAAGGCGGATGAAGGCTGCAGCAGATAGGATCCACCAGTTTGTCATGACTACTCATGCCATCAGAACAGAGCCCTACTGCGAAGACTGTGCGTTGGTCAGCGTGCACTAATCTACACACATAAAACAAATTCACGCACAGGCGTCTTCCAAAAACCAAACCCAACCCCCCCAAACCCTCCCCCCATGGCCATCACTAAATGGCTACTGTGGCAGGAATGTGAAGCCCCTAGTCATGAACCGACACATGGGCGGTCAGTCGTTCTGACTCAAGGAATGAGGCCGTTGAGCATCTCAGCAGCTGTATCCATGACTGAGCAGCCCTTTTTAGGATCCACTATGCTCACCCCGAAAAGGGGAAGGGGCTGGAAACGGTGCCCTAAACATAGTATGCCTCCCTTTTTCCCTGACTGGATTACCACGCCCAGGTGGAATCTCTTTTCCCATAGTTTGAATCCATTATTCTGCATCCTAGTCTCTAGAACAGCAGAAAACAAGCTTGCTCCCTCTTCAACATGACATCCCTTCAAATATTTAAACATGGCTATCATGTCACTCCTTAATCTTCTCTTCTCTAGATTAAACAAATCCAGCTCCCTAAGTCTCTCTTCATAGGGCTTGGATTCCAGACCTTTTACATTTTGGTCACCCTCCTCTGGACATGCTCCAACTTGACAATATCCCTCTTCAACTGGACACAGTATTTCAGGTGTGGTCTGACCAACCAGAATAGTGTGGTGGCATTCCTTCGCTTGATCTAGACACTATACTCCTATTGATGCAGCCCAGAATTGCATTGGCATTCTTAGCTGCCACATCACACTGTTGACTCATATTCAGCTTGTGGTCGACTAAGACTCCCAGATCCCTTTCACAGGTACTGTTGTCAAGCCAAGTGTCCCCCACCTGTGCGTTTCATTTTTTCTATCCAGGTGTAGTACCTTACATTTCTCCCTATTGAACTCCATATTGTTGGTTTTGGCCCAGCTCTCTAGGCTATTCAGGTCATTTTGAATTCTGACCCTGTCCTCTGGTGTATTAGCAACCCCTCCCAGTTTGCAGTCATTTGCAAATTTGATTAGCACGCCCTCTATTCCATCATCCAAATCATTTATAAAAATATTGAATAGCACCAGGCCCAGGACAGAACCTTGTGGAACCCCAGTAGTCATTTTTTCCCAGGATGAAGGTGAGTCACTGATGAGCACTCTTTGGGTTCAGCCCATCAACCAATTACAAATCCACCTAACAGTAGCTTTGTCTAGCCCACATTTTACTAGTTGTTTTGCAAAAATATCATGGGGGACCTTTTCAAAGGCCTTACTGAAGTCAAGGTAAGCTGGTACAAGGGAAAGCAGGATTGTAATTACTGTAAAAATTACTGATTACTTTGGATCAGCAGTCTCAACCTAACCCGCTATGTGGGGAGAGCCACGTGTTCCTTTGGAAGGCAAGTGGAATACAGTGTGATATACTGACAGCTGTTTTAAAAGATGTAACTGTAACTTAAAATCCAGTATCAGGGAAAAAAAAACAAAAATAGATGGTCCCTGTGTGGATAGTCATGTTTGCATGATGGGGCCACCTCCAGTGACCATGTGGCCTGATATAAGAGGGTTCTAAAATCAGTCCTGAAAGTAGACTGATTGAGAATGATGCACGCATAGCTTTTGCTCTGCCATTAACAAGGTGAGCTGAAGCAAATTCTTGCCTCCCTTTGGGCTTAGCAATATTTCCTACAGCATTCTTGTTGAAGGGCATTGGAGAGTTAGGTGAGGGTCACTTTTCTGTTTTTCCATCAAGCCCCCAGACAAGAATGCTACAGCATCAGCCCCAAACACTCAGTCTCATAACAAAAAATACTCAACGGAGTTAGGGCTGAGGGTAGGGGAAGTACAAGTATGATCTTTCCAGTCCTCTAGAAGCTGACCTGTCAGGGAACTGCCATCGGAGGAACAGGTGGTGGAGGGGCTCACGGAGGCTGGGAGAGACTCAGCAGCTGAAGCAGGAACCAGCAGGGGGAGAGGTGAGTCTCTGGTGGAAGGGCTCACGGAGGCTGGGAGAGACTCAGCAGCTGAAGCAGGAACCAGCAGGGGGAGAGGTGGGTCTATGAGGGAAAGCGAGCAAGAGGGAGGGCTCAGGGACACGTCCAGCGAGAACAGTGGGGAGGTTTCTGAACCTCCCATAGGGAGACCCACTCCTCGCCGGAAACTGTCACGCCGCGAGTCCAGAAGACGTGTTTCCGTTAAGGAGCTTTTATGCTGGAAGCGATTCCGAAAGCAACCACTGTCGGAATCTGCAAGTGACTAGAGCAGCCATGTCTGAGGGGCTCCGTCACAGACAGAGGTTTGTGGACTTGAACAAACTCTGAGGGACTACGATTTTACGCACAAGCAGCTCATCATCCCATCACATGACCCTTTTGGTCATTTTGGTCATGGAGCCAAATATCTGTTTCCAAGTTTAAAGAGTCTAAACAAGTAAAGAACAAGCTTGCCCTTTACATGCAAAAGCCCTGAATTTCAGTCCATTGGGCAATGATAGGCTGGGAGGAGGGAGGTAAGGACTAGCACCTTCTCTGCCCTCCACCTCCAACAGCTACACCTGAAAGTTTCATGATGGGGTTCGATTTGAGAAGCTGAATGTTTATAAAGGCACTTAGCCAATTTCTGCCACGGAAATTCTGAACAGAAACACTCTGCAGGTTCAGCCCCCAAAAGAAACTGCTCTATGGTCTCTGTGTTGGGAAATGGGAAAAGATCTTGCTCATCACCAACCTTCCCTCCACAAATCAGTATGACTATGAGGCCGAACTGAACAGCTTGCTCCAGAGTTTTAAGAGATACGTTTCTGTGGTGTGGTAGTTAAGAGCGGTGGACTCCAATCTGGTGAGCTGGGTTCGCTTCCCCGCTCCTCCACATGCAGCTGCTGGGTGACCTTGGGCCAGTCACACTTCTCTCTGAACTCTCTCAGCCCCCCCTACCTCACAAGGTGTCTGTTGTGGGGGTGGAAGGGAAAGGAGATTTTTAGCCACTTTGAGACTCCTTCAAGTAGAGAAAAGCAGGATATAAAAACTAACTCCATAAATAAGAATTCTATGGAAAAGGACCATCCCTGCCATGATGATGAAAACTATATGTTTGGATTTTGCTGTATTATACCAACCTGTGGAATATGACAGTTCGCAGTTTCAAAATCTATTTGGCCACAGTGGATTGACAGTCTGGACACACAAAAACCTCTGGAAGATCTTTTGAATCAATGCCTATGCGAAAGCAGTGGTACCAGTCCTTGCAGTTTCCTTCACAGTAAGCCATAGTTAGGTCACCACTGGGCCTCCTGCACCCTTCCTTCAAGAAACATAGTGACCAGCAGCCTTCAAACAAGGATATCTGAGCAACAGGTTAGTGTATCCTTCCATCCCTCTGGGCATGATCGAGACACAGTAATGTAACTCTCGTTCAAGATTTGTCTCTTCTTGGGAGGAACAGCATCAATTTCCACTTGAAAATATTTGTCTTGTCCTTCAAAATAGGTTTTCCCACAGTACTGTATTATTTCTTTTGCAATCCAGGGTCTAATGGCAGCCATATCCTTTTGTATGAACTGTAATTGGGCAGCAGAAGCAATCAGATGGGCAATGGTACATGTGAAAGGACCGTAGTCACTGGAATTATGGTACCTTGCCTGGGTATATCAGTTGGTGCAAAAAATGATCAGCCGCAAAACTATAGGGATATTTTGAATCCATCTTATACAAACATGCTAAGAAGGATGTTATTGCATCAATCACAGAGTGGTTCAATCCATGTTTGGAATCTAGATAGAGCATGGTCTTCCTTTTAAAAATGATTACTATCAGTTTCCAGTGGACTTCTCTGTCATTTACTGGAATAATCAAAACACCTTTCTTTAGCACTCCAAATCTCAAATAGTTCTTCAGAGCTTGCACTGGCAATCTTTGACATATCTGCATGAAGTGGCAAGTACGGTAAGTGGGAAAATTGTTCCATTGTGACCTAGCTCTTTCGCCATGATCACCCTGGAGGCAAGAAAGGCATCTATTATGCTCCTTCAGGTATATTGCATCGAGGCCGTTTAGGGCTTTAAAGGTCAGCACCAACACTTTGAATTCTGCTCAGAAATGTACTGGGAGCCAATGTAAGTCTTTCAGGACATATGTTATATGGTCTTGGTGGCCACTCCCAGGCACCGGACTAGCTGCTGCGTTCTGGATTAGTTGTAGTTTCTGGGTCACCTTCAAAGGTAGCCCCAAGTAGAGCACATTGCAGTAGTCCAAGCGGGAGATAACCAGAGCATGCACCACTCTGGTGAGACAGTCCGCAGGCAGGGAGGGTCTCATCCTGCGTACCAGATGGAGCTGGTAGACAGCTGCCCTGGATACAGAATTGACCTGTGCGTCCATGGACAGCTGTGAGTCCAAAATGACTCCCAGGCTGTGCACCTGGTCCTTCAGGGGCACAGTTACCCCATTCTGGACCAGGGAGTCCTTCACACCAGCCCACCCCCTGTCCCCCAAGAACATAACTTCATTATTGGATTCTCCTCCAGCTTCATTGAAGGGGCGCTGCGCAGAGAGGAAACATTGTGCAGTGCCTCTCAAGCGAAGCAAAGCCTGGAGAGCAAGAGGGATCAGTGTGCACCGACCCCTCTCGTTCTCCAGGCTTCAGGCGGCTTACCACAAGCCTTCGGAGATCAGCAGGAACTTGCGCTGTGCTCCAAAGGCTTCAGGCGGCTATCCCTGAAGCCTGGACAGCGAGAGGGGTCGGTGCGCACCAACCCCTCTCGCTCTCCAGGCTTCAGCGAAAGCAACGCGTAGCCTCCAGAGCGAGGCAGGAGCACTCCCTCTGCGCTTCGGAGGCTTCATGTTGCTATCGCTGAAGCCAAGGAGCCTGCATTCACTCCATAGGACACACACACATTTCCCCTTAATTTTTGGAGGGTAAAAAGTGTGTCCTATAGAGCGAAAAATACGGTAGTCATATATTCTCCTATCGGCTCTAATAATAATATTGCAGTGGTGACATTAACAGTGCAGGTAAGGGGATTTTTGTGATTTTTGTAGAGCAACTCATGATTTTTGTGGTGCAGGCTGTGCCCATGGCTATGATGTGTGATTTGATGGTGAGTTTGGGGAGCCCCAATGCGAAAAGAATGAGGATCCTTTAGGATCTGTGCTTCAAAACTACGTTTTTGGGCCATGGCGTTGCCAGGAAGCCGTGGATCCATAATTTTTATGGTGCAGGCTCTGCTCCTGGCTATGACGTGTGATATGACAGTGAGTTTGGGTTGGCCCAATGCAAAAAGCATGAGGATCCATGAGGATCCGTGCTTCAAAACCACGTTTTTGGGCCTTGGAGTGGCCAGGAAGCTGTGGATCCGAGTTTTCCATGGTGCAGGCTGTGCCCCTGGACATGATGTGTGATTTGATGGTGAGTTTGGGCTGATCTAGTGCAAAAAGCGTGACGATCCATGAGGATCCGTGCTTCAAAACCACATTTTTGGGCCTTGGAGTGGCCAGGAAGCCGTGGATCTGAGTTTTTTGTGGTGCAGGCTGTGCCCCTGGGAATGATGTGTGATTTGACGGTGAGTTTGGGGTGGCCCAATGCAAAAAGTGTGAGGATCCATGAGGATCCGTGCTTCAAAACCACGTTTTCAGGCCATGGATTTTCCAGGAAGTCGTGGATCCCAGTTTTTTGTGGTGCAGGCTGTGCTCCTGGCTATGATGTGTGATTTGACAGTGAGTTTGGGGTGGCCCAATGCAAAAAGCGTGAAGATCCATGAGGATCCGTGGTTCGGAACCACGTTTTTCGGCCATGGTATGGCCAGGAAGCCATGGATCTGTGATTTTTGTGCTGGATGCTGTGCCCATGGCCATGATGTTAGATCTGACGGTGACTTTGGGCTGGTCTTGTGCAAAAAGCATGAGGATCCATGAGGATCCGTGCTTCAAAAGCACGTTTTCGGGCCATGGATTTGCCAGGAAGTCGTGGATCCGTGATTTTTGTGGTGGATGCTGTGCCCCTGGCCATGATATGTGATTTGACAGTGAATTTGGGTTGGCCCTATAAAAAAAGCTTGAGGATCCATGAGGATCCGTGCTTCAAAACCACCTTTTTGGGCCACGGAGTGGTCAGGTAGCCATGGATCCGTGTTTTTTGTGGTGGATGCTGTGCCCCTGGCCATGATGTTTGATTTGACGGTGAGTTTGGGTTGGTGACTTTGGGCTGATCTAGTGCAAAAATAATGAGGATCCATGAGGATCCATGCTTCAAAACCACGTTTTTAGTCCATGGTGTTGCCATATAACCGTGGATCCGATTTTTTTGTTGTGTAGGCTGTGCCCATGGCTATGATATGTGATTTGCCATTGAGTTTTGGTTGGCCCAATGAAAAAAGCGTTAGGATCCGTGAGGATCCGACCTTCAAAACCAAGTTTTTGGTCCATGGCATTGCCAGATAACCGTGGATCCTAGTCTTTTGTGGTGCAGGCTGTGCCCCTGGACATGATGTGTGATATGATGGTGAGTTTAGGGTGGCCCAATGCAAAAAGTGTTAGGATCCATGAGGATCCGTCCTTCAAAACCACATTTTTGGTCCATGGTGTTGCCAGGAAGTTGTGGGTCTGTGATTTTTGTGGTGCAGGCTGTGCTCCTGGCTATGATGTGTGATTTGACTGTGAGTTTGGGGTGGCCCAATGCAAAAAGCGTGAGGATCCATGAGGATCCGTCCTTCAAAACCACATTTTTGGTCCATGGTGTTGCCAGGAAGTTGTGGGTCTGTGATTTTTGTGGTGCAGGCTGTGCTCCTGGCTATGATGTGTGATTTGACTGTGAGTTTGGGGTGGCCCAATGCAAAAAGCGTGAGGATCCATGAGGATCCGTGCTTCGGAACCACGTTTTTGGGCCAGGGCGTGGCCAGGCAGGCGTGGATCCGAGTTTTTTGTGGTGTAGGCTGTGCCCCTGGCTATGATGTGTGATTTGGCGGTGAGTTTGGGTTGGCCCAATGCAAAAAGTGTGAGGATCCATGAGGATCCGTTCTTGAAAACCACGTTTTTGAGCCATGGTGTGGCCAGGAAGCCATGGATCCGTGATTTCTGTGGTGGATGTCGTGCCCCTGGACATGATGTGTAATTTGAAAGTGAGTTTGGGCTGATCTAGTTCAAAAATCATGAGGATTCATGAGGATCCGTGTTTTTTAACCATGTTTTTGCGCCACTGCGGCACCACGAAATCGTGGATGCGTGATTTTTTTTGGTTCTGCCTACAGTCTAAGATGTGGTCTACAGTATCATGATGTTTTTATTTTGTTTCAATATAAAAATCATATGAATTCATGAGGATCCGTGCCTCGGATCCATGTTTTTATGGTGCTGCAGCGCGGCAAAGTGTTGGATCCACGTTTTTTATAGTCCAGATTGTAGGCGTGCCTTCTAGGTGTGATTTGACACTGCATTTGTTGGAATTATTTTTAAAAAAGTGGAGGATCCATGAGGATCCGTGTAGATCCGCCTTTTATGCAGACCCCAGGAAAGGAAAGGAGGATCGGGAGCGAGGACAAAGAGGTAAAGGGGTCGCGGGGGTAGGAGGGGGAGAAGAGGACCCAGAGACCCCTCCAGCTCCCCAAGCGCCTTCCGTGGGGCCGGGATCCCGGCACGCGTGCTGCCAAGGGGCGGAGATGGGGCGCCCACCCACGAGGACTCCCTGGGGCGCGGAGAAGCGGGCCAGAAAGGGTTAAGGGGTGCGGGAGGCGCCTGGATAGAGACCCCCCCGTCCCTCCCTTGCTCCTGATGGGGGGGGCGGGAATGGAGATGTGTGGCGCGCAGGGCGAGGGGTGACCCGAGCCAAGGGGGCCTTTGGGTGCAGGGGAGACTCCGGGAGAGAGGGAGGGGGTCGAGGAATGGGGGGAGGGAGGGGAGCATCCCTGAGTCAGAGAAGGGCAGCGGGGGGGGTGAGATAGGAAGACCAGTCTTGGGGGGGTCTCCATCGTGCCTTCCTTGGGGTCTCTCCGGAGGGGCCGCCTTGGCTTCTCCCTCCCGCCCAGCAATCAACCCCCCCCTTCAAGGCGACCAGAGAGGGATCCCTGGAAAGTGGGGGTTCTGTCCCCCCACCCCTATTTTCTTGCAATCTCCATCCTCTTCCCACCCCATAAGCCCCTGCCCTGTCCAGATGCAGCGCTTCTGCCCAGTCCAGCCATTGGTCCCCTGGAGAGGAGAGGAAATCCCGAGAGGAAGAGGGGAGGGGAGAGGCCTTCTCAGAAGCGGCTCTTGGTTTCCGCAATCCCACCCAGGAAGCAGCCAGAAACCTTTTCCTCTCTCTCAGGCTTCCATCTTTATTGTCTTTTCCACTGAGAATGAGGATAATGTACACCTGTCATCAGAAACAGGGGTGCAGAGTCCATGGAATGGCTCTCAGGATTGGTACAGAAGTTGCACCTCAAAAGCATTTCTGTTCCTCTTGTTCTTCATAGGCAATGTCAGAGTGACTGACGAGCTGAAATACAATCCTTCAGCATCCGATGACAGTGACTGCATGAATCTTCCCAGTCAAAGGACCCATTTTCTTGATAGACAGTGCCTGGGGCTGGAGGCTCTACACACTGGGTGTGCCTGTGCAGGCCAAAGACTGCCAGTATTAGCACAGGTGAGGTGTGTGACACCCCCCCCAACTTTACAGACTATATGTGAATGAGAGTTTGTGGGTGGGATTATAGTTTACGGGAACCCTGTGATTTTCTCCACCCATAACATTTCTTGAGCTAATATTGTAGTACGAATTCCAAAATAACTACAAAAAATCACAAGATGATAATAATAGTACAGTGGTACCTCGGGTTAAGAACTGAATTCGTTCTACAGCTCCGTTCTTAATCTGAAACTGTTCTTAACCTGAAGCACCACTTGAGCTAATTGGGCCTGCTGCTGCCACCGCGCCACCGGAACATGATTTCTGTCCTCATCCTGAAGCAAAGTACTTAACAAAAGGTAGTATTTCTGAGTTATAAGAGTCTGTACCCTGAAGCGCCTGTAACCCGAGGCACCACTATAGACGTTACAGTACATATAGGTAAAGGGACCCCTGACCATTAGGTCCAGTTGCGGCCAACTCTGGGGTTGCGGCACTCATCACGCTTTATTGGCCGAGGGAGCCGGTGTGCAGCTTCCGGGTCATGTGACCAGCATGACTAAGCTGCTTCTGGCAAACCAGAGCAGCGCACGGAAACGCCGTTTACCTTCCCGCCAGAAGGGTACCTATTTATCTACTTGCTCTTTGATGTGCTTTCGAACTGCTAGGTTGGCAGGAACAGGGACTGAGCAATGGGAGCTCACCCTGTCATTGCGGGGATTTGAACTGCCGACCTTCAGATCGGCAAGTCCTAGGCTCTGGGGTTTAACCCACAACGCCACCCACGTCCCTACAGTACATATACAAGACAGTAAAACATCCAACATTAAAAACCTCCTGAAACTGCTGTCTTCTAAATGTCAGATGGTTGCCTCCTTCCTTGCCCTCTGAAGGGAGGGCATTCCATGGGGCAGGAAGCCCTCTGCCTGGTTCCCTGGAACTTCACTTCTAACTGCAAGGGAACCAGCAGAAGACTCTCGGAGGCGGACCTCCCTGTCCGGACTGAACGACTGGGGTAAAGATGCTCCGTCAGGTCCACAGGGCCGAGGCTGAGGAGGGCTTTAGGTTGCAGATCTTGCTCCTCCATAATGATCGATGTATAGATAGCAGAGTAGGAGAAAACACTCAGAGGCAGAAAAAAATAATTCAGCTGAGAAATTTATTACTGAAGACAGATAAGCATGACAGGACCCAAAAAATAGCAAAAATGTAACTCACAGTAAAACCCTGACTCAGCAAACCAAAACAGCACTCAAGTAAGAAACAGACAAGCAGAGTAGAGTAATATCAGAATAGGAAGTGGGAGCAGGCGCATTTCAATACTGTAATTCATATATAATTCAATGTCAGAGTAACCCTGGGACTAGATAACAAGCCTCCAGGTGGACGTGCCCCACCTGCCCGTCACTTTCCTCTTCCGCACGGGCAGAGTCTGCCTTCTGGACTGTGGGATTCACGGTTGTTCTCCTCCTCTCCATCCACCAGGGCTTGACTTCAGGTGCAGCAGAATTCCCCAGCCCCCAAGGATTTGAGACCCATCAGCTTTCCTCACCTGGTTTAGCCGGCCGGTGGAAGCCGTTCCTTGAACCCCTGTTGCATGCTGACAGCTTCTGGAAGCCACAGGTGAGAACTGAGTGCAGGGTGGGGACCAAAGGTGGAAAAATGACCCCAGAAGGTGCATGACATGTCCCCCACCAAAGGAGAACTACAGCTCCCCAATACCCTATGAAATCTAGATTCAGGTAGGTAGCCGTGTTGGTCTGACACAGTTGAAATAAAAAATTAAAAAATAGTCCAGTAGCACCTTAGAGACCAACTATGTTTGTTCTAGATATAAGCTTTCGTGTGCATGCACACGTCTTCAGATACACTGACACAGATGTCACCAGACCCATGTATGTCGTGGGAGGGTGGGGTGGGGTTTTTCTCAGAAGGTACTCCTACTACCATCTCCTACTACCCTTCACTATATGAGGAAGTGTGCATGCACACAAAAGCTTATACTTAGAACTAACTTAGTTGGTCCCTAAGGTGCTACTGGACTATTCTTTTTTACTTCAACTGTGTCAGACCAACATGGCTGTCTACGATTAAGTACAGTTATGTCCTGCTTTTCAGTGTCACTTTAGGATAGTCAGAAGACGGGCTCGAGTTCAGGCAGCACGTCATCATTATAAAGCACCATTGGGGTGGGTGTTTCCGTCTGGGATTCCCATCTGCCAGCTGTTTTCCTTCTGCTTCTCCTGCTCTCTCCATGCAATGCGAAGCATGAGGACAGAGGTCCATCTCCAAGAACAGGAGCTTCCCTGAGCACCCATTCAGCTGACCCCAAGCACCAAGCCTTGCCACTAGTTCTCTGACTGACCCAGACCACAGTCCCTGGAAAGGATGTAGACCTGGGTCTCCCAAAATAGTCCATATGGACCTCCTGAGGTCAGTGGGACTGTGCAGGTGATTCATGAAGATCTAGAGGTGGAAACGGGGGCAACCACTTGATTTGAAAGGCAGTCTTAGAATAAAAATTCTTGCTAAATGTAGTTTTTATCAATCTCTTTATCTCTTCATAAATCATGTTCAATAATCTTTGTATCTCTAGACAGGACCACCACATATGGTAGTATGTTCCTATCTGTTCCTTACATCGCCAGCACTTGTTATTATTTGATTTATTTATTTTTGCAAGTTTTACAAGGGTCAGGTACCACCTATAGTACATTTTCATAAGATTTTCCCTTATAAGGAAACAAGCTGTGAATTTTATATTTTTAGTCCATAATTCGTTCCAAAAAATGGGTTTGATCGTATTTCCCAGGTCCCTCTCCCATTTTACTGTAATTTCTTTGATATCTTCCTCCTTTCTTTGCCAATTCAAAAGTAGTTTGTACATTTTAGAAAGTGTCTTTTGATTATTATATAAAATATCCTTCTCCAGATAGGATTTTTTTGGTCAAATCTTTTGGTTATTTTATCCTTTTCAAGGGCGGCTTTAAATTGATAATACTCCAGCCAGGTTATTCCCTTCTGTTTCAATTCGCTTAGGCCCTTTATTTTCGGATCACTACTTGTTTCCTCTACTAAATCCTTATATGTTAGCCAATCGCTGTTCATATTCATCCTGTGAACTGACATAGATTCCATTGGTGACAGCCACCATGGTGTTTTGGTTACTACTGATTTTTTACTCCTCTCCCATACTTCATATAATGCCCTTCTCACAATGTGATTTAAAAATCCTTGGCAGGATTTAACCTTGTCATAGCCTATGTAGCCATGCCACCCGTACACAATATCCCATCCCTCCAGATCTAGGACTTCCGTGTTTTTAATTAATATCCAGTCCTTAATCCATGTCCAACATACTGCCTCAAAGTACAGTTTAAGGTCAGGGACCGCGAAGCCTCCTTTTTCCTTCAACTCTGTTAGTAGCTTAAATTTTATGCGTGGTTTTTCCCCTTGCCAAATAAACTTGGCAAGGTCTTTCTGCCAATCCTTAAAGCACTTTACACCTCTAATTATAGGTATTGTTTGGAACATAAAATCATCTTTGGCAATACCATCATTTTAATTGTGGATATTCTCCCCCACAGGAATAATTTTAATTTTCCCCAAGTCTCTAATTCTTTTTTTATTTCCTTCCACTTCTTCTCATAATTGTCCTTATATAAGTTTATATTCTTATTGGTGATCCAAACCCCCAAATAATTTACCTTATTGGCTACCTTTAAACCTGTTGTATTTTCCAGTTGCTCTTGTTCCAACTTACGTAAATTTTTCGTTAATAATTTGGATTTTCCTTTATTCAGTTTGAACCCAGAGACTTTCCCAAATTCTTCCAGTTGTGCAAGCGTTTTTTGGATACTTTCCACTGGATTTTCAGTGGTTACGATTACATCATTGGCAAAGGCTTTAATTTTGTAGTATCGAGTTCCTAGGTTAATTCCTCTTATATTTTTATCCTTTCTTATTGCTATTAAAAGTGGTTCCAAGGTGGCAATAAAAAGAAGTGGGGAGAGAGGGCACCCCTGTCTTGGCCCCCTTTCGATGCTGAACTCTTCGGTGATCTCGTTATTTATTAGCAGTTTTGCTTTTTCGTTATCATATATCGCCCTAATTCCATTAATTATTTTCTCCAGACCTTTGAAAGTTTCCAATAGGAAATTCCATGATACTCTATCAAAAGCTTTTTCTGCATCAACCAATAACATGGCCATCTTTTTACTTGGTTTCATTTCCACATATTCCAACATGTCAGTTATTATTCTTGTATTGTCTTTTATATGTCTATCCAGTAAGAAGCCCACCTGGTCTCTGCTGATTATTTTGTTTAGAGTCTTTTTTAATCTATTAGCCATCACCCCAGCATAGATTTTATAGTCTGTATTCAACAGGGAGATTGGTCTATAATTTTTCATGTCTGTCAACTCCACTCCCTGTTTTGGGATTAGAGTGACCAGTGCTTCTTTCCATGATTGTGGTATATCTTTCCCTCCCAGTATATTATTCATTATTCTTTGTAATATAGGGAGGATTACTTCTTCCAGGTTCTTATAGTACAGTAATGTGATTCCGTCAAGACCTGGCGATTTGCCACTCTTCATATTTTTTTATTACTTGTGCCATTTCATCTATTTCTATATTGGAGTTGAGGGCCCCAACTTCTTCTTTTTCAATTCTTGGTAATTTATTTTGTTGTAAATACTCTTCCATTTTATGAACCTCTAAATGTTCTTGTTTATATAAATCTTTATAAAAGTTTAAGAATTTTATTTTTATTTTTACTGGGTCTGTTGTTTCCTCTCCTTTGTCCAAAATTTTATTTATAACTTTTTTTGTTTGCTATTCCTTTATGCTAACAACTTACCGGGTTTATTGGCGGACTCAAAATACCTTTGTTTTCCCCATTTAATTTAATTTTCTACTTCCTTATTTAATATACGAGAGATATGGGATTGCAATATCTTTATTTTTTGTAATATTTCATGACTTTTTGGATTTTTGATCAACTCTTTTTCATTAATTCTTATCTGGTTAGCTCTTGGATATTATTGTCTTTTATCTTCTTCAGTCTAGCCATTTGTTGTATTCCAAGACCCCTCATGTACACTTTACTAAACTACATTTATGTCTGCATTTTGTTTCCCATTTATCTCGAAAAATTCCGCTAACTTGATTTTTGCTTGCGTCACTCATTGGTCATCTCTCCATATAATTTTTACTAGGAATGGTTTCAGATAATATTCCCAAAAACAAAACTAGGCTATTTATGTACGCAACGTCAGCAGTAAGGGTTGTAGTGGCAAAACACTGGAAAGATAAAAATATACCCACTAAAGAGGAATGGGTAGTCAAATTGTGCGAGTACTTGGAGCTCGCAAAGCTGACCGATGCAATAAGAGATAAACCTTAAAAAATGGTGAAAGAAGAATGGGAATATTTAAATAATTATGTAGGGGACAAGGGCTCAACAAGAAAGATCTGGCTATGTTTAGAATGATACCGCATAGAGAAATGATACCAAGATGAGGGATTCCTTTGGAATGCAGATAGAGAGAATCGATAAGAATAATGATCTGTTGTGAGCTTGACAGAAGTGTACAATAGATGAGCTTTCCTGCTTAGGCTCATTTTTATTTTTATTTTTCTCTTTTTCTCTTTTTCTTTTATCTTTCCCATAGTTGCTTATGTTCTGTGTCATGTACCTCAATATTTTTTGTAGACTTTTTTCATTTTTTTCATTACTATTAAGGAATTTTTCTTTGTCATTTTGGTTGTCTATATTTCTAAGTACCTGTTTACATGTACCAGTTTAAAGCAAAATAAAAGTTTTTTAAAAAGAGAAGAAGAAAAAAGAAAGGCAGTCTCAGAGGACAACGGTATCCTAAGATCATTCTGTGTTATTAAAGATGATTGAGGATTATAAAAGGTTGCTGATGCATTACTGCCATTTGACATCATACCATTTTCATTTCCTAAAAATTGGGAACATGGGTAGGACATGGGAGAATGTAGGAGATGTTGAAATAAGAGAAGGTGCTAATGGAGGTTGATGTGTCCTTTTTTTTCTGTGTTCTCTTTCCCAAAACCCAAACAGGATTTCCTTTCTGCCCACTCTGAAAAAGGTGGTGGAGAAGACAGAATTGCAGGGGACAGGGCACCTTTCGTTTCATTAGGAATAGCCATTAAAATGTGTGAAATGTGGAATATGCTTCACTGAATGAGCACACATAGTTCACATCAACGAAGACAAAAAGGAAATAACCCATTTAAAGGTATGGAGTGTGGAAAGAGCTTCTCTTTCAATGCAAAACTTAGAACACACCTGCGGACTCACACAGAGAGAAAACGTTTTAAGTGCAGGGAGTGTGGGAAGAACTTCAGTCAGAGTAGACACCTTAAATTGCACAAACGGACTCACACAGGGGAGAAACCATTTAAATGTATCGAGTGTGGAAAAAGTTTTCATGATAGTGGAAACCTAAGAAGACATCAACAGACTCACACAGGGGTGAAATCTTTTAAATGTATCGAGTGTGGAAAGAGTTTTAGTAATAATGGAAATCTTAGAACACATGAACGGACTCACACCGGGGAGAAACCATTTAAATGTATTGAGTGTGGAAAGAGCTTTAGTGAAAATGGAAGTCTTAGAACACATGAACGGACTCACACCAGGGAGAAACCATTTAAATGTATCGAGTGTGGAAAGAGCTTTAGTGAAAATGGAAGCCTTAGGGAACATCAACGGACTCACACAGGGGAGAGACCATTTAAATGCATGGAGTGTGGAAAGGACTTCAGTCGGAATGGAAGCCTTAGGAACCATCAACGGACTCACACAGGGGAGAAACCATTTAAATGTATTGAGTGTGGAAAGAGCTTTAGTGAAAATGGAAGCCTTAGGGAACATCAACGGACTCACACAGGGGAGAGACCATTTAAATGCATGGAGTGTGGAAAGGACTTCAGTCGGAATGGAAGCCTTAGGAACCATCAACGGACTCACACAGGGGAGAAACCATATAAATGTATCAAGTGTGGAAAGAGCTTCAGTCAGAGTGGAGACCTTAGGAACCATCAACGGACTCACACAGGGGAGAAACCATTTAAATGCATGGAGTGTGAAAAGAGCTTCAATCAGAGTGGAAACCTTAGAAATCATCAACGGACTCACACAGGGGAGAAACCATATAAGTGTATCGAGTGTGGAAAGAGCTTTAGTAACAATGGAAACCTAAGAAGACATCAACAGACTCACACAGGGGAGAAACCATTTCAATGTATTGAGTGTGGAAAGAGCTTCAATCAGAGTGGAGACTTTAGAACACATCAACGGACTCACACAGGGGAGAAACCATTTAAATGTATCGAGTGTGGAAAGAGCTTCAGTCAGAATGGAAGACTTAGAACACATCAATGGACTCACACAGGGGAGAAACCATTTAAATGTATGGAGTGTGGAAAGTGCTTCAGTCAGAATGGAAATCTTAGAAAACATCAGCAGACACACAGGGGAGAAACCATGTAAATGCATGGACTGTGGAAGGAGCTTCAGTCAGAGTGGAACCCTTGATTTATGTCAACAAACTCACACAAAAGACAAACCATATAAATATCAGGAAAGTAGATAGAGGTTCTCTCTTAGTGGAAGTTCAAAATTAACAGACTCATGGACATGAAGAAGTTTAAGAGTTGAAACCCTTCAGACCATCAACAAACTCAGAGTGGAGAAGCAGTTTAAATGAAAAGACTGCAAAAAGTGCTTTATTTATAATGGAGTATTTAAGGAACAGGGACGCGGGTGGCACTGTGGGTTAAACCACAGAGCCCAGGACTTGCCGATCAGAAGGTCGGCGGTTCAAATCCCCGCAACAGGGTGAGGTCCCATTGCTCGGTCCCAGCTCCTGCCTACGTAGCAGTTCAAAAGCATGTGAAGTGCAAATAGATAAATAGGTACTGCTCTGGTGGGAAGGTAAACGGCGTTTCTGTGCGCTGCTCTGGTTACCCAGAAGCAGCTTAGTCATGCTAGCCACATGACCTGGAAGCTGTACGCCAGCTCCCTCAGCCAATAAAGCGAGATGAGCACCGCAACCCCAGAGTCGGTCAAGACTGGACCTAATGGTGAGGGGTCCCTTTACCTTTATTTAAGGAACATCTAGGGACTCTCACATGGGAGAACCCATTTAGATGTATGGAGTGTGGGACTCCTTCCTCTCAGAGTCCACTCTGAGCAATGAATTCAGCAGGAAATCATTCCTAAAAACAAGAGGTATATGTGAAGTTCTGGTGTTTGTATGTAAAACATTATAATAATGAAATAATGAAGGCAGCATCTCACAATGTTGAGTATAACTTTAGATGAAAGTACCTTTGGTTTTTGCACCAAACTCTGTCATTCTCCCACCGCATGATCTCCAAGCACTGCTTCTTCACCAGAACTTCATCGCTGCCTCCTGCGGGTCATGAAGAAAACTTGTATGGGATATTCCCCCCCAAGCCTAATTTCAAGAGGGGGAAGGAGGGGCTGTAGGTACCAGGGAAATCTCCTGGTGGGGGCATCTTCACTCTTGAACCCCATGGGGCAACCCCAGAGCTCCTGCTTTTTCTGGAGTTTGGGGAAGATAGCATCCAGGGAGACTCCCCCTCCTGCTGTGACCAGCTCCCCTCTCCCCTGGTCTCCTAGAGCACACAGGAAATCCAGTTCAGACCCCATGAGCCTGTACATGATATTAAGAGGTGTTGTTTTTTTGTCCCAACATGCACCACTTTAATCTCATTGACAATGAGCTGTATCTGTTCATTCTCTCCCTTTGAAGAAGTCCTTTTGGAGCTCCTTGCAATCTCTTTCTGTTTGAACAACCCTGGAAAAATTGCTGCCATCAGCAAACTTTGCCCCCTCCCTGCTCCCTCCTAAGTCTAGTTCATTTATGAACAAGTTGAAAAGCCACAGGTCCCAATACTGATCTTGAAGGGACTCTGCTTTCTGCTCCTCTCCATTCAGAGAACTGTCTATTTACTCTCTTGGTTTTTCAGAAGGAGGGCTGCCTTCCTGGTGGTGGGATGGCGATGAGCAGAAAGAGGGAGAAAAGGGAGCAGACCGGAGGGGGAGATTTTGCAAGCTGAGGAGGAAACAGGGTTTGGTGAGCAGGAAGAGTCTGGGGCAGAGAGCAGTTCAGGCTCAGAGGGAGGAGAGGAGGGGGCCAGGATAACCAGAGGAGGCCGGCTGCTGAAGCATCCAGGGAGACTCCACCTCCTGCTGCGACCAGCACATGTCTTTGTGTCTGGCGGTTAGAACTCTTAGAATGTGGGGATCCCATTTTTCAACCAAAGCAAAAACCCGCTAGCCTTTTCCCAGGTCTTTCCTGACCTGACAGTCGTTCGTCTTCTCTACAAAGTCCTTCTCCCTCCCTTTACTTACCATGGGGTCCCAGCACCCTTTTCTGCCTCTTACACTCTAGGGAAAAGAGTCCCTTTCCATTGGACGCCTGGCAGCCCAGTGCCAAATCCGGCTGCTCCAGAGAGAACGGAAAGGAGCTGTAAGCGCCCTGCACTCTGACTCGCACCAGTCACTTCCTCCCGGATCTTGGTGCTGCCGGTGCAGCTGCATTTAGGAGAAAAAGAGAAATCTGAAACCGAGCCCAAGTCCCTTGCTATCCAAAGTGGCCACTTGGACCAGCCTTGGGCGTCTTCCTTGGGAAAAAGATAAAGTTTCAGATCTCAGGTTCCCCGACAGGGAATGAGAGCTTTGATTGGCGTTCTCCCCTTGCAGTTAATTGCCTCTCTAATTGCAGAACCCCAATTCTCCCGTTCTCCCCTCCCCCTCCTCGCTACCTCTTGCCAGGAAGGCTGGGAGTGAAGACCGTCAGCCAAGGATGAGAATCTGGGTTGTGGGTGTTTCAGAGAATCCCACCCACAATCCTCTCCATCCCTAGACTCACGTCCGCATGCGCTGCTCCTGACCACCCCGGGGTCTTTTGCTAGATTAATTTATGGCCGGCCTGGGGCTGAAAATAAACTACCAAAAAACTAAATTATTGACAAAAGGCCTCACAATGGAAGAAAAAAAAGAACTTCAAGAAAAATCAGGTCTGGAAACTAAAAATAAGGTTAGATACCTAGGGATCTGGATTTCAAAAAAAGTTTAAATTTTTCCTAGGATAATTCTCGTAAAGTATGGAAAGAAATTTTAAAAAATATGGAAACCTGGACCAAACACCATCTCTCACTCTGGGGAAGAGTCTCTGTTGTGAAAATGAATATCCTCCCCAAAATGATTTTCTTATTCCAAACAATGCCCATTTTAGGAGGAATGAATTGTTTTAAGGAGTGGAAAAGGGAAATGTCTAGATTTATATGGAGTGGAAAGAAACTGAGAATTAAACGCCAGTTATTAACAGATCAAAAGGAGAGAGGAGGTTTTGCATTGCCAGATTTGGAATTCTACCATGCGGCGGCAGGATTGGTTTGGATAAAAGACTGGAGTACACTAAAAGATACGGACCTATTAGACTTGGAAGGCCACGAGAATCGGTCTGGATGGCACGCTTCTTTAATATACGAAAAAGTGAAGGTCCACAGGGGATTTTTGAGCCATGTGAAATAAAATCTGGAATAAATATAAAGGACTACTTGAGCCAAAAATACCCTTGTGGACATCACCAAGAGAAGCCATATACTCATGTTAGAATATTTACAACTAGCAAAACCGATGGGAAGAGTTAGAGGAGTATTGAACCAGAAAATATTTGGAGAATGGAGAATATTTAAGGATTATAAAAGAACATATTGTACCAACCACACCATATTAGCAGAACTTGAGTGATACTTGTAAACACAACAAATACCGTTTGTGGAGTAGACCGGAACAATATTAAAGAATATAAAACTGTGCGAAAAAAACGACAGTATAAACAGTACAATGAGAATGATTGGAAGACTCATTTTGTCAGAAGTCTTTTTTATTTAATTAGGAAGATTAAGTTTTTTTATGCACATAAATCTCCTTTTTCTTCTTTGTTTTTCTGTATTTTCTTCTTTCCTTTTTTCTTAATTTTTTAAAAATTTTCTTTTTTGCAATATGAGATTCCAAATTCTTTGTATATGTGTGTAATTTAAATCAATATAGATTATTTAAAAAAATAAATCAATTTGTGGCCGGCTTGATCAAGCGTTGCTTCCTCTGGTTTGCCCCGCTGGAACTCCACTTCTTTCCAGACCCTGGGGTCACTAGAGGACTGGTGGCTCCTCCTGGCAAATGGCCTGGTGCGCGCTGGATCACCAGTCCTTCCTTGCCCCCAGAATCGGGCAACCGAAGGTCCCATCTGGGGTGCCATCTGTTGTGAACAAAAGCTGCCCTTCTTCCCTTATGGGGGACACAAGAGCCCTTTATAGAGTCCCTTGTAGCTTCTCCATCGGTAAGAGAAAACAACAGACACTAACCAGAGGATACTGAGAAGCAAAGCAGCTAGTAAGCCTGATCTTGATTGATCTGCTGCAACAGGGTGCTCCCCTCACACACAGGAAAGGAGGAGGACCCAGAACAAAGGTGTGCCTGTCTTTATATAGACATTTTTAATTCCCTGCCCTGGCGCTCAAGACCACCCCCCACAAACACCATACCTACATCACAGAAAAGGTGGTCCAGAACAGAAATTTGAATGTTGTCATTTTTCCTGTCTGCCAGGTTCTCTGATAATGCCTTATCTGAGTCCCTTTCCTGGTAGTCTGGGTCATACCTTTGAGATGGTGATTTCCCAATTCCTGAGACAATGGGAAGGTTCCCTCACCCCCTCCCTCCTTGCAGAGAAAACGTTTGGTCAGTTGGGGAGTCTAAATGGTTTCAGGACGGTCTTCCTGAGCTGCTCCAGACATGTGGTCCACATATCTATGAATGTGCTTGCTTGGTGCATTTATGAACATTTATTATATATATAAGACCTTCAATTTTTTATTACATGATTTATCCAGCCCAGCCTTTCACATGATGAATTCTGCATATAAGTTAAATAAGCAGGGAGACAATATACAGCCTTGTCAAACTCCTTTCCCAATTTTGAACCAATCAGTTTTTCCATATCCAGTTCTAACTGTAGCTTCTTGTCCCACAAAGAGATTTCTCAGGAGACAGATGAGGTGATCAGGCACTCCCATTTCTTTAAGGACTTGCCATAGTTTGCTGTGGTCGACACAGTCAAAGGCTTTGGCATAGTCAAGGAAGCAGAAGTAGATGTCTTTCTGGAACTCTCTAGCTTTCTCCATAATCCAGCGCATGTTTGCAATTTGGTCTCTGGTTCCTCTGCCTCTTCGAAATCCAGCTTGCACTTCTGGGAGTTCTCGGTCCACATACTGCTTGAGCCTGCCTTGTAGCATCTTAAGCATAACCTTGCTAACCTGTGAAATGAGTGCAATTGTGCGGTAATTGGTGCATTCTTTGGCACTGCCCTTCTTTGGGATTGGGATTCATGTGTAGCAGGAACCCCCCCCCAATCACTCAGTTTGTACAAACACAACACACACACACTCACACATGACATATGCAATGCCTCTGTTATAAATTCATAGAAAATCAGCCATACATCGGATCTGCACCGTTCCACTTTTATTTTACACCATGAGGGAAGGACTATCAAAGGGGGGAGACTTGACACAAGGCAGCCATACTCCCCCAAGCGTACAAACACATCCGCAGATTTCTCCCTTGACCCATGGAATCCTCTTCTGGCTCCAGTTGTATCGGCTGCTTTTCTGAGCCTCTTGGCTGTTACGCAGGGACGGGGCCTGTGTCCACGGTCCTTGTCCTGGCCTGAGTCAGAGGCTGGGGTGGGGGGCTGGGATTTGGGGGGAGTCGCTTAGCTGCCCCCCTCCATTCCTGCTTTGAACAGCACCAAGACCTAAAAGACGGAGGGATCTAAGCTCGTGGGGTGGGGGAGGGGAGGATGTTGCACTTGTGGGGGGGACCCCTCTTTGCAGCTGGATCTCCGGGATCAGCCCCTCCCCCGCTCTCCAATCCACTAAAGGAAGGGGGGAACCTTCCTCTCCTCCCCCCCCACTCAAACGTTCCCTCCCCTCCCTGCACATCCTCCTCTCACCCCGCCCCCACCACCCCAAATCCCTCCCCCAATACATTGCTCCTCCTCCTCCAATCCGGCTTCTGCTCCAGGAATGTGGGGGGGGTGAGCCCCCTCCAACTCTGCCTGCGTCTCCCGGAAGTGGAGCTTCCACTCCGGATTGCTGCTCTGCCCCACAGCTCTAGGGGCGCGCGCGTTCTCAAAGGGGAGGAGGGGCGGCAGGTAAATCCCCACCCACCCACGTGGATGTTGCAGGAAAGGAAAGGAGGATCGGGAGCGAGCACAAAGAGGTAAAGGGGTCGGAGGGAGAAAAGGACCCAGAGACTCTCTCCAGCTCCCCCAAGCGCCTTCCGTGGGGCCTGGATCCCGGCACGCGTGCTGCGAAGGGGCGGAGATGGGGCGCCCCCCAACGAGGACTCCCTGGCCCCCTTTCCCCCGCGCAGGCATCCCTGGGGCGCGGAGAGAAGCGGGCCGGGAAAGGGTTAAGGGGTGCGGGAGGCGCCTGGATAGAGACCCCCCCCGTCCCTCCCCGGCTCGTCTTGGGGGGCATTAGGGACGGAGAGATGGCAAGGGGTGAGCCAAGGGGGCGTCTGGGTGCAGGGGAGACTCCGGGAGAAAGAGAGGGGGTCATGGAAGTGGGGGGAGAAGGGAGGGGGCATCCCCGGGTCAGGGAAGCGCAGCAATGGGGGGGAGAGGAAGACCAGTCTTTGGGGTGTTACGGCTAAAATCTGGGTGCGGGGTTACTCTGCCACCCAGCTCATCGGACTAAGTCCGTGGGTCCCTGCGGAAGAAAATGAGCTCAGCCGGACGCAGGAGCAAACTGCAGAAGATCCAAG